>NC_136068.1:581243600-581831100 GCF_964261635.1 Lissotriton helveticus
GACAACTCATATCGTCTAGTTTTGTTTTACAGACACCTTAACTCATGTTGCAAAACCTTTGCAGTGCAAAACTCGCATAGTGCTGCACTAATGAATAACATAGTGCGCAAAAAATACAAAACAACATTAGACATCTCTAATGGATTCTTTTGTCAAAATATAGCACCAGAGAGCAGATATTTGACTGCGTTCTCGGTAAATGGCTCGCAAAAAAGTTTCTGCCGTTTACCCCAGGGGCACAAGAACAGCCCAGGATTATTCTCAACGAGAGTAACAGAATTACTACAAACATACGATGACGAGGCATTATCATATGTCGACGACATTTACCTAACAGATGATGACTTGGATACTCACTTGAAGAGAGTGAACACCATAATACTTGGGTTCGCAGCAGAGGGTTACAAATTCAACTTTAAAAAATCAAGAATTGCCCATCTAACAGTCCTGTTTTTAGGATATGAATTATCAAGTGAAGGCAAAAGCCTGGCTGACAATTTCCTAGAGAAATGTGCTGTACTCCAAGCTCCTAGAACACTAAAAAACTTACAATCAATTCTAGGCTTCCTAAATTTCGGAAGAACATACATTGCAAATTAAGCAGAAAGGGGCAAACCCCTTTATGATCTAATAAAACCAGATTTTAAAAGAATCAATTGGACTCAAAAACACACAGTAATTTTGAGATCTTTACAAACAGACATGTTAATTAAAACAAAATTAGAAACACGTGATAACACACGCAATCTTGTGATTCGAGTCATCCCAGGAAGATGCGGATTCACATACCTGACCTCTAATGAGGGAGAAAAGGTACCAATTGCATACAAATCACACTTGTACACAGAAGCTGAAAAGAAGTTCAGTATTAAAGAAAACATTGTTCATGCAGTTCAAACGGCTATAGCAATAGAAAAAGACACCGCTGACGGTAGACGTATCACAGTCAGAACAGCGGAGTCAGCCATTGAGGCATTAACAACCCCATGTAATTTACCAACAACAACGTTGAATCCAGAATGGATACAATGGGTGAATTCAATTACAACGGACAGAGTAAAATACTACTTTGATCCAGAATTAAAGGAATTAAAATATCTAGAATATGAAATGACATACCCTCTGCCAATCGACATTCGGCCCTTACGACAGTACGCCTGTGTAATCTATACAGACGGCCATGCTCAACCACCAGGGTGCGGAGAACAAGCATATAACCCCACATGTGAAATCAGAAAAGAAGTGTGGCACGGAGGGAAACTGAGACCTCTGCTAATAAAAACACACTCAGTAGGAACTAATTCAGAAGAACAAACTGAAATAATAGCATTAAAAATGGCGCTAGATAATGCAGATCGCGAATTCCCGACACTTATAGTGTCCGATTCATATTACTGCGTCAAATCATATAACAACAATTTGCAGAAATGGATTCAAAACGGTTACAAAGATGACACAGGTGCAACAATAAAGCAAAAAGTGCTTTGGAAACAAATAGTTCTTTTAAAGAAAGAACTACCAAAAACTCACGTGATACACTCACTGAGTCATCAGCGTGATGGCGTTCACGTTGCAGGGAATTCATTGGCTGAGAAAGCCACAACGGCAGCAACTGAATCGGCTTCCGTAGTCAGGAAAAAGCGTGCAGTAAAATACATTGACGGTGAAACAGTGCTGGCGGTGAAAACGTCATCAAAAGGCGACTGCTCAGCACTACCGATCAACTATCCACTCAATTATACATACATAATTGATGCAAACTCCGTTCCTTTTGCTCGAATCCCTGGAGTGGGGGACAGAGTGATTCCAAACACGGACAGGAGAGGATTGTTAATAGCAGACGCACATATGGGTGAGGGTCTCAGACACCTCAAACTAAAAGATTCCCTGGAAGAATTACAATCAGTGTACTGGTGGCCAGGTATGAGGCTGCATCATCACATCTTTGTAAAAAACTGCCCAGACTGCAATAGAGATCGCAGTGGCGAGAGAAACGGTATATTACCATGGCGTTTCTCTCCAGAATTGATCAACAATAAAAATTAATGCGTCCAATTAACATATAAAGACTATTTTCCACTTGTGATGTAGACCCCAGCACTCGGCTGACGTCTGGACTGTTATAAAAAGATTTGCGAGTCTATAATGGCATATACGCTAGAAGCATGCTACGTTTGGCTGAATGTTTTTTCCTCTTGCCCTAAAGCGTGTGGACAAACATGGGCAAATGAGCATAGCATAGCGGGACTCTTCTCACTTCCTACCTGAGGGAACGGGATAGTGTAAAGAAAAAACCAAAGGCATAAAGTAATCTATAACAGCGAAGGTATTAGGTTCGGGAGCTGGGTGGGTCAAACATCTAATAAGTGTCCAACGTAGTCTAAACAACCTGCCAAGAAATTCTCTGAGGGGATTCAGTCCGTACGAATTATTGTTTGGAACTAGAATGATGGTCTTAGATCTTGACAGTCAGACTTCAGTGGTTAAAGAAAAAAGCTTTGATATCAAAGATCGTTTGGCTATTTTGCAGGACTTAAACGAAACAAGGAAAGACCTGAGCAACATAAAGTTGAAACAACAGCCAACGACCACTGAAGAAAAACCACCTGTCCCAGCAAGACCTGTCTGGATTCCAAAAGTCGGGGATCTAGTCAGAGAAAAGATCGCGGTAAAGAAGGAATTTGGGCCTTCTTACAGAAAAGCAGTTCCTGTCTTGTCTATCAACGGGACAAGATCAGTAGTACTACCGCCCCTTGCTGGTAAAAAGGAGAACAGAGTTGTATCAATCGACCTGATAAAACCACAATCATGTGGCCGATAACAAACAGTAGGCCAAGTGGACTCCCGATAAGAAGTAGAACACCAAGGTTTGCTACAAACACAGAGGTTCAATCTAAGAGGCTACTCACATTTGAAATGCCAACAGAACAACAACAAGGACTATGCAACAATGCTATGGAACTTAAACCTCTAAAAACCCAAATAAAAACATTTAGCAGAGACACACCAATCTACAATGAAGTAACAAATGACTATGCTGCTGCAACAAAACACACTAATAAAGCAAACAGCAATCCTGAAACAATAGGAACAATAGACAGAACGGCATCCGGTTACTTCATCAACTTCAATGATTCATCTGAAGATCTGAGTGAATCAAAGGAACAAACATCAACAAAAACCTTTAAAGATAAAGCTAAGGAACTTTTTCAACATCTGAAAGAAACCTATCTGATTTCTCCATGGATTGAATTCTGGGTGGCCTTAGGTGCACTTATCCTCATACTTTGGCTCATCATGGTACTATGTTTGGGACACTTCATTGAGGGAAAATATGCTAAAATGGACACAGCAAGCCAGAAAATCAACTTGGTCCTCAAACCCCACACGTCTTCACGTCGAGAAAAGAGAACTTTCTTCAGTCAACTTCACAGCCAATCCTATACCCGGTGGGGTAGCATGGGGCAATACTGATTATGAAATCTATGGTCCGGTTGAAATCCTGAAGTATCCACATCAAATCAAGATCTCATTGAGTGACTTTGTAAAACCTAGCTCAGTTGCTGATGATTGGGACGTTGAAAGCATTAATAATATGATGTCTGACCTAGTGATGTCTGCTAAATTTACGAAACATGATTATTTGCAGGGTTCGTCTAATTATGATAAAATGTTCTGCTATAATCACTATAGTAATCATTATCTGCATACATCTGCACAACCTAGAAATGTTTTAAATTATAATCAATGGGAACACTGTGCAACCCCTCCAAAAGGTAGCTCAAGAACTTTTATGACAAATATTCATATTTTTCAGGGTTCAACACAAGTAATGCAGAAACATTTTATTTCAAATTATCGAATAAGACAGGTACAAAGACCATGCTTACAAACACTAAATTGATATATTCAGACTAATTTTTTGAGCAAATGAGTACATTGGGTTTTGATTACTGGGACAAAAATGTTGAAGTAAAAAGTGTTTGGGGTACAAAGGAATGGCAAGTACAAGGTATAGAATCATTGTTTAGAGCCTGCATGATCCCAGAACAAATTATATTCTTGAATGACACTGTTCAACAAACTACCTGTCTTGGCCTAGCTAAATTCAAAGACTTAAACAAACCGTCTATTCCAAAGCCATCAATGAACAGTAATATATCTTTAGATGAGGAGATAGACGTAAACCATATATTAAGCCAAAACAGAACACATCCTGATTGGAAACAGTGGTTGATCTGGCCCACAGATACTAATAACTGTCAAGACAGATTCCTGAACAAAATCCAGGGGTTCACATTGACCAGGCCAGACCCTAGATATTCCCAAAGACAACACCCAGGGATAATTACCACGTACAGTGTGGGCAAGCTCTGCCTTCAATGGCTACAAACATCCACACTGGCAGAAATTAAGCAACACCTAACTTTACTTACTGATGGTGCTGACTTGCGTGATTTCATTATGGGACCGCGCAAACAGCGTCAAAAACGCTTCATAGCAGCCTCTGTATATGCAGCTTATAACGAAGCCTGGAAAATAACTCAAATTGAAACGTCAGAGAGAATACGGGAAATTGACCGTATTAATTTGAAAAAATCACTTTCTGTAGTGGACAATGGGTTAATGACTCTGTCCTCCAGAATATACTCTTTGGACAGCATTGTGTCTTCAGCAATCGACATAATATCGCAAGACTTACTGTTGTTACAACACGGTCAGTCCCAATTGCGTTCTATTGTACAACTTGGCTGGACGTTACAAAATCTGCGTTCAGACTATGTGCCTTGGCGTTTAATCAACACAACGTCACTATTCAATATCTTTAACCTTACTGATAAACAAATCAGTATGGCACAGAAGGGTGCTGATTATACAATCCTGAGCATTGAGAAACTCGAGAGATTACCATTGACAATGTCAGAACGACCTGTCAGTGAATGGATAATACATGGAATAATTAATATTCCAATATCTACTTTCAGGTTTCAATACTGCCAAAAATATATACAGGCTGGCATGTACGAAAAATTGGGTAAAGGGTACATTAAGTCAACATGGAACTTGCCCTATTCACATGCATGTGTCAGTAATAAAGGCCAGAAAGTGTTTCTTAGTGGCAATAATTGTGCGATGTCACTAAGCGGTACACTTCTGTGTAATGGTATTAGTTTACACGGAGCCTGTGAAGGGTCCTCAAATAACCTTTCATGTCACCAGCTAGGCACACCTGCGACACAAATAGAACCATTCTTTAGGAGACTATCGAACGGGAGTTACATTATAATTGTAGACCGCAGATGTTGTAGCTTGGTGCCCGGAATACCTTATCTCATAACTACGACTGCGAAGGTCATGTGCTGTGAACGAGTATTGTTCCCCAGCGCAATGCCAGACAGGGAGGCAAGGTTATGGCCGAATTTGAAAATTGCTTCTATTCAAATTGATACTTTAAGCAGAATGAAAACAGTGCTCCTTCAGACGCCGACCAGGCTCACGTCATCAAAAGAAACGTATGATCTCCAAGTTGCAAGGACAACGGCAGAGATTCATTCATTGTTATCAACTAATTCCCCCATACATTTCGCAGAAATCCTGAACGAAATCTTAAATATTTCTGATACCAGTGGAGTCTCAAATGTATTTAAGACAGTGTTTTCGGGGGCTTTAACATCATTTAAAACCATTCTGGGTATTTTTCCGGACTTCGTCCATTCCATCTTTGGTGGACTTCCTCTCCTTTTGGGACTAGTGGCAGGAATCCTATTTTTGATCCTGTTATTTCGCTATGGCAAACCGTGTCACAGACAAAACACCTGCGACAAGGGAAGAAACAATCCTAGCCATTGGATACCGGGACCGGATATCTAAAATCCTTGGACTGTCCCGGCTTAGAGACCTGAACATGACTTGGTTTCTTTCATTTAGACCAATGTGGCAAAGCTGTGTTTTACCTGTATTAAGGTGCTTGCTATGCGGAGAAGAATGTGTGTTGGACACCGGTCTGACGCTACAATCGGATGCGCCAATGGATGCAGAAACTTTGTTGGGTCCGGTCACGGCTCATGCATTGTGCTGTCCCCAGCGGCTACCAATCCTGATGACGGCATTCGTGGAGACTTCACCACTACGATTGAGGGGTAGTGAGGTTCAAGATGAAAGCAGCATCGATCAGGTACGACCTTCTGTCAGCTATGCTGATCAAAACATCAATGGAGGCAATCATGCTCATGAATGCATGGTAACATCTTTTTCCGAGTTAGTGGAACTCTCACAGGAAGCTGTTGACAGCTTTTTCGACAGTCTAAATAATATGATGTTCTCACCAGAGCAGAAATAATGACTTTTGAGCAAGCTAGCACACGGCGTTCCCATCACCCTGAATTTGGCCTTCAACGTTAATGATAAAGTAACATGAACAATTTTTTTCTCCAGTTTACGGACAGCAGATTTTTTTTCACAAATCCCCAAAATATTTTATAATTTTTCGGGACACTTATCTTCTGCTTAAAGTAGAATCTATTCTTAGAGAACTAAATTTCTATTTAGGAACTTTAGAGACATTAACTGCCCTCTGGCATGTTCATGGGTATTTCTATTTTGTGATGAAATGGTCTCGCATTTTTTTTTCTTCTGTATTAAGAGCCATTTCATGTGTTATTTTTCAATATATTATTAATATTGATGTATGAATATGCGTGATTAATTTAGCATTTTTCTACTGCTTAAGTGCATATAGTGCTTATGATTATTTTTTTCTCGTGTATTACATAATTTCAAAATGCATATGGATGTATTTTGGGGTGGTACGGTATACACATACACTACTGTATATTTACTATGCCTAGATTTGTAAATATGGACATAGTCTGCGTGGAGTGGGTGTGATGTATTCCTATAGGTTCTGTATCGATCCCCCTATTCCTGACCCTGTTCTGGTTAATAATTAACTAGCAGCCATCCCACGGTACAAAAAACGTTATCTGATTAAGCCACACCACGGCACAGGAACACATTATCTGATTAGGTCATAACGCTTGCCATCTAATTAGGCAAGCACTATTCCTCCAGCCCCTGATAAGGCATACGGAGTTCTCAAAACAAATCAAACCTATGACAACCTGGGAAAATCCCTGCGGCCATTGTTTTGATTTCACCGAGAACTTCAGTGAAGAATGTGCTAACGACCAGTCCGTATGACATCCTTATTGACGTATCTATGTCCATCCTTACGTCAATCTCGGCACCTTACAGGTATAAATATTACCAACATTGCCTTAAGCAAACACACGCGGTGGTGACGAGATCGGAGCAGCAAGACTTGCCGAAGAGGCCAGCACAGAGCGGACCCCGCTGGCGCTGCCCCGCCTTCCTGACGCGCTGAGAACGAGACGCTGCTTTTCTCCTGCCGAGAAATCCAGCTCCGGCGCTTCCTAGCGGCCCTCGCAGGCAGCTGGAATATCAAGACCAGAGACGAGAGATACCAGCCCTCAACCATTCTAGATCTCAGGTACAGAACTGAATAACCCCTTGCAGAGAATTCTTGAGTCAGTCACTTGGCAAAACAAACTTAACTTAACCTGCTACTTATCTACTCCCGCCCACGTATTAGGCTTAGGTCAGGTACACTGGGGTAGGCGTGGTTAGAAGCACCAGTTGAGTACGATTAGTCAAATGTATATATGTATGTATCTATTTTATCAATTTTAAATATCATATGGCTTAGAAACCATATCAATGCTTCTACAGTATTATTTTATACTCCTGCTTTTATTGTATGCACTTTACTTAACCATAAGTATTGCAATAATATCGATTAATTTCTCTTGTACGAGAAAAGAGACTGATCAATAAATAACATCTTTTATTGAACATGCCCGTCTCTTCCTTTTCTCTACAATCTGGTGAAACTAAGAATGCACTGAACTGACTGAGTAAAATAAGTTGTCTTTTGTTTTCACACGACTCTAGAGATACACTCTTGATTAGGGGAGAGCAAAGTTGTCATGTTCTATGGTTGTCAGAAACTAAATCCCTTCTTGTCTATCAAGGGAGGTTAAATTCCTCCTTGCCTATTCGAGAAAGTTTCTAGTGAACTCTGAGCTAGCTGGCAAACCCAAAAACTTTAAGTCTTATATCGTCAGTAGAAGACCTAGTTAACCTCCGTCCTAGGTCTATACTATTGAAGGTATTATTCCAATGCGCAGAGCCTATTAGGATAATAGGAACTACACTACAGTATGTCATATGTCATGTATTGTTGGTTTGATATATGAACGCTGGATTTCCATTCCCAGGTATATCTCATATGTTCTTGTATTTTGTACAATCTTTAGTTACACCGTACCAACCCCTACGTTGCCTCTACATATCTACAAGGCTTTATTCTTCTTTTTTCAGGTATAGCTCGTTATAGTACTGTTAAGAGCTTTGTGATGTTTAAAGCATAGAAACTAGTCTTATGCATGTGTTCTGTTTGTGTATTTCAGATCTCCCTCCCTGCTGTCCCCTTCCTTTCCTTCCCGATCTTTTCTATTTTATCCCCTCACTAAATCCAGTCAACGCTCTGTGCCATTACAGTTATTCAAGCATTGGCTGGATTTAGAGGTGGGCTTACCTATCAACAAACCGATCCTGAGGACTGATTTGTAATAGAATACCCGACCCACGAATTATTGTCCTCCCGGTCGGGTTGTGCAGGTATGGCCACGTTGGAGGATGTGATAGAGGCTCTGGGTGCGTTGCAATTAGAAGTAGCCGCGTCTCGGTTGGAGACTGCGGACTTAAGGGCACGTGTGGATGGTGTCCAACGCAATCCTTTTGATGCAGGGGGCGTGCCGCAGCCTCAGCCTGTGGTGGTGGAGATGCCAGTGTCTGTTCCCTTAGCTTCACCTGAGCGTTTTTCTGGGGATTCAGAGAAGGTTCAGGTTTTCCTTACCCAGATAGCGTTGCATTATTCATGCAAACCCAGATCTTTTCCCACTAATCAGGTTAAGGTGGCCTTTTTGATATCTTACCTGGCGTGTAATGCTGCACAGTAAATCGCAATGATCCCTTGTTACATGATTGGGAAGCATTTAAAACGGAATTTCTGAGAGTATTTGATAGAAGGGCCGATTCCTATACAGCAGATAGGGAATTGTTGGAATTACGGCAGGGAAAAAAGGATTTGGTTACATACTTGAATGCTTTCAGGCGTCTAGTGACAGAGACCACATGGCCCGAAAACAAACAGGCTTCTCTGTTTCATCAAGGTCTAAATGATGAACTTAAAGACGTAATAGCGCAAATTGACCCTCAGCCCACCACATGTGAAGGTTTGATTAATTTAGCCCTGCGTTTAGACCATCGTTTGGGCGAGAGGAAAGGGGACAATCTGAGGAAACCAGGGGTTGAGACACATGTCGCCAAGGAAGGGACTCCAGCTTCCTCATCAGAGCCTATGGAGATAGGGGCAGTGAGATCCGCATTGACACCCGCCGAAAGGGAATCAAGGCGTAAGCAGGGCCTTTGTTTATATTGTGGAAAGAAGGGCCACTATGTGAGGGAGTGTCCTGTGAAACCTAAATCAAACCGATTCCGGGGTAACAGGGTGGCCGCTGCAGATGCAGAAAAGGCGTCGGAAAACTAATAGACTCCGGGAAACAAGAAGGGGTTTCTTGGAGTCCACTCTATGTCCCTTCATTGAGTGGCAGATCAAAACAGGTGACGAACCATCTTTTTGTGTCCATAGTATTGACTCTTGAACAGTATTTGAGATGCTATGTGGATAATGATAAGAAGAACTGGGTGGAATACTTGTGGCTGGCAGAGGTGGCTTACAACAACGCCCAGCACGGTTCCACCAAGAACACTCCATTCTATTGTTTGTATGGCAGACACCCTCGTTTTCTTCCTTTTGTGCAGCCGAAACCAGACTTCCTGCTTCCAGGGGTGGCGCATAGGGTGGCCCATATTAAGGAGACTCTGGTTAAAGCGCAGGATCAGTTGCGGGCTGTGAAACTCAAGTACAAGGCTGCTGCTGATAAACATCGGAGGCAAGGTCCGCTGTACTGTGCAGGGGATGAGGTGTGGTTGTCCACTAGGAATCTGCGTTTCAGGAAACACAGTGTGTTCAACCCAAGATTCATTGGACCTTATAAGGTGCTGAAACGCGTGAACCCGGTGGCAGTGAAACTTAAACTCCCTTCCCATCTCCGCATCCATCCGGTGTTTCATGTCTCTTTATTGAAACCTTCCTTATCCAAAGGCCAACATCGTCCTTCCCCAGTGCTGGTGCAGGGTGAGATGGAGTATGTGGTTCGTCGGATTCTGGACTCCAAATTTCGGAGGAGTAAATTGTGGTATCTGGTGTCGTGGAAGGGGTACGGGCCGGAGGAGAACTCGTGGGAACCTGCGCTGGGTGTACATGCCCCCAATCTGGTGTCTGCTTTTCATCGGAGATGTCCCGCGAAACCGGGTCCGTGACCCCGCTGTTGCGAGAGGGATGTACTGTCATGTTCGCGGTTTCCGCGAACTACATTTCCCGGCATGCTCCGGGAAAGAACTACTGTACCCATGATCCTCCGCGACGCGCTGCATTCTCGCGAGGAACTCATTAAAAAGAATGGCAGCCGGGGATCGGTGTCGGGTATTCCTGTCCTGATTCGTCTCTGAGGTGGATTTCTTTGTTCCTGGTGCGGTACGGGTGCCTTGCACCACTGGGCTTCGCAGCCGACCGCTATTCATGTATTGTGGTTCCTGTTAGCTTATGGAGTAGGCCATAACGGTGTTATCGTGAGTCAGGAGCTGTGCTTGTGTAAACCCTTTGGATTTGTCTCGGTTGGCATTTTCGGCCAACGGTGGTGGTTCTTGTGGGTGCTATCAGACATTGGATAGCATATCTTACAGTACTGTTTTCTTGCCCTGTGAATTGGATTAAGTATTTTACCCAACTAAGAAGTATTAGTTGGTGTAGTGAACTTCAAGAGTTCCAGTGGAGCTTTGTGTGTGGCATATAACTGTGTGGAGAAAAACTATTTGCTTTACTTTGATTAAGGTGTTAACTGTATATTGGCTCTTCTATTAACAGGGGTACTGGAGGTGTGGGCTACACTCTTCCCCTGTGCGGTTTAGTGGAGTCAATCATTAGGTATGTCATATGTCATGTATTGTTGGTTTGATATATGAACGCTGGATTTCCATTCCCAGGTATATCTCATATGTTCTTGTATTTTGTACAATCTTTAGTTACACCGTACCAACCCCTACGTTGCCTCTACACATCTACAAGGCTTTATTCTTCTTTTTTCAGGTATAGCTCGTTATAGTACTGTTAAGAGCTTTGTGATGTTTAAAGCATAGAAACTAGTCTTATGCGTGTGTTCTGTTTGTGTATTTCAGATCTCCCTCCCTGCTGTCTCCTTCCTTTCCTTCCCGATCTTTTCTATTTTATCCCCTCACTTAATCCAGTCAACGCTCTGTGCCATTACGGTTATTCAAGCATTGGCTGGATTTAGAGGTGGGCTTACCTATCAACAAACCGATCCTGAGGACTGATTTGTAACACGCGTTGCCCCTACACCCAGAAAGGGTGGGTACGGAGAATGAGGCTGTTGTGCGCCCTCATCTGGCAAAGTGCAAGAGGAATGGGCGGCAGCGGCAGGGACAGTGGATGAAGATCTCCGTAAGCGACGCCTGTGCTTACGCTTACCTGTTGTCGCACGGTGGTCGCTGGAGCGACCTCGGGAACGACCCCATTCCGGAGAAGAAGAGTGGCGACGGGAGGGAGCCGGACCGGACCCCCTTGCGACCAGCAACTTCATGCGACGCTCCTTCAAGGACTTTGGTTTCATCCTTGGACAGGCGTCACAGTCCTTGGAGTCGTGGTGCACCCCGAGGCACCACATACAAATGAGGTACGGATCAGTGCTGGACATCTGACGTACACAGGCTGCACAAGCCTTAAATCCAGAAGGCATTACACACTGTTCCCACGAAGGAACTGCTGGTTTGCCAGGATCCGCACTCAGACGCGGAAAAGAAGAAAACTGAAGTCATCGAGCCGGCATATATGGCTCCGCTGACGTCATGTCCGTGGACAACGGGCGGAGCAGCCCACCCCACACCCCCCGGCGCACAGAGGTGATGCTGCGGAAAATTTGCCGGATCCAGTCTGATGCCTGGGGATATTCTAAGTTAAGGAATCTGCGGCTAGACGTCTCTATCAGATACACACAATATTTCAAAAGGAAACAGGTAGGTAAGCACAAATACACAGTGGTCTCCAGTGGGAGACCAATCCATATGCTAATAAAGTGGAATGCGAACTATGAATGAAGTAGAGACTTGACCCAGAAGACGTAGAAGAGCTGGGGACTCTAGAACCCACCCATGGTAAATACCCAGGAACTCCCTGGAGACTGTGTGCAGAGTGGAAACACAGCTGCGTACTCCATGCAAGTCAATGGGGAAGTCGTGGTTGCAGTTTTCATGAAGAAGGACCCCTCCCAGTGGACCCTGAAGAAATCCAGTGAAAGATAGAAGTTTGGAGAGTCACTCCACCTGTAAATATCTGAGGAACCAGGATACCTACACCAGGGAGGCAGTGTGCATAGGTGCGAAGTGACGAAGGAAACCGCCGTAGAAAACAACAGAGGACTTCAGTAAAGATGCCGCTGGTGAAGAAGGTAAAAGAGTCCGGTGGAATCCAAGGATGGATTCTTAAAGAGGAGTACCTGCAAGCAGAGGAGACAGAGTCTATGCCACTCGGGAGTGACTAGGGAGAACAGAAGACCAATGACCACCAATGATGGAAGATGCAGGAGAGTTGATGATGACCTTGTCCCTTCAGCTATGAGAACCAGGTGATTCTGTGGAAGACCAGGATCCATTCACGTGCTTTCCCACTTCGGAAGTCGAGAACCAGGGGGTTGGTGTACGGTAGGAGTACAAACAGGCCTTGGCAGCAGCAACAGATGTGGAAAACAAAGTAGGTGCAGTGTTGGGACCAGCAAGGTCCACGCTACTCACCAAGTGCAAAAGAGTCAGGGCAAGCAGGGGAGCCCACTGAAGCCAAAGCAGACCCTCAAGAGGACTGCAAGCAGCTCATCAAAGATGCAGGCCCACAGTGCAGAGAATGTGTTGAGGACAAAGAGCTAGGTAGGAAGAGTTGCTGGAGCCTCTTGTGGCCAGAAGATCTCTGGAGGACAACATGCCAAGCCGATGCGACGCACAGCCCTCCTATATTCCAGGTACCATCCTTTCAGGCTCTAACAGCAAGCTAGTGCTGCTGCTGACCACTGACACGATTCTGCCCTCCTGCTACTGAGCCAAGCTCGAGCAGAGGAAGGCAGGATAATAGGTTTCCTGTCACAGGGAGGTGTGACCATCTCCCAGACAGGACTTAGTGTATTGGGCCAGGTTGTGGGGCCTTGCCAGCGCCACTAGACTACTTTGAAGGGCACATTTGGTGCCCTCCTTGCATAATCCTGTTGGAACCAGTTCAGTGAGCCATTGGCTCCCACTCTAGCATGAAACTGGACGAAGGGCACCTTGGACTTCGTTGGACTTTGGCTGGAAACCAGACTGCAACAAGGAAGTCTCCTGCTGCCTCTGGTCTCGTCGTCCTGCCAGTCTTCTGCGTCGTCTATGCCTGTGCTCCATACAGGTTATTTACCAGGCCTGTGAACATCCAAGATACCTGAAGGAATCTCCCATGGAGTGAAGGAGTAACTCCCCTGCATCTGCAGGCACAGCAACAAAGTTGGCTGGTCTGCTGTTCCTGAGCTCCCACAGACTCCAAAATGTTCAGCAACACAGGTGGTGATTCTGCAACTCCTTCAAGGCGTGCAATGTCTTCACAGCAAGTTTAAAGCCAGTATCCCTTGTCAGAACCACTGGAGCAGTACCCATGTGCTGTGCGTCGACTTGACGCTGCCAAGGTTTGCTGACTCTTTTCACCAGAGATCTTCGGGCTCCAAGAAGCTCCAGCCTCAAGCATCTCTTGCTACCAAGATCTTCATCTTCACCAAATCCTCTACACCATGGGCCTGCATCACTGGTGAGCTGCTCAAGGTCTTCTTGCGACTTCTGTGACTTCGGCCTGTGGGTCCTGTCGATAGTCTTATTTGGCTCTAGTGGGCACCCCTTCTTGCTCGGGCCTACTCTGACTTACCTGCTTGTGGTGATCCTTTGGACCTTGCTGGTCCAGACACTGCTTCTTTTTTGTCTGCCACGTTTGTTGCCGCTGACAAGGCTTGTTGGTGCTCTCGCCAGACACCGACCCCCTGGCTCTTGACATCAGACATGGGACAGCTCGTGAACGGCTCCTGGTCTTCCACAGCGTCGCCTGGTCCACACAGCTACAGCGCCAAGGTCACTGTCAACTCTCCTGCATATTTGGACATCGGTGGACATCCGTCTACCCTGCCTCCTAGTCACTCCTGAGTGGCATAGATTCTGTCACCTCTGCTTGCAGGTACCTCTCATCATGAATCCACCTTTGGGTTCCACCGGACCCTTTCACCCTTGCCGGCAGCATCTTCACTGAAGTCCTCAATTGTAGTCTAGGGCTGTTTCGGATGTCACTTCACACCTATGCACCCGGCTTCCCTGGTGGAGGTATCCTGGTTCCAGAGGTATCAACGGATGCGGTGACTCTCCAACCTTCCATCTTCTATGGGGTTTCTTCAGGGTCCTCTAGGAAGGGTCCTTCTTCTTAAAACCTACAAGTGCGACGTACCCATTGACTTGTGTTGATCACGCGGTCGTGTTCCAACTCTGTACACGGCCTCCGTGGTGTTCCTGGGTACTTACCTTGGGTGGTTCTTTGGGTCCCCAACACTTCTACGTCTTCTGGGTCCAGTCTCCACTTAGGTTGTGGTTCGCATTCCACTTTCTTAGTATATGGTTTGGTCTCCCCCTGGAGACCACAGTGTATTTTTTACTTATGTGTTCAATTGTTGACATATTGTTCTATTGTGATTATATCTCTGGGTAGGAGATATTGCAATGTGTTAGTGAGTGTTTATAATGAATACATATTTTTATAACTACACTGTGTGGTTCTTTTTCACTTAACCTACACTATATGATTAGTATTGGTAAAACAAGCTGCTTTACACTCCTTCTGGACTCAGCCTGAAGGCTGCTCTCCACAGCTACCAGTTAGAGAGCTTTCTATGGTTGTCTAAGACCACAAAAATCACCATAAGGGTTCTGTGGATTAGCGCAAAGTGCGTCACTTATATAAGTGTGCATCATATACTAAGCAAGCCTTCTACCATGCTGCACTATATCAGGAGCCATGCTGCCAAACTCAAGGAGGAGTGGCTGGAGTGTAGTAGCTGACCTTTGAACTTTTTGTGAAGGTCTGGCCCGCATGGCAGCCTGTGATGTGGATGGAGCGACCAGCGAAGCAGGTCCGGGCACCACAGCTGCCTCTGTCATTCTGTGCCAATGAGGATCCTCTTGGCTGTCATGGTTGAAAGTTTGCAAAGGACCGCAGGTATCAGAGGAAAAGCGTAAATAAATTTGTTAGACCAGTCAATGCATAGTGCATTCCACAATGACCTTGGATGGTAGAATCTGTCAGCAAAGTCACAGCATTTTTTGTTTTCTGCTGTGGCGAAAAGGTCTGTAGCGGGTGTGCCCCATGTGGGTCTGCAGGTGACCCATGTGGGCTTCACACACGAGCAGGGAGGCATTGGTGACAATGGTCTGTGTTAGGTCCTGCAGGTGAATAGGCATTCACTGCAGGAGAATTTTTGGGGAGCACCACCAGTGGAGTGATCTGACAGCATGAGTGGATAGGATGATTTTGTCCTCCCAGTTCCCAAAGAATTGATTCCACTCATCCTCCAAGCCCTCCTGGAAAGGACGCAAGTGGAGGCGAGCAGTGATAGTCAGAAATATGCAGGAGGTCACCGAGCTGAGGAGCAAGGAAACTATGCGGACTATTGGACAGGCTATCCTCTGGAGGTTGTAACTTTTCTGGAGAATGGAGAAACGTTCCTTCGAAGGAAACACCGTTTCCTGTATTGTGTCGATGGTAGCTCAACTTCTGGACTGTTTTTTGACGTGGACGTTGAAAAATTGATGTAATGACCCAAGCGATGAAGATAGCAAGTCCCTTGGAAATGCAATTGAGCTTCTGGGTAGGAGGACGCATTGATCAGCCAGTCGTCCAGATAAGGATGGACAAAGATCCTGTGTTTTTGTAGATGCGCTACCACCACAGCCATGCAATTAGAAAATGTCCTCGGTGCTGACTTGAGGCCAAATGGTAGAACTGCGTATTGGTAGTGGTTTTGCCCCACAATAAATTTGAGGAATTTCCAATGCGACTTTGCGATGGGAATATGAAAATAAGCATTGTGCAGGTCTACTGAGCAAAACCAGTTTCCTAGTTGAAGTTGAGGATATATTTGATGTAACGCCAGCATCCTGAACTTTTCCTTTCGGATCCATTTCTTTGCCATTCTGTGGTCAAGAATGAGCCTGAACTCTTGTTTGCCCTTCTTCAGCAAGAGGAAGTACCTGGAGTAAATACCCTACCCTTGTTGGTTTCGTGGGACAGATTCCACCGCTTTCTTGTGACACAGCGTGTTTACTTCCTCCTGTAGAAGCTCAAGGCGAGACGTGGATGACCTCAGTGGAATGGATGGTGGTGGGGCAGTGAATCTGAGATGATAGCCATGTTTGACAATATTCAAGCCTCAGGCGCCTGTTGTTATGCGCTGCCACTCTGCCCGGTAATTTGTAATGCTTCCCCCTACTGGAGTGGGTAATGGAAGAGACGTAAGAGAGGATTCAGGGTTTTGATGCCGTAGGTTGGCAGCCCCTTGCTTAGCTTGCAGAGAAGTACGTCAGCTCTGCTGCTTGCGCTGAAGCTGATAGGTCCGTTGATTCTATTAGGATCTCCCTGACTGCCTTTGAGGGGTTTGAACCCTCTGTGAATGGAAACGGCAGTGGTAGGGTCGAAATTAACGCTGCTGTGCTTTAGATTTTTTGAATCCCACTGCTTTCAAAGTATCCATCTCCTTTATTCTTGCCATTTCATCGTCAGCGTGCGCGCCAAAGACGTCGCCCGAAAATTCTAAAGACGTAGCTGAGTATCAGGCTTCAAAGATGTCAGTCAATGCCATGCATGTCTGTGTAAGGAGACCCCGTGACAGTAACTGTAGGTGGCTAGAATCGAGGAATCAGCTGCTGCACTGATGACCTGGTTAGAGACCATGGCTCTGTCCTTGACGGTTTCCAGAAAATCCTCCCAGTTTTTTTTTGGAAGGTGATCCGCGAAGCAGAGAATGGAATCCCACAAGGCGCGATAGTACCTCTCTTGAAGGGCTGTGGCGCTGGCCGCTTTCATGGGCATAGACGCTGTGTTGCAGACCTTGCGGCCCGACAAGTCCAACCTTTTGCTCTCCTTACACGGGGGAGAATTAGCAGATGAAGAAGCAGCGTGGGAGTTACATGAAGCTAATAATACCACTGAGTCAGGTGGAGGGTCAGCATGCAGAAACAACCGATCTTGCTCCGGTGGGGTGGATTTCTTCTGGTGCCTGGAGGGTGCTGATTTTGCAGGAGCTGGAGTGAGGAACAATTCCATGGCTGGCTCAAGCAAACCTGGCAGTAGTGGGAGGAAAGGTCTCAAGGCCGTGCATGCATTGGTGAAGAGTTTCAAAGATCACAAAATTCGATGGAGTGGGAACCGCCATAGGTATATTCAATTTAGATGCACCTCAAACCAGTAATTCATGAAAGTTGTTGATGTCATCAATTGGTGAGGACCGAGGTTGAGGTGTCCGACAAGGTAGGAGAGTAGCCCCTGGTGGACAAGGACGTACCCCCATGGCGGTGGGAACGTGATATTGATCTGTGATGAGATCTATGATGCGAACGCGAGTGGCGCGATCTAGTAGAGGAACATGAATGGTGTCCATGTCGGGATCAATGGCGTGTCCTTGAGCGCGATCTCCTGAGCGCTGGTGTGCTAGGAACCTGGGGCACCGCAGAAAATGGAATGGCAGGTGCCAGTAGAGCTGGTGGAGGCAGAATTGGAGTTTGAGGTACCAGAGGAGGAGATGGAGTTGGTAGCGCCGGAGGCGGGGCGCTGTTGGAACCGGTGAACCAGGTTGAAGAGATAACGAAATAGGAGAAGAGGGTGCTTCTACCATAGATGGAGACCTGGAGTGAGAATCAGAAGATGAATAGATTCACCTTCTTTTGGTGCATTTTCGCTGTCTCCTCGACGTTGATGATCTTCTCAATGTCGACCTCCATTGTTGTTGACTCATTCTCGACATTGATCTGCTTCTGGACGTCAATCTCTGTCGATGTGGGCTCGCCCTCAATGTCGACTGGCTTTATGATGTTGACCACTCTCCTCATCGTTTGGCTCTCAACGTCAACTGCCTACCTCTTGGTGACGGCGAGTCTGAATCCTTTGACGTTGATGCATCGCTTGACATCGGATGGCAATGTGAAGCAGGTCTCGATGTCACTCAAGTGATTCTTGACATCGAACGTCAACGCATATACGGCGTAGCCAGTCAATGATGGCAAGCATGTCGGCGCCGTACCTCTTCTTGACATCGACCACCTCCACGTGGGCCAATAGAGTTTTCTCCTTGAAAAGCACCTCTCAGACCTCCCATGGCCACTGGAGGTTGAGGGAAGAGCTCTGGTGGAAGAATAACCAACCCCTCGCTCAGAGACCCCACTGTCTTCTTGCTGTCTTCTTCTTTCTTCCCTTCCCTGTAGGCAAATCTCCTCCATGTCACACAGGGGTCGTTTGGAGAAGGTCTTGCAGATGTTGTAAGAGAGTAGGATCTGCTTTTTATAGTTACCCCCACTTTTTGGTGATGATTCACTGTTTTTCGACTTTAGTCTGGCTGGGGCCCTGTGGTCCAGGACCCCAACCTAGCTGCTTCCTCTCTGAAATTATTGCATGTACTTTAAGTACAGCACAGATTTCATTCTGAGGTCCACTTACATGTCCTTAGCATATAGTATCCTATATACCCAGGGCATAGGTACCCCAGAGGCCTCTCAGGGGCTGCAGCATGTATTATGCCACCCCTGAGAGACCATTCAAAATGACACAACAGGTCTGCTACAACAGCCTGTGTAAGGTGGTGTATGCACCCCTTACTTAGATATAGCTTCCCTATATCTACCTTATATCACTGCACATATAACCCTATCAGTCACCCCTATGGCAGGCCTTATCAATCCTGAAGGCAGGGTGCTGGGTTTTGTGTGTGAGGGTGCCCATGCATGAGCAAGGCCCCTCTGCAGCCTTCAGAATCTATCCTCCAGTTTGTTCTGTGATGCAGACATACTATATACTCTTAAGTATATTATAACCTCGCGGTAAATGCTAACTTTGGAATGGCGGCAAGGAAACATGTCGTGTTTGGTGTCAAACACCTTGGAATCATACCTTCCTGACATTCCTGGCGGGGAGGGGGTATAATTCCACCCTTCTAGAGGGAGAAATATGACTACACCGGTACACCCGGTACCGGCTTAAGAGAACCCTGGCATCACAAAATGGATGCTGCCAGCCACAGACACGCGTCTGCCCTCCTGCTGCTGGACGAAACTCCGTCAGGGGAGGCTGGACAATAGGTTTCCTGTCACAGGAAGGTGTGACCACCTCCCAGGCAGGCTTTTAGTGTATTGGGTTGGGTGGGTGGACTCCAAGAGTGCTTTGATGTCTGCACTGGGGGCACATTTAGTGTCCCTGTGTATAGTCCAGCTCAAACTGGTTGCAGGGGCTACCAGCTCCTGCTTTGGCATGAAACCGGACAAAGGACATGGGTGTAGCCACCCCTCTGTCCTGACCCTCCCATAGGTGGGTCCCCAGAGTTTGTCCCACCCCTTTCTTGGGTTTAAAGTAGGAATCCCTGGCTACAGGACTTTAGATTTACCTCGACGAAACTCTGCTACAGAATCCCAGAACTTCAATTATCCACACTTCGTTTGATGACCGAAGAATCTCCCTTGGAGTAAAGGAGTTACTCCCATGCAAGGCAGGCACCAAAGACGCATCTGTCCGGTTTGCAACTACGCAGCTCCTGAAGGACTCAGAAGACTTTGCAGTACAGGAGGTGGGTTTCCAAGCTTCCCCGAGGCCGATCCGTGCTCTCAGCAAACCTGAGAGCCAAAGCCCTCATGGGGACCGTGCAAGCTGAACCCTGTACGGATGTATGTCGTTACTACGCATGCATTTACAACATATGCCTTTACGACGCAACTTTTACAACGCAAGTCGTTACAACGACTTGCGTTGGGGGGTGCTGGATAGTGAATAGTTTAATTTACTATTCCAACTCCAGTCCCCGTGGATAGTAGGGAAGGACTTGGATAGTAAATGAAACTATTCCCTATCCTGGAGCGCCCCCCAGCGCAAGTCATTGTAACAACTTGCATTGTAAAAGTTGCGTTGTAAAGGCACAGCGTTGTAAAAGTTGCGTAGTAAACGCTGTTCCCCCCTGTACACCGTGCACATTTGCAGCAGCAGAAACTTCTTGGTGTTCCCTGAGGCTGTGCTTTGGGCTACTTGTAGTTTAGACCCAAAGGAGTCATTCCACTGAAGATTACTGGCCAACACTCCTCGAGTGACCAGTGGGCTGGTATTTAGTGATTCCTCTCGAGGTCCCTTCGCGATCCCTTGTCCGTCGACTTGTGGGTCCCTGAGAAAGGTACTGTAACTTTCAACAGGCTTACCTGGTTGCTCCAGACATACCCTGTGTTAGACCTGGGGTCACCAGACTACATAGGGTAGCTTGGCACAGAGTAGGAAGGTCTATCCCAAAGGCAAAAAGTGTTAAGCTTGCGTCGCACCCTTACAGTAGCACAGCGTCCATCCACACAAAAAAAATGACACTACACCGTATTTTATAAAAGTAGAAAAGCTTTACCTTTCCTTAAGTTAGTTTTGTAGTTACTCGCAATTTATTAAATCAACATCTAAACTGTTTTCCTCTTATATTTGTAATGGTAAACACCTGTAGTAGCAAAGGAACACCATTCAAGAACACTACTCCCTTCGCATTTGGATTATCATAACGTGGATTTCTCTTAAACTCATTACATTTCCTAATAGGAAGGAAATAAGTTCTGGTGTCAATTCTGCACACTGGTACCTTGTTAAAGGAATTAATCAGCTGTCTGTCTAGTATGCTAACTGTGGGTGAAAACAGTACATCATTGTCCTTACATTACATTCGTTTTATAACATTCGGTTAAGAGTACAATTCAGATTTTCTCTACATACAGGCTTTTGGGATTTCTGGAAGGAATAACCCACTTAATGGAGGCCACTCCTGTAGTAAATCAATCACTGGGGGTTGCTTATTTCTTCAATGAATTCTGGCAACACCTTTATTTCCACATAAACTTTTGTTCCTTTTTCAGCATCAGTCCCAGGGTTAATTAGTGTGGTTCCTGAGCTCCTAGTTCGATCAGATGCTCTCCCTGCCCTTCCTGACGCTCCTCCTATTAAAGTCAAAGGGACTGATCTCCTCACATTCCCAACCGGGATCCTAGGAACACTGCCTGGCCTCCCACAAGCCCAGAACCCCCACCTTACTTGTTGTGGTGAGCGGTAACCGAGGCCCTTGTGTTCTCTAGCGCTCGGAGATGCAACGTCCCCACATCCAACGTTCTCTTCAGTTGGGAGGGCCCTTAGCGGCTGGTGCACGGAGAGGAGTTTCAGCTGACTCCGTCTGCCAGAAGCCGGCTCCTGGTGTCTCCGCCCTTCCGCTCTTCAAGAAGGGTGGAACCTCCCCGGGGTCTGGCTTCCTTCGAGATCGTCCCGCCTCCTTGCGCTCTTCTCTGTCAGCGCTGGGCGGGACTCTACTCGCTCCCGATCTCCTCACCAAATACAGGTCACCTCCCTTTGCCGCATCGATCCACCCGGATGACAGGGGCTCCGACGCTCACCGGATCAGTCTCCCGGCCACTAGCGGGACCAAATCCCACTCAGCACCAACTCCACAGCCGGGGCTCCAAACGGCCTGCAGCAGCCCAGTCAGGTACGCTCCGTCCCAGTCAAGGTCTATGACAAACTTGGAACCCGCGCCAGGGGGAGGGGGCAGATTCCGAGGTGTTCGGTCAGGTTATTACCGAGTCTGTGAACCGGACCTCCAGGTGATTCAGCGAGGGCAGAAGGGGGATTAATTACAACAAATCCAGTCCCTTATATAAAGAGGCTGAACTCTCCTTATCTCCTACGGGCTTGCATGCCCACTTTCTCCCCCCACTGAGTCCAGGACTTTTCTCTCAGGAATGTTAAAGGAAAAGGGGGTAAAGGTGATTTTCCGACCTAAAAGTAGCAGGGCCAGATCCACGCGCAGGGGAAGTGTCAACAGCGAGGGATAGCAGCCCCAAGGGACAATCAACCCTCCTTCAGTGCACTGACCTCCCTGCCCAGTGGCCTAGACTCCTAACTGGACTCTCTGGTTTCCCACTTCTAAAATGGCTGCCCTGGTGTTGACCCTTTTATAGGCTAACCTCAGGCTTCCAGAACCAGCTGGAAGGTTCTAGAGCATCCCTATACTTTCCTATGGGTCCCTTTCCTGAGGTAACAGTTGTGGCAGTTACTGGCCACCATTTTGTGTAACTAAGCTTGCCCTCAGAAAAAGGAGGGATGTATTTATTTATTTATTTATTTGCTTATAGAGCGCTGGACTCGACCCCCAAAGGGGTATCTCCGCGCTAGATTCGCTGATGGTGCCAGATTCGGTGCCTTTAGTGGGTGAAAATAAGGGGCTATGTCTCACAGAAGAGATATGTCTTGAGTGTTTTCCGGAATGATAGGAGTTTAGAATTTTGTCTCAAATCGATCGGGAGTTTATTCCAGATGAAGGGTCCTATGTATGAAAGTGCTCGGCCGCCCTGTCTGGCCTTCTTAATGGGGGGAATTTTTAGTAAAGATTGATTACTTGAACGCAGGAGACGTTCCGGTTTATGGATTTGAAATTTCTATTGGGGTCCTGATCCATAAAGGCTCTTATGTATGATGCAGCAAATCTTAAAGTTGATTCACTGACGGATGGGAAACCAATGAAGCTGTTCCAATAGGGGCCTAGATGGTGTTCTCGAGGGAACATTGAGGACCAGCCTGGCCGCGGTGTTTTGGGCCACTTGAAGACGATTAAACACGTATTCATTTGCTGAGATGAAAAGACCATTGCAATAGTCTAATCGACTTATTACAAGGGCCTGGACAAGGGTATTTCTATAAGCATCTGACAAGAAGGGAAAAACCCTTCTTAGGAGACCGATTGTCCGGAAACAGGATCCTGTCACCAGGTTCACATGTTCTTTTAGAACCAGGTCTTGATCCTGTCTTACTCCCAGATTTTTCACTGATTGCTTTGGGCAAGGGACGGGTCCTAGCTCTAAGGGCCACCAGTCTGGTGACCATAGGAGATTGGCTTTCCCGAAGAGCATGACTTCTGTCTTGCCGACATTACACTGGAGGCAGTTGGAGGCCATCCAGGTGGATACCGCTCTCATGCCCTCGGCAAAGGAGTTCTTAATTTCCGGGGTAAGAGTCTGGAAGGGAAACAAGAGCTGGGTGTCGTCGGCGTACGACACTGGAGTAAACCCATATGCTCTCACAATGTCAGCAAGGGGGGCCACGTACACATTAAATAATGTGGGGCTTAGACATGAGCCCTGTGGGACCCCCTTAGTAAGCTCCCTAAAGGTGGAACAGTAGGAGCCCACGCTGACACTTTGTGAGCGGCCAGTGAGAAAACTCTCCAACCAGGACAGAGCTAGGCGCCAATTCCAACCCTCTGCAAATGGCCGAGAAGGATCTCATGTGACACAGTGTCGAAGGCTGCAGACAGGTCTAACAGCACCAGAATCATGGATTCTCCTCTATCCTGTGTCATGTTTGTTATCTGCCACGGAGAGGAGCGCAGATTCGGTGCTGTAGTTGGGTCTGAACCCTAATTGAGAGTGGTCCAGACCCCCTGTAGCCTTGATGAATTTCGACACATGTGTGTTCACATGCTTCTCGGCCAGTTTGCTTAAGAGCGGCAATAGGGAAATGGGGCGAAGATTGGTAAGGTCTGTCCATGGCAAGGCCGTGTTTTTACGGATAGGGTTAACTCTTGCTTTTTTCCAGTCTTGTGGTATTTGTCCTTCTTTGAAGGAAAGATTTATTATTGTTTGTATCAGTGGACAAAGAAGACTGCTTAGTGAAGTCCTCATTTTGGCCGGGATAAGATCTAGCGGAGAGCCTGTTTTGATGCTACTTATTAATGACAGGATTTCCGTATGACTGGCTTCAGGAAAGGCGGTCAGCTTAAGTTGACCATTGCTGGAATGTGTCAGAATGCATTCGGCACTGTCCCTAGAGTTATTGGCCATAATAATTTTGTTATAAATATCATCTATTTTGTTTTCAAAGAAAAGAGAAATATCATTGCATAGAGTTTGAGAGAACTCATCAGGGCTCTCACAAGCTGAGAAGAACTATTTCTAGGCCTATGAGGAACCATGGGGTCAAGGAGTACCTAACCCCCAGGACAACACCTAAAAATTTCAGTGGAGATCAAAAATGAAAGGATTGAGGGGCAGAAAGGAGACAAAAATAAATAAATAAATAAATAGGAGGGACCACTCAAAGGGCAGACAGGTCTAACACGCGTCCCCCCCAGCTGAAAGTGGGGAGAACTACCCAACCCCTTGGGAGTCCTCATCACTAAGGCGGAAATACCTAAAGAGACCGTCTGCATTGGCGTGGTCCACCCCAGGCCGATGTTCCACCCGGATGTCCATTCCCTGTAGGGAGATGGACCATCTCAACAACTTGGGATTTTCTCCCTTCATTTGCATCAGCCAACGAAGGGGTCGGTGGTCAGTCTGAACCGGGAAATGCGAGCCAAACAGGTATGGCCGCAACTTCTTCAGAGCCCATTCCACCGCAAAGGCTTCCCGCTCTATTGCACTCCACTTCTGTTCCCGGGGAAGCAGTCTCCTAGACAGGAAGACCACAGGCTGATCCAGACCCTCTTTATTGAGTTGCGATAACACTGCCCCAATGCCATGCTCTGATGCGTCTGTCTGGACAATGAATTCCTTGGAGAAATCAGGGGCCCTCAGGACCTGTGCTGCACACATTGCTTGTTTCAGCTTCTCAAAGGCTTGCTGACAAGCCTCCGTCCAGACTACCCGTCGAGGTTGCTTCTTGGATGTGAGCTCAGTGAGGGGCGCCACAATAGTGCCATACCCCTTCACAAAGCGGCGGTAGTAACCTGTGAGGCCCAGGAAAGCTCGGACCTCAGTTTGGGTCTTGGGGGGGTCCCAGGCCATGATTGCCTCAATCTTTGCCTGGAGGGGTTGCATCGCTCCCCTGCCCACCAAGTGGCCCAGGTACACGACCGACCCCTGCCCGATCTGACATTTACTGGCCGTAATTGTCAAGCCAGCCTGTTTCAGGGCCTGGAGAATAGCGTGTAAGTGACACAAATAGTCCTCCCAACTGCTGCTGAAGACAGCAATGTCATCCAGATAAGCACCGGAGAAAGCCTCCATTCCAGAGAGGACCTGGTTCACCAGCCGCTGAAAAGTGGCAGGGGCGTTCTTGAGCCCAAAGGGCATCACACAGAACTGGTAGTGGCCCTCAGGCGTGGAGAAGGCTGACCTTTCCTTTGCTCCATCTGTAAGGGAGATCTGCCAGTACCCTGAAGTAAGGTCAAAGGTACTCAGGTATTGGGCAGCTCCCAGCCGGTCAATAAGTTCATCCGCCCTAGGGATCGGATGGCATCAGTCTTGGTCACTGAGTTCAGTCGCCGGTAATCCACACAGAACCTCAGTTCTGGAGTGGTGCCCGGTGGGGCAGCTTTTGGTACCAGAACCACCGGATTGGACCAGGGGCTACTAGAAGGTTCAATGACTCCTAGCTCCAGCATCTTTGTAACTTCACTGTGGATGCTGGCCTTCACCTTGTCTGACAGCCGATAGGTCTTAGACTTCACTGGTGGGCTGTCTCCTGTGTCCACATCATGGGTACACATG
Source organism: Lissotriton helveticus (assembly GCF_964261635.1). Lineage (NCBI taxonomy): Eukaryota > Metazoa > Chordata > Amphibia > Caudata > Salamandridae > Lissotriton > Lissotriton helveticus. The sequence goes on from NC_136068.1 coordinate 581,269,626, forward strand.
TGGGTCCTTCCCGGGACAAGGGAGAACAATGAGGAGTACTGCTCCAAGACCTGGCGGCAGTCCTCTCGCTGTTCAGGAGTTAGGGATAGGGAGAGAATCCCTCCCTCCACTGACCCATCCTTTTTCTGAAACGAAAAGAGATCAGGGAGAGGCTCGCTTTCCGCTTCCTCTGCTCCATCAGTCACCATCATCAAGATGACCTCGGGCCTCTCATGGTGGGGTTTGAGACGATTGGCATGAAGCACCCGTAGGGGCTGTCGAGGGGTCTTAAGGTCCACCAAATAAGTGGCCTTACCCTTCTTCTCCATCACCTCAAAGGGGCCTGTCCAGCGATCCTGAAGGGCACTAAGCTCTCCAGGTTCCATCACCCACACTTTCTGGCCAGGCTCCAACTCCACGGGGTGAGCGTTGTGGTCATACCACTCTTTCATCACTGCTTGGCTGGCTTCCAGGTTGTCTGAAGCTTGCTTCCACAACTTAGCCATTTGGCTCCGGAAGGCCAGCATGTAGCTCACCACATCCTGGGGAAGCTTCCTGGGAGACTTTTCCCATCCGTCTTTCACCAGGCTGAAAGGTCCACGCACATGGTGCCCATACAGAAGCTCGAAGGGGCTGAAGCCCACTCCCTTCTGTGGCACTTCCCTGTAGGAAAACAACAAACAGGGTAGGAGGACGTCCCATTTCCTCCGCAGGCTCTCAGGCAGACTTCTTATCATGCCTTTCAAGGTCTTGTTGAACCTTTCCACCAGACCATTGGTCTGGGGGTGATAAGGAGTGGTAAACCGGTAGGTAACTCCACACTCCTTCCACATAGCCCGCATGTACGCTGACATGAAGTTGGTCCCCCTGTCGGACACAACCTCTTTGGGGAAACCCACTCGGGTAAAGATCCCCATTAGGGCCCTAGCCACTGCAGGTGCAGTAATGGTCCTCAGAGGTATTGCCTCTGGGTACCGTGTGGCGTGATCCACCAGAACCAGGATAAACCTGTGACCAGCTGTAGTTGGTGGATCGAATGGCCCCACAATGTCGATGCCCACCCTTTCAAAGGGGGTGCTAACAACAGGAAGTGGTTCCAGGGGAGCTTTCAGCTTCACCCCTGTTTTCCCACTGGCTTTGCAAGATACACATGTCCGACAGTATGTGTCGGATGCCACTTTCATCTGAGGCCAGTAAAAGTGGGGGACAAGCCGGGCAAAGGTCTTGTCCTGCCCTAAGTGTCCTGCCAAGGGTATCTCATGAGCCAATTCTAAAAGAAAGGCTCGGTAACGTTGAGGGACAACCAAGGCCTGTGATGATCCATGCACGGGTGCCTTAGGTTCACTGTAGAGGAGACCATCCTCCAAGTAAATATGGTAATTCCCAGTAACGTTCCCTGCTGCCTGGGCTTCGGCCTGTCGCCTCAGTCCCTCAAGGATAGGGCACTCCTTCTGGCCCTTGCAAAACTCCTCCCTGGTAGGCCCTCCTTCCACATGCCACTCAGCAGGGATAGGTAAGTTCTCCAGGGAGACAACTTCCCCCTCCACGGACTCCTGGTCCACCACCGCAGGTGGCCTATCAGTCACATAGGGCGTGGAAGCCGAGGCAGGCTTCTCCTGTCCTCGGTTCTTTCCCTTTTTGGCAGCTGGCTGGGTCTTTGTTCCAGGCTCCAGTCCAAGCGAACTCCCCCTCCGGGTAGTCGCGGACCTTGTGCTAGCACAGGCCCAGTCAGGTGTACCCAGCATCTCAGAATGAGTCCGGTATTCCACCTCCTTCCAAGCATTGTGCTCCATGTCATTCCCCAACAGAAAATCGACTGGCACGGCAGGGCTTACGGCAACTCGAAGTGAACCTGCAACCCCTTCCCACTCAAATGGAACCTCGGCCACGGGGTAGTGGCCCAATCTGCCGTCAGCCATCGCGGCAGGGTGGAGTACATGTGGAATCACCTGCTCTGGAGACACCAGTTGACTTCTTACTATAGTCATACTGGCTCCTGTGTCTCTCAGAGCCTCCCCTCTTTGGCCATTGATGGTGACCCACTGCCCATACTTTGTAGTATTGGAGGGCACCTGGATCTTAGGAACCATCTCCCGATCTCCCAGGGACACTAAGGTGACACCCGCCCACTCTCCCCCCTTATCTAAGGGCAACTCCTCCCCGAGCACTACACTAGCTACTCCCGGGGCTTTTCCTCCAGTGGGAGGGGGTGGTCTCTTTGGGCACTTGACATCTCCCTTATAGTGTCCAACGCCACCACACTCAAAGCAGTGGACAACCCTTGGCTGCTGACTTTGGCCAGGATAAGGGTTTCGTGGAGGGTTAGCCTTAGGGATGGAACCTGTTCCCTTTCCCTGGAAACTGTTTTGGGGGCCTTTTGAGAACTCCCTCTTTTTGTCTCCCCCCTCTTTCTTCTGGGGGGCGCCCCACCCAGTCCTTTGGGAATCTCCTCCAGTCCCCTTTGAGGACACCCGGGTACTAGCCCAGATCTCCGCCTCCTCAGCAAGCTTCCGGGGGTTGGTCAGCTTGCTGTCCACCAGGTGTTGACGCAGCTCGGGAAAACATTTCTCGAGTAGGTGCTCCTTGAGAATAAGGTCATACAACCCCTCATAGTCCTTCACCTCACTGCCTTGTACCCAACCCTCTAGTGCATTCTTTGCGTAGTCCAAGAAATCCACCCAATTCTGTGTACCTAGTTTGTGACTACCCCTAAACGTCTGCCGATACTTCTCTGGGGTCAGTCCAAACTTCTTGATCAGCGCCACTTTCATGGTGGGGTAGTGGGTCTGCTCTCCCTGCTCTAGGGCCAAGAGTGTATCCCTTCCTGCAGGAGGCATGTATTTATACAAGCCATCCCCCCAGTGTTTATCCAGTATCCCATGGGCTCTTAAGGAGACCTCATAGGCGGCCAGCCACTTGGCGATGTCATCCCCTGCACTGTAGCTGGCGACTACGTCCTTTGGTAAATAGGGTCTGGGTTCCCTGGTTGTATCTTTGGATTCGCTGCCACCATTAGGAGTACTGGGAGTCCCTGCCTGTAGGGCCTTGAGATCTAACTCTCTGAGTTTCAACTCATGAGCCATCCTCTGCTCCTCCATCTCCTTTCCCAACCGGGCTAACTCCCACTTCAGCTGTCTTTTCTCCCTCCGGTCAGCTAGTTCAGCTTCGGTTAAGCTTCTTCCAGAGACACTGCTGCCCTCCCTTGAAGTGTCCTAGGACCCGGTAGTAGGTTCCCCACTTCAGGTTGGTACAATCCATCTACCCCGATGACAGTGTCCCGGTCTGTCTCCTCCTCCTCCTCCTTCCCATCTGGGTGAGCCGCCACCCACGCCCTCAAGCTGGTTTGGAGTTCCCCCTTTTTAGCACCACGCTTGAAGAACACTCCCATATTGTGGCAAAAGTCTCTAAGTTGGGCCACAGTATAGGTCTCCAATTCTTCCAGAGCAAATTCCATTTTGCCAATGAGAGTTCGGGACAGCCACTTGAAAGGAATTAGTTTAGAGGGTAATCAGAAGCTACCTCCACCCACCACCAGGAGTAAATTTGGAAAAACAAAAATATAATTAGGAAGTCCGCCAGGAGAAAACTCCAGGTGTAGGTCTATGAAGTACACTACGCTACTATTGAGTGGACGCAAGCACAGTTCTCATCCCACCGCTGGACACCAATTATGTTAGACCTAGGGTCACCAGACTACATAGGGTAGCTTGGCACAGAGTAGGAAGGTCTATCATAAAGGCAAAAAGTGTTAGGCTTGCATCGCACCCTTACAGTAGCACAGCGTCCATCCACACAAAAAAACTGACACTACACCGTATTTTATAAACGTAGAAAAGCTTTATCTTTCCTTAAGTTAGTTTTGTAGTTACTCGCAATTTATTAAATCAACATCTAGACTGTTTTCCTCTTATATTTGTAATGGTAAACACCTGTAGTAGCAAAGGAACACCATTCAAGAACACTTCTCCCTTCGCATTTGGATTATCATAACGTGGATTTCTCTTAAACTCATTACATTTCCTAATAGGAAGGAAATAAGTTCTGGTGTAAATTCTGCACACTGATACCTTGTTAAAGGAATTAATCAGCTGTCTGTCTAGTATGCTAACTGTGGGTGAAAACAGTACATCATTGTCCTTACATTACATTCGTTTTATAACATTCGGTTAAGAGTACAATTCAGATTTTCTCTACATACAGGCTTTTGGGATTTCTGGAAGGAATAACCCACTTAATGGAGGCCACTCCTGTAGTAAATCAATCACTGGGGGTTGCTTATTTCTTCAATGAATTCTGGCAACACCTTTATTTCCACATAAACTTTTGTTCCTTTTTCAGCATCAGTCCCAGATTTGCCCAGGGTTAATTAGTGTGGTTCCTGAGCTCCTAGTTCGATCAGATGCTCTCCCTGCCCTTCCTGACGCTCCTCCTATTAAAGACAAAGGGACTGATCTCCTCACATTCCCAACCGGGATCCTAGGAACACTGCCTGGCCTCCCACAAGCCCAATTCCCCCACCTTACTTGTCGTGGTGAGCGGTAACCGAGGCCCTCGTGTTCTCTAGCGCTCGGAGATGCAAAGTCCCTGTAGGAGAGTAGGGTCTGCTATCCTATGGTCACCCCAAATTTTTGCTTTTTGCTTCACTGGTTTTAGACTACTGAGGCTGTGGGCCTGCTAATCAGACCCCAAGCCTGCTGTTCTCTCTCGAAATTATTGATACATGTGCTATAGGTACATACCACAATTGGAAATGGACTCCTTGTCAGCCCCTGTACCATGCACTATAGGTGCCCAGGGCATAGGTGCCACGAAGGCCTACCAGGGGCTGCAGCATATCTTTTGCCACCCCTGGCTGGTTCTTAAATTGACACAACTGGCTGATCACTCAGCTGGGGCGAGGTGGTGTAATCACCTCTTGCTTAGATATAGTATACCTATATCTAAACCTATATCTGGACACATATAAACCTGTGAGCCACTCCTATGGAAGGCCTCCTCAATCCTGGAGGCAGAGTGCGTGGTTTAATGTGAGATGGAGCTCTAGCATGAGCTGAGCCTGTCTGCAGCCGTCGGGAACAAATCCCTAAGCTGTTTCAGGATAATGCCATACCATATACTCTTAAGTGCATTATAATCCTCGCGGTTATATAGCAACTTTGGTTTGGCTTTATCAAAACATGTCGTGTAAGGTGTCATACGATTTGGAATACTATCCCCTCGCCAGTTCTGGCGACGGGGATAGCATTCCACCCCTCTAGAGGGGTAAGACATGTTACTTTACTTCAATGCGGTTAATTTCTAAAAGGGCCTCAGATCCACAAAATGGATGCTTCTGCCACAGACACAAGTCTGACCTCTGAAGCTGACTGAAACTCAGCCCAAGGGGCCTGGACAAAGGGTTTCCTGTTGCAGGGCAGTGTTACAACCCCCCAGACAGGAGATAGTGGATTGTAGCAGGGAGGTTTGAAAGAAACCAGACACTGCATGGGGAGCACCAGGCTGCCCCTTGCATAATCCGGCCAAACCGGTTCTGGGGCACTCCAGCCCCCGTCTCAGCGCGGCCAGGATCAAAGGAAGGGGGTGTATCCACCCACTTCCTGGGTCCCACCCATAGGAGGGGACCTAGCAGGTAATAAAGCCCCCTAGATTCGAATAAGAGTGGGAGCAGTGCCAATGCACTTCAGATTATCCTGATGAAACATAAGAAATGAAACTCTGGACCCTTCGACATCCTACTCAACGTAGAAGACTGAAGAATCTCCCTTGTGGTCAAGGAGTGACCACCCTGTGCAAACAGGCACCATCCAGCCCTCGACGTCTGCTTTGTTGCAGTTCCCGCCGGAACTCGAGCGACAGAGATCGACGAGATCAAGCTTGCCTGCCTTCTAACAGCCCGATCCACGGTCCCTGCAGAGCTGAGACCCGTGGAGGCAACCGGAAGCGTGGGGCACGCCATCTTGGAAAGACCACAAGACGCTGACCGTGCAGCCCACGAGTGACCCTCGAAGCTGTACAACGGGGTTTGAGAAGCCCCAACCCTGAGCCACTCTTGCACCGAAGTTCAGCCCTCCACACTCGACGAGTGCTGCGTGGGGCCCTTCTGCTTCTTTTGGCTCGATGCGTTGGTCCGGTCACTTGCCAGCTGGCTTGTGGCCCCTGTACCAACGAAACTTGAAATTCGACTTGCGATTCTGATTGCTCCAGATTTGCACCAGCTCCCCTGAAAAGGAGCCCCCACTCTGACCCTCCTGGTCCGAGTGAGAAGCAATCTTCCAGTTCCGCGTGGATTGCTTTTGCCAAGTGTTGTTTGCTCCAATCTTGAAGCCGACAGCGCCGACGGCGAGAGACTGCGTGGGGCAGATCGTGACCTGCTCCTGGACTTCGTAGATGCCCCAGAGCCCACGTGACAGCGGAGAGAAGCTCCCCGACCACCACCTGATTGCGCCCGACATTGCCTGGTTCCGTCCTGGTTCCACCCTGGTCACTGCTGAGTGACCCAGACTCTGTCCCCTCTGCTTTCAGGTACTTTTCGACTCGAGTCCACCCTTGGACTCCACCGGACACTTCTCCTTCACCTCGCCTGCAGCCCTTTCAGCTCCAAGCACCAAGAACCTGCGTGACGAAACCCGACTCAACTTCGACCCTGTGCACCCACTTCCTGTGGGTGAGGTAACATTGCAACGCCAGTGTTCCCACACTGGTACACACCTCTAGGGTCTGTGTCTTAAGTTTTGTTCCTCTAGGTTCAGCGGAAGTGTCCTTAAACTCTAACTTTGTAACTTTTACGCACCATTGGTTAACATTGATGCATGCGTGCACTTTCTGCACTGCACCCGAATCCCGCGGGCTTTTCCCGACTTCAGCATTGCTTGTACCGACTGCTCCCAGCGATTCCCTAGGCCCTAGGCCTAACCACTGATCGAATGGTCTCTATTATACCATTTTTTTAATATATGGTTTGAGTGGCCCCTTGGCCTCATCCAAAATTGTGCAACTTTGTATGTTATACTGTGCTTTTGATTTAACGCTTGTGCCCCTTTATTCATAAAGAATACTGGGGATTGTTTTTAGTAATAAATACATATATTTTTATAATATATACTTGTGTGGTGTCCTTTCATTTGATATTACAGGATTGTATGTGGTAAAACAGCTCGCTTAACACGACCTCTTAAGTTAAGCCTTTAGGCTGCTTAGTCCATGCTACCCCTAGGATAGCTTGTCTAATAAGGTTGACTTACAACCAGACACCATAAGGGATTGTTTGGACTGATACAAGGTGGTTCCAGAATTGGAAACATCATATATCAGGCCAACTTCTCACATTGGTGAGCAGCGGTGCGGATTTGAGCTTGCTGTTTGTTTTACCATTGCAATCTTTTTATCAAATTGAAAGATCACATCAAGTACCTCTAGGTACATATAAATCAAAAGCTTAGATTATTTAAGTTCTACTGAACTTAGTAGTTGTAGATTAAAGGGATTAGCACACCCTGACTACAACTCACTAGCAAGGTACAGTAGGGAAACACTTAGTGTAGGTAGGTGCATCACTTACACCACACTAGAGTCATGTCTGACACAGGAAAATCCTCAGGGTCTGTTCCTGTGACAGTTGACCTTACCCAGGCAACTTCCAGCTATGACAAACTAACCCACAAAGACTTGGTTGCCTTGTGCATCTCAAGAGGGTTAAAAAGGGGCAGAAGTCCCACCAGTCCTTCCCTGATAGCCATTCTAGAACAGGATGACTTGGAAAAGGCAAATGCAGTTCCCTTAGAATCAGGAGATGGAGTGGACCCCACAGCCACTGAGACCACCCCAGAGGAGGAAGAAGAGGAGGTAGAAGAGGAGGAGGACTCAGAGGTAGATGACCCTGAAGATCAGGATCAAGGGGTTAACCAGGTTGTAGTTGCCAGGCTTAACCAGGCCAACTTAAACCTACTGGGAAATGGAGAGGGCCAGCACCTCCCCAGATCCCACCAGAGCATTCTCCCAGGTAACAGAAGAGTGAGATCTTCATCAGGGGACTCTCATATTTCTAGTGCCTCAAGAGAATCTCAGAGAGGCATGACTGCCTCACAAAAGATAGAGCATAAGGCCAGAATGAGAGCTGTCAAACTCCAAATAGAGAGGGAGGAGGTAGCCCTGGCCCAAGCTAGACTTGCCTTGGCAAGATAGCAGAAATTGTGTGGCTTAGATGTCACTGGTGGCAGCAACATTCCTAGAGAAAAAGACAGGAGCTATGATAATAGAAACCTGACAAAAATTGTGGCCCCCTACAAGGAAGGGGATGACATCCACAAATGGATGACTGCTCTTGAGAGAGCCTGCATGGTACAGCAGGCTCCTCAGGATCAGTGGGCTGCAATTTTATGGTACTCCTTTTCAGAGAAAGGGAGGGACAGGCTCCTCACAGTTAGACCTGAGGATGCCAAAAACTACTCTGTCTTGAAGAGTGCTCTTATTGAAGGGTTTGGCCTAACCACTGAGCAATACAGGTTGTTGTTCAGAGACACCCAAAAAGCACAGACTCAAGACTGGACTGATTTTGTAGATTGTGCCACTAAGGCTCTGGAGGGTTGGTTGCAGGGAAGTAAAGTTTCAGACTATACAGGATTGTACAATCTTATCATGAGAGAACAGATCCTTAATAACTGTACAAACCAGCTGTTGCATCAATACCTTATTGACTCTGATCTGACCTCTCCCCAAGAATTGGGAAAGAAGGCAGACAAATGGGTCAGAACAAGGATTAAGCAGAAACCCCAGAACCAAGGTGGTGACCAGAAGAAAACAGACCAGAAGGGTGGAAATCAGAAAGATAAAGAAAAGGACCAGAAGTCTTCAGGCCCCCAAAATAGTAATAAGGATGGTGGTTCCCAAAATGGAAACAAAAAGAAGAAGAATAATGGCCCAAAGAAGCCTTGGTGTAATAACTGCAAATCAGTCTCACACTGGGGCAGTGAATGCACCAAGACAAATCCAGTCCCCACCACTGCAGCTCCTAAAGCACCTGCACCCCCTAGTTCAGTAAGCAGTGGTGGAACACAGCCAAAGGGTGTAGTAGGGTTAACCCTGGGTACTGAAGTAGGATCTGGCCTAGTCAGAATACCTACTCAGGCAGTTCTCCTATATGATGTGGACTTAGCTTTGTCCACTACAGTGAGTCCCAGTAACCTGGGCAAATATAGGCAGACGCCTTTAATCAATGAGAAACTGGCTCAGGCCTACAGGGACACATGTGCCAGTGTCACGATGGTGACACCTGACTTTGTGGACCCTGGACAGATTGTACTAGGTGAAAGTTACCTAGTGACCAATGCAAGCAACTCCACTACTTCCCATAGTGTGGCAATTGTGAACTTCTCCTGGGGAGGGGTAAATGGCCTAAAGAAAGTTGTTGTGAGTGCAGACCTCCCAGTAGACTGTCTTTTAGGCAATGATCTTGAAAGCTCAGTTTGGTCAGAAGTGGAGTACAGGACTCATGCAGAAATGCTAGGGATTTCAGCTCATGTACTTGCAGTGACAAGGTCTCAGGCTAAGAAGTGCCTTCCTGAACCAGTGGTGGATCTGGAAACAATAGACCAACCACAACCCAAGAGAAGGAGCAAGAGAGGAAAGGCTGAGCCTTCCACCTCGCCCCAGGTTGAGGATCAGGTTTCACAGGAAACTGATTCTGCAGTCCAAGAGGAGACTGTCTCTGAGGAACTTGAACCTGACCAGGTTGAGTTTCTGGGGACAGGGGGACCCTCAAGGGCAGACCTGAGGCAGGCTCAATTAGATTGCCCTTCACTTGAACCCCTCAGACAGCAAGCTGCTGCTGAGGCTGCTGGGGATGCCCAAGGTACCCATACTGTGTATTGGGATGATGGACTCCTTTACTCAGAGGCTAGAGACCCCAAGTCTGGTACAGCCAGGAGGTTGGTCATACCTCAGAAGTTTAGGGGCTTCCTTCTTACCTTGGCCCATGATATTCCCCTTGCAGGACACTTAGGCCAGAACAAAACGTGGGACAGGCTTGTTTCACACTTTCACTGGCCTCACATGTCAGAAAATGTCAAGGAGTTTTGTCGCTCCTGTGTCACTTGCCAAGCCAGTGGTAAGTCAGGTGGCACAACAAAGGCCCCCCTCATACCACTACCTGTGGTGGGGGTACCCTTTGAAAGAGTTGGAATAGATATTGTGGGTCCCATGGATCCTCAAACAGCATCTGGGAACAGATTTATACTGGTGGTAGTGGATCATGCCACCAGGTATCCAGAAGCTATTCCCCTGAGGACCACCACAGCACCTGTGGTGGCAAAAGCTCTCATTGCAGTTTTCTCAAGAGTGGGCTTTCCAAAGGAGGTATTATCAGACAGAGGTACTAACTTCATGTCTAGTTATCTAAAAGCCATGTGGAAGGAATGTGGAGTAAACTACAAGTTTACCACACCCTATCACCCACAGTGCAATGGGCTTGTGGAGAGATTCAACAAGACCCTCAAGGGAATGATAAAAGGTTTACCAGAGAAGCTTAGGCGGAAATGGGACATCCTTTTACCCTGCTTGCTCTTTGCTTACAGAGAGGTCAAACAGAAGGGGGTTGGCTACAGCCCTTTTGAACTTTTGTTTGGCCACCCTGTGAGGGGTCCACTATGTTTGGTAAAGGAAGGATGGGAGTTACCTCTCAAAAAGCCTAAGCTAGATGTAGTGGACTATGTACTTGGTCTCCGCTCCAGGATGGCTGAGTATATGGAAAGAGCATACAAAAACCTGGAGGCCAGCCAAGAATTACAGAAAAGAGGAGGAGCCAAGATGGCCGCGGAGACGGACGTGTAGTCTCCCGGCTCCCCGAGCCTCTGTTTCCCTCGCAACTATCCTGTCCACTATCCTGTTATTGCGTGCCACCGGGATGTTTGGGAAAGTTTTCTGATGCTATTGATGTTCCTCCGGTGTCCCTACCTGTCTGCTAACCTGAGGTTTCGTCGAGATGCCTGCCGACGCTTACCCTAGCCCTGGACCCGGGACCTGCGATACAGCGCGCCGCCTGTGGCTGCTGCCGCTGCGGGGGCCGATCATGCTGGAGCGGCGCTGACATCCTGTGTTGGTCGATTGGATCTGTGGTCGTTTACTCCGGGCGCTTGTGTGGAGGGTAACGCTGGCCAGTTTGGAGTCTACTTTTCCGCTTCCATCTGCGGGACCTGAAGGCGAGCCGCGCTTTGTTTCCTCCAGTGTCGGAGGTGCTCCGGCGGCCGGGGCTCTTTCCTTGCCTCGCCTCTGCCTGGGCCGAGCGGAGAGGGACTCCTCGCTATTTGCCGTCCACGATCGCGGACTTGTCCTGTCCCGAGGGGATTGCTCATCGCACCATAGCGCTGACCTCGCCTGTCCTCCTTTGTTGTCCCTGACGGCAGGAACATGGCGACTGGCTCCTCAGCAGTACTGATGGACGGCGTCTCGGCTCCTGCCCGGTGTGCCCTGCTCGTGCCCGATTGGGAAGTGGATCTGTCTACAGCGCCTCGTAACGCGGAGGTAATGGATGATCAGCCGATATTAACCCGCACTTCTATTCTTATTGCTCTTACTCAACTGAAGGTCGAGTGGCGTGAAAGCTCGAGACTGTTGGGAGAGAAACTGGACGGATTTGCAGAAAGATCGGGCTATACTTTGCCATTCCGCTCTCCTCGCTATGTTGATCAGCCTCCGCTGATCCCTGCCTGTGAAACATTGTTGCCGCGGGAGTGTGTGACGGAACAGCTGCTTGGCGATGCAACGGAGTGTGGGCTGCGGTCTGACCGCCCTAGCGCTGCTACAATGTCTCCCTCCCTGGTGCAGCACACCACCTCACCCACGGCGTCCATGGAGCCGCTGCTGCAACACCTGACTATCCTGTTTGACTGTGCCTCTTCAATAGGGACATTGATACCTTCTACATTGCAAAGTATTACTGCCTTGAAAATGCAGCTCTTTTTATGTGTTGGCTCTGTTTGGGACTGGCGACGTCCATCTTGTCCTTGGACATCTCTTCTTTACCGAATGCGGCCATTTTGCCTCTTTGTTTTCATCGGGGTGGGCTTTCACTTTCTCTCCGAAGGTATTGGCTTTTCACGGGGGTGGGTACGTCCACGATCGGGCCAGGGCTAGGGGATTTCTTTAGTGGAATGGACGCACTGACGGGCGGGGACTAGGTTGGGACTGCTTTCTGTCTGATTTTTTCGCACATTTAGAAATGACTCTCCCCATCTGCAGTACTGTTTGCTATTTCTGTCGTGCTGATGATAATTGGGGTGGAGGATGTTTATGGGGCCGGTGGTGACCGGGAGTATGTGGAACTGACCTCCTCCCGACTTGTTTTTCCTTCTGGGAGTTGTAGATTAGAATACTCTTTTCTTACTCCCTATATTGGGTGTTATACTTCTTCTTTTTTCTTTCTCCTCTTTCTTTCTCGTTGTCTATATTTCGGGTTTCTATGGGCGACAGGCACGCTGCTAGGGGGGTGGGCCGTAGTCACACGCAGTGGTGCAGGGTGGGGGGATGTTGTTATGTATTGTTTTATGTTCCTATGGCCCTCTTTCTTTCTTTTGATCTTTGCTGTCTCCTTTTTCTTCCTTTGTTTTTCCCTTTCTTGTATTTTTCCTTATTTTCGTGTATCTGGATCGGGCCCGGGGCCGGGTGGTGTTCCTTTTGGGTAGGTTTCGCACTTTTTGCTTCTGAGGTTCACGCAGCTTCTGGGACTTTGTGTGTCTGGCGTTGATAACAGTACGTAACCGTTGATTGTTTGCTTATCCTGTCTTCTCTTCCTGATAAAAATTTTGGTGAGTGTTTGCCTCCTACATGGCTTGTTCTCCATAACAGTCACTTTATTGTATGACGCCGGATCCTTTCTTCCTGCTATAAAGCGTGCCCTTTCATGTCCTATTATATAGTGGCTACGTTTGCACAATATCCTGAAGTGGTTTGTCGACTGGGTGGGCCCAAGAGGGCGCGGAATGTAGTATATTGTTCGGGTATGCTGTTTGCAATGTTTTATGCATGACTCCAATTGTTGCGGTCCCTTTGGTTGATATTATGTCGTAGGGCCCGCCCTTCTCGGCTCTGATCTGAATGTACGATCCTCTTTAACTCTGAGAAAATGAAACCTGCATGATTCTTTTTCCGTTTGCTACTGACACACTGTAGTGCTATTGTTTTAGCTTTCCGCTTATTGCGATGACCTGTACTGTTTCTGTATGTCATAGCGGCCGGCCCGTAGTGGTTGTAGGCGGACGCTGTGTACTGTTCACAAGCTGAATAAAGGTTTTCAACACAAAAAAAAAAAAAGAATTACAGAAAGCTTGGCATGACCAAAAGGCTGTTCTGGTTGAGTTCCAGCCAGGGCAGAAGGTGTGGGTGTTGGAGCCAGTGGCCCCAGCAGCACTCCAGGACAAATGGACTGGACCCTACCCTATCATTGAAAAGAAGGGAGAAGTCACCTACCTGGTTGACTTTGGAACCCCTAGGAGCCCCCACAGGGTGCTCCATGTGAATCGTTTGAAAGCATTTGTGGACAGGGAGGACATGAGCTTGCTCATGGCCACTGATGGGGAACAGGAGGAAGAGAGTGACCCTCTCCCAGACCTGCTTTCTCAGAACCGTGATGATGGTTCAGTTGATGGAGTAGCCTTGGCAGGCAGCCTTACTGACCAACAGCAGATGGACTGCAGACAAGTTTTGCAAGCCCACAGACACTTGTTTTCACTCACACCCAGCCAGACAAACTGGTGCACCCATGAGGTGGACACTGGTGACAGTCTGCCTGTCAAGAATAAGATCTACAGGCAACCTGACCATGTCAGGGATTGTATCAAGGCTGAGGTGCAAAAGATGTTGGAGCTTGGAGTGATTGAGCCATCAGAGAGCCCATGGGCCAGCCCAGTAGTCCTGGTGCCAAAACCTCATACCCAAGAAGGAAAGAGAGAAATGAGGTTTTGTGTGGACTACAGAGGCCTCAATGCTGTCACTAGGACAGATGCACATCCCATTCCAAGAGCAGATGAGCTCATTGACAGATTGGCTTCTGCCAAGTTTCTGAGCACATTTGATTTGACAGCTGGCTGCTGGCAAATCAGACTAGCTGAGGAGTCAAAAGCCAAGACAGCATTCTCTACCCCCAGTGGGCATTATCAGTTTGTGGTGATGCCCTTTGGTTTGAAGAATGCACCTGCCACCTTCCAAAGGTTGGTGAATCAAGTCCTTGCTGGGTTGGATGACTTTTGTGCAGCATATCTAGATGATATTTCTGTCTTTAGCTCCACCTGGGAGGATCACCTGATCCACCTGAAGAAGGTTCTGGAGGCCCTGCAAAAGGCAGGCCTGACTATCAAGGCTACAAAGTGCCAGATAGGGCAGAGTAAGGTTGTGTACCTGGGCCACCTAGTAGGTGGAGGTCAGGTTCAACCACTGGAGAGCAAAATCCAGGCCATACAGGACTGGGCTCCTCCAGTTACCCAGACACAAGTCAGAGCCTTCTTGGGCCTGACTGGGTATTACAGAAAGTTTGTGAAAAACTATGGGTCCATTGTGACACCATTAAATGACTTGACATCCAAGAAGATGCCAAAAAAGGTTCAGTGGACAGTTAGCTGTCAGAAGGCATTTGCTGACCTGAAGAAGGCCATGTGCTCTGCTCCTATCCTGAAGAGTCCTGACTACTCCAAACAGTTCATTGTACAGACAGATGCTTCTGAGTTGGGGGTGGGAGCTGTGCTCTCACAACTTAATCAAGATGGTCAAGACCAGCCCATTGCTTTCATTAGCAGAAGGCTGACCCCCAGGGAGAAACGTTGGTCAGCCATTGAGAGGGAGGCCTTTGCTGTGGTTTGGGCCCTGAAGAAGTTGAGGTCCTACTTGTTTGGAACTCACTTCCTAGTTCAGACAGACCATAAGCCCCTCTTGTGGCTCAATCAGATGAAGGGTGAAAATCCCAAACTGCTCAGGTGGTCCATTTCCCTACAGGGGATGGACTTTACAGTGGAGCACCGCCCAGGGACTGACCATGGTAATGCAGATGGTCTCTCCAGGTACTTCCACTTAGAACATGAAGACTTATCTGGTCAAGGTTAGTTTAATGTCCCTGCGTTTGGGGGGGGGGGGGTTGTGTAGGAGAGTAGGGTCTGCTATCCTATGGGCACCCCAAATTGTTTGCTTTTTGCTTCACTGGTTTTAGACTACTGAGGCTGTGGGCCTGCTAATCAGACCCCCAGCCTGCTGTTCTCTCTCTAAATTACTGATACATGTGCTATAGGTACATACCACAATTGGAAATGGACTCCTTGTCAGCCCCTGTACCATGCACTATAGGTGCCCAGGGCATAGGTGCCACCAAGGCCTACCAGGGGCTGCAGCATATCTTTTGCCACCCCTGGCTGGTTTTTAAATTGACACAACTGGCTGATCACTCAGCTGGGGCAAGGTGGTGTAATCACCCCTTGCTTAGGTATAGTATACCTATATCTAAACCTATATCTGGACACATATAAACCTGTGAGCCACTCCTATGGAAGGCCTCATCAATCCTGGAGGCAGAGTGCGTGGTTTAATGTGAGATGGAGCTCTAGCATGAGCTGAGCCTGTCTGCAGCCGTCGGGAACAAATCCCTAAGCTGTTTCATGATAATGCCATACCATATACTATTAAGTGCATTATAATCCTCGCGGTTATATAGCAACTCTGGTTTGGCTTTATCAAAACATGTCGTGTAAGGTGTCATACGATTTGGAATACTATCCCCTCGCCAGTTCTGGCGACGGGGATAGCATTCCACCCCTCTAGAGGGGTAAGACATGTTACTTTACTTAAATGCGGTTAATTTCTAAAAGGGCCTCAGATCCACAAAATGGATGCTTCTGCCACAGACACGAGTCTGACCCCCTGAAGCTGACCGAAACTCAGCCCAAGGGGCCTGGACAAAGGGTTTCCTGTCGCAGGGCGGTGTTACAACCCCCCAGACAGGAGATAGTGGATTGTAGCAGGGAGGTTTGAAAGAAACCAGACAGTGCCTGGGGAGCACAAGGCTGCCCCTTGCATAATCCGGCCAAACCGGTTCTGGGGCACTCCAGCCCCCGTCCCAGCGCGGCCAGGATCAAAGGAAGGGGGTGTATCCACCCGCTTCCTAGGTCCCACCCATAGGAGGGGACCTAGCAGGTAATCCAGCCCCCCAGATTCGAATAAGAGGGGGAGCAGTGCAAATGCACTTCAGATTATCCTGATGAAACATAAGAAACAAAACTCTGGACCCTTCGACATCCTACTCAACGTAGAAGACTGAAGAATCTCCCTTGTGGTCAAGGAGTGACCACCCTGTGCAAACAGGCACCATCCAGCCCTCGACATCTGCTTTGTTGCAGTTCCCGCCGGAACTCGAGCAACAGAGATCGACGAGATCAAGCTTGCCTGCCTTCTAACAGCCCGATCCACAGTCCCTGCAGAGCTGAGACCCGTGGAGGCGACCGGAAGCGTGGGGCACGCCATCTTGGAAAGACCATGAGGCGCTGACCGTGCAGCCACGAGTGACCCTCGAAGCTGTACAACGGGGTTTGAGAAGCCCCAACCCTGAGCCACTCTTGCACCGAAGTTCAGCCCCCTACACTTGACGAGTGCTGCGTGGGGCCCTTCTGCTTCTTTTGGCTCACCGTGTTGGCCAGTCCCTTGCCAGCTGGCTTGTGGCCCCTGTGCCAACGAAACTTGAAATTCGACTTGTGATTCTGGTTGCTCCAGATTTGCACCAGCTCCCCTGAAAAGGAGCCCCCACTCTGACCCTCCTGGTCCGAGTGAGACGCAATCTTCCAGTTCCGCGTGGATTGCTTTTGCCAAGTGTTGTTTGCTCCAATCTTGAAGCCGACAGCGCCGACGGCGAGAACCTGCGTGGGACAGACCGTGACCTGCTCCTGGACTTCGTAGATGCCCCAGAGCCCACATGACAGCGGAGAGAAGCTCCCCGACAACCACCTGATTGCGCCCGACATTGCCTGGTTCCGTCCTGGTTCCACCCTGGTCACTGCTGAGTGACCCAGACTCTGTCCCCTCTGCTTTCAGGTACTTTTCGACTCAAGTCCACCCTTGGACTCCACCAGACACTTCTCCTTCACCTCGCCTGCAGCCCTTTCAGCTCCAAGCACCAAGAACCTGCGTGACGAAACCCGACTCAACTTCGACCCTGTGCACCCACTTCCTGTGGGTGAGGTAACATTGCAACGCCGGTGTTCCCACACTGGTACACACCTCTAGGGTCTGTGTCTTAAGTTTTGTTCCTCTAGGTTCAGCGGAAGTGTCCTTAAACTCTAACTTTGTAACTTTTACGCACCATTGGTTAACATTGATGCATGCGTGCACTTTCTGCACTGCACCCGAATCCCGCGGGCTTTTCCCGACTTCAGCATTGCTTGTCCCGACTGCTCCCAGCGATTCCCTAGGCCCTAGGCCTAACCACTGATCGAATGGTCTCTCTTATACCATTTTTTTAGTATATGGTTTGAGTGGCCCCTTGGCCTCATCCAAAATTGTGCAACTTTGTACGTTATACTGTGCTTTTGATTTAACGCTTGTGCCCCTTTATTCATAAAGAATATTGGGGATTGTTTTTAGTAATAAATACATATATTTTTATAATATATACTTGTGTGGTGTCCTTTCATTTGATATTACAGGATTGTATGTGGTAAAACAGCTCGCTTAACACGACCTCTTAAGTTAAGCCTTTAAGGCTGCTTAGTCCATGCTACCCCTAGGATAGCTTGTCTAATAAGGTTGACTTACAACCAGACACCATGAGGGTTGTTTGGACTGATACAGGGTGGTTCCAGAATTGGGAACATCATATATCAGGCCAACTTCTCACAATAATAATCAGAATTTTGCTATAACTGTTAAAGGAAAAATAAAGGAATGAGGTAAAGTGCGTTCGTATTTACATAAGTTAAATCACCAATTGCGTTCCCCCGACATGCGGTATTACTGTAGCAGAGTCACTGTTCAAGGGCGGACAACTTAGACCGTTCCAACAACTCATAACCGACTATGATCTCCCCCCGGACAGTTTTTACTTCACCGCCAGTTACTCGAAAGCTACAGATGATACCACAACTTATCTTTAGGAGAACCAGCCACACACCCAGTCATCCATACAATATTATACATGGTGGGGGACAGCACCTAACCACGTAGCTGTACAAAGCTATATGGGAGTTCACAAACAGACCCCTAGAGGCCCTACGGAATACCTGGGAGGGAGAAATTGGGCGGACCCTGCATAAAAAAGAATGGGAGAAGGCACTTGAATTGCCCAAGAAGGTCTCCAGAAACATACAATTTAAAAATATACAATTCTACATCCTGCATAGGGTGTGTCTGACACCGGCTCGTCTCCAGAGATTCTATCCCGATACTCAATTCCTCTGCCCTAGATGTCACGCATAGGAAGCGGATTTCTAACACATGTTCTGGAGTTGCCCAACTATACAAGCATACTGGCACAATATATACGAATCACTGGGAGAGCTCACCGGGTTCACACATCTAACCACCTGGGAATCTTGTGCCCTAGGCATATTCCGGAAGCAGAAGCAACACGAAGTACCCACCAGGTTTGTCTCACTGGCCATCCTGCTGGCCAAACGGGACATAGCCATGCACTGGCGATCCCCTACAGGCCCCCCGACTTCGGCATGGGTGGGAGCAGTACTCGAATGGGCTATGGCAGAGGAAGAAGCATTGCGCGAGGAGGAGGTTAAAGGGAAAAGCAAACTTCCCATATCCATGAAATGGGCGTTGTTACTACATCAATTCAAACAGGCCCAGCTCCATGAGAACTCAGACCACGACGCACGTTTCTAGGGCCTCACAATCACCGGCTCAGCCTACAAATTCACACCCCAGATCTCACCCTGAGGCGTCCATGCAGAACCACTAGCGCATAGGGTCATACAGTACATTACATCTAAATACCAGCCATCAGGATGCATCAGGCTTCGTATCCCCCACTCCCCCACTTGCGGGATATAAGTACACTGACCATTGTGCATACAATGCCCCGATCCGTCACTAGACAACAGTACCCAGAAGTTTAGGAACACCCCCGGACCTGTACCCCAGTTTTATATGGCAACCACAGGAAGTGACATCCCACTGTTGCCAGAGCAATGGACTAAGTAGAGACTGAATATCATGGTACCATATATTAATGGAGAGTATAACTATACAATGTACTATATCCAAGCATACTCTGTCAATGTGATATTGAAACGCCAATAAAAACATGTTTAAAAAGAAAAGAAAGTTAAATCATCAATTGCATCTTACATTCAAGATAAGGAAACAAAGACGTACAGATTCCCTGCTGACCTTTGCTTGGGCAGGACCAGTGCAAGAAAAGGAGGGAAAAAAACTCATTTCATGTCCGCCATCTTTCTGGTCCTTGCTTACGTAAATCTAGTTCGATAATAAAGTGCAAAAGTGTGATATCTTACACCTTAAATACCAATTTCTCTTGGGCACATTAATAACAATATCTAGATCCATAGAAG
Organism: Lissotriton helveticus; assembly: GCF_964261635.1. Taxonomy (NCBI): domain Eukaryota; kingdom Metazoa; phylum Chordata; class Amphibia; order Caudata; family Salamandridae; genus Lissotriton; species Lissotriton helveticus. Next base: position 581,289,146 of record NC_136068.1, read on the forward strand.
TTTGCACCCTATTCTATGCAGGTTCTAGTGAGATCATCTTCCTGACATAGAAAACGGCACATAGAAAAGATGACATTCTACAACAAATCTCTAAGGTAGGCAGTGATTGCAAAAATAAATAAGCAGGACGGTATTGTGTAAAACAGAGTGGTCTAATTATCGGTAATATATAATGTTTCCTATATTGACAGTAAAATTTACAAAAAAGCACCACACAGACAGTATTTTGGTGCATCATAGGGGCAATTGGCAAGTTGTGCAGACCAGTCATACATTTTTGGAAAGCTAATTAGTCGATGGAATATATCCAGTCTTAGGCAGGTTAACACAAGCCTATGCCTTCCATTTAATAAAGTTTTAAAATAAGGTTGCATGCTAAAAGTGGTTAAATCAATAGATTTTTTAAAACACTAAGTTTAGCAACTTCACTTAACAATCTTAGATTTTCCAGGAGTATCACTCCTTCCTTTTTCAGAATATTTCTACTAATGGTGTCTAATGTTTCTGGCTTCTCAAAATATTCAGGGTGGCCCATATCGTGGAAAAAACATTGTACATAGGCCAGCCACAAAATACTTGAATATAAGCTTGATTTGAGACAGTCCCCGATTATAGCTCGATTAAGACCAGTATATTCTGAGGTCCAGATTTTATGACAAAGTAGAACTGGCAGCAACTTTATTAAATCTGTAATTAATTGAGCAACCAGTTCAGTGTAGCATACATATACTGATGTACTTTTAGGGGTTGCAAGAAGCTATCTAATAAAATCATTTTCTACCACTTGGACATCTGTACATTTTTTGCGCACCCACAAGCCTGCCGGATAAAGTGCTATCATAAGGCACTCGGCTTTATAAATTGACATCATCACCTCAGGTGGGTTAGAGCCCAAGCGTCCCACAAAACTTCTAAGGGCCCTGCAAGCTTTGCTGAATTGTAACTTACTATTTGTAATGGCCTTGATCCATAAACCATCCTTATCAAATAAAATCCCCAAGTAGGAGAAAGTGTTAGTTAAACCAATGTTTGGGGCATTTATGTTTATATCTTTACATAGCTTACTATTCCTCCCACATTTCATAATGAAGGTTTTTGCTTGATTAACTAGGAGGCCGAGTTCCTTTATATGTTCGACAAAGTTTGAGAGCAAGGACTGAATGGCCAAAGGAGTGCAAGCCATGAGAACAGCATCGTCAGCGTACAGGAGGGCTGGGACAGGGGACGTTCCTATTTGTGGGATATCTTTAGTAGATGCTGCACGTACCTCGCCCACACTGTTTATGTATAATGAAAACAGGAAAGGAGCCATAATGCATCCCTGTCTCACCCCTCTCTCCACGCTGAAAGCTTCAGTATATTCCCCTCTGGTGCCGTTTCTAACCCTGGATTTACATCCCATATATAAGTCCCTCAGGAAGCTAATAATCGGTGTCGCCACCCCCATATCTATAATTTTTAGCAATCATTTTAGAATATATAACGCAATCAAAGGCCGATGACAGGTTAACATATGCTGAATAGATGTTCCCCTTTTTAATATTAACATATTTTTCAATTTGCATATTTAAATTGAGACTCTGCTCTATTGTTCCGATCCCAGGACGGAAGCCATATTGTATATCAGACATAATATCTTGCAATTCAGCCCAATCCTGTAATCTATTCAGGAATATACGGCCCCGCTATTTGAACTAGTGAGTCCAGTGTCAGAGACATGAGATACTGCACCACACTAGAACCTTGCCTAAATACTGAAGAAAGACACACTACTGCAACCTGGGAGGGTGGCCCATTCCGCCAGAAGCTGTCTAATAGCGATAGAAGTGTGTTCGTTTTATTTTGTTTCCGTTTCAGAAAAACGCGAATCAAAAAAGTAGAAATGCGATTACAGAACACAATTGAAAATTAACTATTGTGATAGTGGGATATTATAGGTCCTTAGAAAATTGTACCAGCATAATGGCCTAGGTTACATTATAAAACTAACTCCTTGATGGCACATCCTAAAGGTAGCGCGCCATGAGCTGGGAACGGCTCAAATTTGCTGTTTGAAGCAGAGCAACAATATACCGCATTGATGCTAGTAAAATGATGTCTGTACATTGATCCTCACATGCATACTACCAATAAAAAGGATTTTTTTAAAACACAAAAACTAGTGAGTCCAATAAGGAAATCGGCCTATAACTCGCTGGATTTAGACAATCTCCCTTCTTGTAAATAAGTACAACTGTTTATTTACCCCATGATGGCAAAAAACCTGCTGTACAGTAGGCACTAATACTAAGGTTAGCAGGGTCCAGATAAAGCAATGTTATCTTTATATAATTCTATTGGAATTGCGTTTGGTCCTGTGGCTTTACCGCTTTTACTTGCCTGTATTGCGTTATTAACTTCCTCTAGGGCAAAAGGAACAATGGAGGCAGTTTGCAGTGGGACCATAATATCGTTATCACCATATCCATGCTCTAAAGCTGGTGCTGTGTCGGGCAGCGTGTAAATACTGGCGAAGTGCTTTATCTATTCTTCATCCAGTACTGCAAGCTCAATCCTGTTGGGCCGCATCTGTACTTAAAGGTGAGGAGTCGATTACCCGCCAAAAGGCTCTATTGTCATTGTAATTGATTCCTTCAAGAACTCCCAGGCCATCTCCCTTAGGTGTGGTTTTCTCAGCTTCACGGCCTGCTTGCATTCAACTACAATGGCTAAATTCAATAGTACTCCTAGGACATTTATGTAATGCCTCCTTTAAAAGTTTATGGGCCGTAGTACATAACATGTCAAACCACCACTTCTCTTCCACTTTTGCTTTCTCTCTCTAACAACAAAAAGAAGCTTCTTTATGGGTAATCTGTGTCCATCGCAGGGAATAACCATTGCGCCTTGCTAATTCAATCTCTGTAGTTTGTAGGGTAGTTTTACCACGCCCCTGTTTAAAAAATAATACTGGTTTTAGTTGCAAACTCAAAGGAAAGTAGTCACTTAGTGAAATCGAATGTAGGTAAAAATTAAAAATAAGACCAGCACACCTATTAGACATTAAAACATGGTCAACGATGCTATGGTTATTTCTTCCATTAAAAGTATTCTTAAGTGTAGCGTGAGGGGAAGAAATTTTGTTTGCAGATGTCAGATCAAATTTGAATATTAATTTGGTTATCCTGTCGCCATATATACTATGATTAAAATTAGGTTGATCTCCATCCTCTATATATACCATTCTGCAGATTTTATCCAACTGGATTTTACATTGTCGCATGTTTAAGTTGCCCCCCTATAGAATTATCATATGTTTTCTGTTATTTATGGCGATATGCTACATGTCATCATTCATTTTTTGCAAAGCATTTATTATATCTATCCTGGTGGCATTATTGTAATAATTGATTAATAGTAACCTAGCAGGGTCGGTCGAATCGCATACTATTAGTTGATAATACAAATAATATGTGCCCATAGTGATGCTAGTAAATTGCAAACTATTAGAACAAGCATTTACAATGCAATGGTTTCGCCTTTGCAAAAGTTAAGTCTATTGGCATTGTAAATGACAATTTGGATTAGTTACTTACCTGTAATCCTAGTTCTCTTCCAGGGGTATCCTCATCAAAGTTATAAGCATTAGAATATTCCTGCCCATGCGCGGGACCCCAGAAACACTATATTATATGTGCCCCACATATATATATATATATACATATATATATATATATATATATATATATATATATATATCCAAGCTCAACAATTTCCCTTTTCTCCTTCAGGAAAGAAATAGCACTCACGAGGATTCTGTAGCTTAGCAGCAGTTTATTTAGGACAAACGCGTTTCGGATTTACATCCTTCATCAGTGTCGTAATCTCTAAACAAAATACTGGCGGCCATATTTTATTAAAACATTACATATCACGTGTCAACGGTGGGAATGAAGGACGGACTCGGCGTCCCAATGATTAACGTGGGCGCCATTTTAGCACAGTATATACTGGCTGACTTTGCAAAATTTCACAACAACACCCGGTTTAAAATACCATTTTGATACCAAGGTTATGTTACATTTCAACATCATCGAAAACCATCAATTTTAATGCTATTCATTGAATCATAATTTCGCCGTGGATCGGCAATGCAGCCTTCTTACTAAAAAGGCTGCTAGTCCTGTTTACCCACTAAAGATTATGCCGTGTATCGGCTTTAAGTGACATGTTAAAAAGCGAAATGGTTGCAGACAATGTTTCAGATTATGACACTGACGAAGGATGTAAATCCGAAACGCGTTTGTCCTAAATAAACTGCTGCTGAGCTACAGAATCCTCGTGAGTGCTATTTCTTTCCTGAAGGAGAAAAGGGAAATTGTTGAGCTTGGATTTATATCGCGGTACGCCACCGCGTTTTTGCACCCGACCATGCAGTGCCCCGCCCATGGCGTTTGGAGGAGCTAGATATATATATATATATATATATATATATATATATATATATATATATATATATATATATATATATATATATATATATATAAAAACAAGCAATTGCAGCCATATTCACAATAGATCTGGATTATGCTGTAAAGAATTTCCACCATACATGAGACATATGCATTAGAAACATGAAAAACAACACCTAAGATTGTTTTGAAACTGTTATAATGATGAAAAAGCAGTAGAAATTCTTATTATATCCTGAAAGCATAGAAAGCTCCCAGGCTGCATTGCAAACAACACAGTCTAAAAAGACTGAAATGTTAACCTGTAGCTGCATGCTACAAAAAACTGACACCATGCCTTTAAGGCACTCGTGACCCCCAGTATCCCATCATGCCTCAGGGGTGACAGTTGGGTCAGTTGTTCTTTTCGGAGACTGAAAAACCATGGAAACAAATAGGTTAACAATATCTCCAAATTAATAAAGATCCTTTGCCCGGAGAGGCGGGAGGGTTGCTTATGACTTTGATGAGGATACCCCTGGAAGAGAACTAGGATTACAGGTAAGTAACTAATCCTTCTCTTCCAGGGGATCCTCATCGATAGTCATAAGCATTAGAATAGAATAGCGAGCCTCACCTCATCTCCCTGCGGGAAAAGGAGTAACAATGCAGTAATAACATTACTAAGCCTAGAAAAACTAAGCTTGTACAGGCCGCAGGCTACCCAAATAGATTGCTCAAAGAGGCTTGTCCTACTTGAGTATCAGTCCTGGAATCAGATTCTAGACAGTAATGCCTTGTAAAGGTATGAACTGATCTCCAGGTTGCAGCCTTGCAAATCTCTGACATAGGGACATCATGCAGGAAAGCTACTGTGGCCGCTTTCCCCCTAGTAGAGTGTGCTTTAGGTGACAAAAGTAAGGGCTTGCCTGCAAGCTGATAAGCCAATTTAATACAGGAGACTATCCATCTGGAGATGGATCTCTTGGCAGCTGGAAAGCCCGTTCTCAGTGGACCATAGTTGATAAACAATTGGTCCGTCTTCCTACTCTCTTTGGTCTTTTCCAAATAAAATTTAAGGACTCTTTTGAGATCTAAAGAGTGCAGGGACAGCTCAGCCGGGGTCGTTGGGTTTGGAAAAAAAGAAGGAAGAGAAATAGACTGATTTATATGAAAATCAGAGACAACCTTAGGTGAAAAGGATGGATGTGCCCTTAAGACTACTCTGTTGTAATGGAAAACAGTGTAGGGTTCTTTTGTACACAGCGCTTGTATCTCACTTACTCTGCGCACTGATGTAATTGCAACTAGAAAAGCGGCCTTCCACGATAGGTGTTGCAAAGAAGCTCTGTGGATGGGTTCAAAGGGGGGGTCCATCAACTTAGACAACACTAGGTTTAATTCCCACGGAGGAGAAGGGTTTCTAACAGGGGGGTACGCTTTCTTCAACCCCTGTAAGAAGTCCTTGACCACCTCCATCTGGAAGAAGGAGGGCTGAGTAGGAGACTTCCTATAAGCCGTAATGGCCGAGAGGTGCACCCTGATCGAGGCATATTTAAGACCAGATCTTGCTAGGTATAGCAGGTAAGGCATAATCACATCCTCCTGTGCTGATGAGGGATCAAAGTGACGTTCTCTGCACCAAAGAAAAAACCTCTTCCACTTAAACGCATAAGACGTTCTTGTGGAGGGTCGTTTCACTTCCTTTAAAATATGCATACAATCAGGTGGCAAATTTAAATGTCCGTACTGTAGGACCTCAGGAGCCATGCTGTTAAGTGCAGTGAGGGAAGGTTGGGATGAAGAATTCTCCCCCTCATCTTGGTCAGCAGGTCCGGCCTGCAGGGCAGTCTCCTGGGTGGAAGCACCGACAGCTGTAGAAGGTCCGGGTACCACCACTGCTGAGGCCAGTCTGGGGCTACCAGGATCATGTCATGCTGGATCTGATGAGTTTGGACACCACCTTCGGAATCAGGGGCAGAGGAGGAAATGCTTAAGCAAATGTCCCTGACCAGTCCATCAAAAGGGCATTCCCCCTTGTCCCTGGACGGTGGAATCTGGACGCGAAGGCGTGGCATTTTGAGTTTTCGTCGTCCGCGAACAGATCTATTTCTGGACGACCCTAGTGATGGAAGAGGTCTGCCACCACCTCGTCGTGCAGCACCCAGTCTGGCTGATCTTCGAAGTGCCTGCTGAGTGCGTCAGTCTTGATATTTAGCTCTCCTGGGAGATGCACCGCTACTACTGTGAGGTTTCGGCCGAGCAGCCAGTACCAGATGGCTTGTGCCTCCAGAGAGAGAGGACGTGACCGAGTTCCGCCCTGCTTGTTCAGGTAGAACATGGTCGTCGTGTTGTCCGTTTGGATCAGGACTGAGTGTGATTTGAGTGCAGGAAGGAAGGACTTCAGAGCCAGATGGACTGCTCGAAGCTCCAGCATGTTGATTTGGTAGGTATGTTCTTTTGTTGACCACCTTCCTTGAATCTGCAGACACCCCATGTGTGCTCCCCAGCCTTGGAGAGACGCGTCTGTGAATATAGACTGTGTCGGGAGAGGTTGGTGAATTGGCACTCCCACCAGAAGGTTGCGAGGGTGAGTCCACCATTTGATGGAGGTCTTCGTCACCTGGGAAAGATTGATCCGGTCTTCCCAGCGCCCTGTCGACTGATCCCATTGATCCTCCAGAGCCTGCTGCAAAGGTCACATCCTCAGCCTGGCGTGAGGAATCAGGAAGATGCAGGACGCCATGGAACCCAGCAGAGACGCTACTTGACGCGCTGTTGGATTCTGGGACTGTAGTAGAACTCTGCACTTAGGCTGCATAGAAAATAGTCTCTCCTCCGAAGGATACGCTTTTCCCCATTTTGTATCCAGAACGGGCCCAGGTAGTGAATGGATTGGGATGGTAGTTGTACTGACTTCTCTATGTTGACGTGGAGGCCGAGCCTTTGCAATTGTAGCACGCAAAGGTGGAAGTCGTTCTCTACCTGTTGAGGAGATGGGCCTTTTAGGAGCCAGTCGTCTAGGTAGGGATAGACGAAAAGTCATTTTTTGTGCAGGAAGGCTGCCACCACTGCCATGCATTTGGTGAAGACTCCGGCGCTGACTTTAGCCCGAAAGGCAGGACCCTGTACTGGTAGTGTTTGCTGCCCACCAGAAACCTTAAGAACTTCCGATGTCGCATGGCAATTGGAATGTGGAAGTAGGCATCTTGCAAGTCCATCGAACACATCCAATCTCCTACTTGCAGATGTGGACATATTTGGTGAAGAGCAAGCATGCGGAACTTCTCCTTGACTATGTTCTTGTTTAGAACAGGAAGATCCAGGATGGGCCGGAACTTGTTTTCCTGATCCTTTTTGGGGACAAGAAAGTATCTGGAGTAGACTCCTTTTCCCCTTTGTGAGGGAGGCACCTCTTCTATAACTCGTTTTTGGAGAAGAGCCTTCACCTCTTTTCGGAGCAGATCGAGTTGGTGCGGACGAGATTTCTTTGGGGAATGTCCTGTTGAGGCACACGGAAACGAAGAGCATATCCATTTCGCAGTGTATTCAGCACCCACCGATCATGCGTGATGCTGCCCCACTCTGCCAGATGTTTTGAAACACTTCCTCCCACTGGAGTGGACAACGGCGCCAGAGGAAGCCAGTGCTCATTGTTTTCCTCCTCTCGTCGAGGTAGAGGACTGCTGGTGACCTCCTCTACCTCGGCTGGCTTTACCACCCCGAAACTGGGTCTTGCCCTGGGTCTTGTTTTTTTGGGACCACTGAGGGGTTTGAACCCTCTGTTGAGCCCCTCTGCCTTTGTTGGTCTTGAAACGGCGTTTAAACTCTTTCTTTTTTTCTAAGCCGACTGCCTTGACGGTGTCGAGCTCGGCTTTCATCCGACTCATCTCGTCGTCCGTGTGCTGGCCAAAGAGAGATGATCCGGTAAACGGGAGGTTCAGAATGCACTGTTGCGCATCGGGCTTGAGGCCTGTCTGGCGCAGCCACGATGAACGTCTGGCACATACCCCATGGGCATATGTATGTCCCGCCAGTATTGCTCCATCTGCAGCAGTGCTAATTATCTGGTTAGCCACCAGACCTCCTTCCGTCAGGGTCTCCTCGAAGTCTTGTTGGTCCGCCGTAGGCAATTTTTATTTAAAACGCTCCATTGAGTCCCATAAGGCTCTATCGTACCTGCCTAAAAGCGCAGCCGCGCTAGAAACCTTAGGCGTCGAATCGTCAGAACTGCAGACCTTGCGGCCCCACGAGTCTTGCAACTTGCTGTCCTTATCAGGAGGAGTTGAGGAGGAGGGAGAGACTGAGTGGGTTTTTCGTGCTGCCGCCACGACTACTGATTCGGCAGGCGAGTCCGCTTTCACAAAGATCGGGTCAGAGGATGCGGGCTTATACTTCTTTTGGATGCGAGCCGGCACCACTTTTACCGATGCTGGAGCCAGGAACACATCATTGACAGGATCCATGATCCCTGGGGCCAACGGTAGCACTGGACGAGACCCCGACTTTTGGTGAAGAGTCTCAAAGATCACTGTCGTGGAGACCTGTGGCACAGACAGCTCGATGTTTAATTTCAGTGCACCTCTCTGTAGGACATCATGATAGGTGTTGATATCGTCCACCGGTGAAACCCTAGAGACAGGGCTATCAACCAAAGTGGGAGAGTAATCCTGTATGGAAGAGCGGGTAGAGGAGGTAGGAGAAGTAGCTGGTGTTTGAGCTCTCCTTTCGCGAGATCTTCTGGCGGGTTCCTCCCATCTAGGGGAACGAGTGTGCCTCCTCTCGTGAGACCTCCCTGAGCGTTCTTCTCGTGCAGGGGAACGAGATGCAGCTAGCCTCACAGGCGATCTTTCTCTATGCCTGGGAGGGCTGCGACGGTCCACTTCCTCGACCAGTCTTTGCAGAGGAGATCTGTGTACTGGGCTGACATATTCCTGCGGCCGTCCTGTAGCCCCTGAGTCTCGCCAACTGTGCAGAGGCATATATCATCTGGGAGACAACTACACACCATCAGGGGGAGGTCTGCGGGCAGGACTTCTAGATCTGCGCGCAGGAGTTCTGGATCTTGACGGGGATCTGGAAGAGCCAGAAGAGTGACAGGAGGCTGATTCAGTCACTAGGATCACTGAACCATCCCTGGATCTCGTAGCCGAGTGTCCCGACGTCGACCTAGCTCGTTCATGGTGTCTCGACGTCGACCTGGACCGTTTATGGTGCCTCGACGTCGAATGGTCTGAAGGCGCATGCCTCGACTCCGAGCGATGATGACCTCTCGACGTCGTCCGGCGCTGTCCCGCCATCGACGGAGTCCTTTCCTTCTACGCCGACTCTCTCTGTGGCGCCGGTGGATCAGGCAATCTCGACGTCGTATGCCTCGACGGCGAACGGCGTGAGGAATGATGGTCTCTCGACATCGAGCGGCGTTGTGTGGCCGACGACGGAGCTTCCTCTCTTGACATCGAATGTCTACGTGAAGTCGGCGGAGGGGTATTGGTCGCCCTCGATGCCGAACGTCGACGCGACGTCGACGAAGATCTCCTCCTCAACACCGATTGGCGCCTGGTTGTCTACGGCGGAGGACTTGGGGCTCTCGATGTCGGTCGCTTTGCCTGCGACGACAGAGGTGAGCCAGCTCTCGACGACGAAGGCGGAGGCTCCTTACCCCTCGACGCCAATCGTCGCCTGGTTGACGACGGCGGAGGGGTCTTATCTCTCGACGCCGATCGTCGCTGAGTTGAAGATGGTGGAGGGTCTTGACATCTCGACGACGACATACCTGATCTTCTTGCCGGCGAGCCTGCCGTCGACTGTGATAAACGTCGTTTTTTCGAAGAATGACCCACTGGTTGCTCCTTTCTCAGCGTTGAGCCCGACGCTGAAGCTGCAGGACGAGAAGACTCGCCCTTTGAAGGTTCTCTGGAACTCTTGGAGCTCTTCTTGGCTGGGGACCTCCCTCTAGAAGACCTATGGGCTAGGCCATAGACTAGAATTCTCTCCCTGTCTTTCAAAGTTCTTGCTGACAGGCACTCACAGTGAGGGCAGGTCCTTGGGTCATGCTCTTCAGGTAGGCAAAGGATGCATACCTCATGGCTGTCTGTCTTTGCCTTCTTCTTGCCACAAGAAGGGCATTTGTCAAAAAGGGAAGGCATATCAAGATGAAAATGCCAACCAACAAGAGAAAACCTACTTGACTAGTTGAAAGACGTCGAAGTAAGGTTAAAAATGTAGAAAACGGAGAGAATTTTCTGTCAGAAACAGAAAAAGAGTGGAGCTGTGTAACCAGGATCCTTCCTGAAGGAGCCGGGAAGAACAACTGACCCAACTGTCACCCCTGAGGCATGATGGGATACTGGGGGTCATGAGTGCCTTAAAGGCACGGTGTCAGTTTTTTGTAGCATGCAGCTACAGGTTAGCTTTTCAGTCTTTTTAGACTGTGTTGTTTGCAATGCAGCCTGGGAGCTTTCTATGCTTTCAGGATATAATAAGAATTTCTACTGCTTTTTCAGCATTAAAACAGTTTCAAAACAATCTTTGGTGTTGTTTTTCATGTTTCTAATACATATGTTTCATGTATGGTGGAAATTCTTTACAGCATAATCCAGCTCTATTGTGAATTTGGCTGCAATTGCTTGTTTTTATAGATATATATATGTATATATATATATATATGAGTATATATATGTGGGGCACATATAATATAGTGTTTCCCGGGTCCCGCGCATGGGCGGGAATATTCTAATGCTTATGACTATTGATGAGGATCCCCTGGGAGAGAATTTTATTTATGTGTTGGTTTTTAAAACAGATAAATAAATACATAAATACACATACAGAGCCACATACAGAGAGCCACACACACAGAGAGCCACACACACACACACACAGAGCCACACACACACACAAACAGAGCCACACACACACACAGAGCCACACACACAGAGAGCCACACACACTGCGAGCCACACACACATACACACACACAGAGCCACACACAAACTCTGACACTCCAAGCCCACTCAAATAAGGAGCATTGACAATCACCTCCAGTACTAGGGGCCTTTAAAATGGCTCTTCCCGCCATTCTAAACAGAAGATGGGGACTATAATGCATACAAATGTAGTAGATAAATGTTGCTAGGCCTATTCGCTCACAAACTCTGCAACAGTGTATTCATATGTACAGCACCACACCATGCTTAGAGCACACCTTCAAAGGTCATCCACCATTTCCCATGTAGGTATAATGCATCCAACACCATTCAGTGTACTTCTGAAACGGTTCCCAGTTGCCAATGCTTGTCTGCCTCATCAGCAGTTTGGAGCGTTACACAAAAGTTAAAATACAACACATCACAATGCTTAAAAAAAGGTTTATACCCTGGAACAAATGGGTGCTTAGTGCAAACTCTCTCCAGCCCTGGCCAGGTCTCTGTGACAGAGGCCCCCTCTCTACTGATTGCACAATTTTTGTATCCCTCCAGGTGCCCGAAAGAAAGAGGCAGGGTCCTGGGACACTAAAGCAAGTTAACAATATCATGGTCTAGGCCCCTCTCTGTGGACCAGGAGCGGCTTGCATGGAGGGCCTCACTCTGTCTGGGGGGATGGGGGAGAGAGCTACGTAAACCAAGCAGTTAGCTTCGCCTGGGTACTGTTCACTACACCACATACAACAACATTCAGCTGAGTGACTCCATTATTGTGTTTCATCTCGGCTCAGTGGCTCTCCTTGGTGCTGGAGGAGGGGCGCGAAGACGGGTCGTGTAGAGTAGAGAGTAGTAGAGTGAGTAGTAGAGATTGTGTAGTAGAGTAGTAGTGAGTGTGTAGTAGAGAGTGAGTAGTAGAGAGTGTGTAGTAAAGTGTGTAGTAGTGAGTAGTAGAGTGAGTAGTAGAGATTGAGTAGTAGATTAGTAGAGTGTGTAGTAGAGATTAGTGAGTGTGTAGTAGAGAGTGTGTAGTATATAGTGAGTATTAGAGAATGGTAGATAGTAGAGAGTGTGCAGTAGAGTAGTGAGTGTGTAGTAGTGAGTGTGTAGTAGAGAGTGTGTAGTAGAGCAGTAGTGTGAGTAGTAGAGTGTATAGTAGAGTAGTAGAGTGTGTGTAGTAGAGAGTGTGTAGTAGAGAGTGTGCAGTGGAGAGTGTGTAGTAGAGTGTGTAGTAGAGAGTGAGTAGTAGAGAGTGAGTAGTAAAGAGTATGTAGTAGAGTGTGTAGTAGAGAGTAGTAGAGTGAGTAGTAGAGATTGAGTAGCAGAGTAGTAGAGAGTGTGTAGTAGAGTGTGTAGTAGAGAGTGTGTAGTAGAGTGTGAGTAGTAAAGAGTGAGTAGTAGAGAGTAGTGAGTGTGTAGTAGAGAGTGTGTAGTATAGAGTGAGTAGTAGAGAATAGTAGAGAGTAGTAGAGAGTGTGTAGTAGAGTAGTGAGTGTGTAGTAGGGAGTGTAGTAGAAAGTAGTAGAGTGAGTAGTAGAGATTGTGTAGTAGAGTAGTAGAGAGTGTGTAGTAGAGAGTCATACTCTAAATACGTGGAAATATTCAAAAGGCTTCTAGAACACAGTCCTATAGATAGAAGAGAGGGGCAAGAGATACTCACATGGGAAGCTTGCATCATTGCCATAAACGAGTCAGATGGCACGCTGCAACCTCATTGTCACAAGTTCATGTTTAAAAGCACAATGGAACAGAGCATCGAAACCCCCATAGCTGGTGTGGAAAGGGGGAGGAAGGAAGGTATGTGCATTGATGTACGAGCAGGGAGCCTTGGGAGGAGGTGGAATTAGAACTCCAAGAAGTGGATGACATGGCGCTGGAACAAAATGGCCCCAACCGTGATGCAGCGTGTAGGCTGGCTTGAACTTCACAGCTCATGAAATACTACACCCAGGCAGACACGCTGCTCTGCTCCAGCTGTCGGGGAATGCACAGGGAGTTATGATTTTGCTGCCACGTGCTGTTCGCCTTCGACAGAGTGCGCCCATGTGTCAGCGTCGCAGATGCAGAGTTAAGGCTACACCGGGCCAAGGAACAGTACATATTTCCAGCCAGGTATTATACCTGAGTCGGCCTGTGGGTGTGGTGGGTCTGGGTGCCTCTTTTCCAAGCCTCCATCGCAGGTAACAATCCGTTTTGACAGCAAGCGATGATGTACAGTTCAATAACAGCACGGGTAAGACCCAGTGGCCGTATTTTGCAAAATATAAAGGTGAGGCGAGTTAATGCAAAAAATAATAAAACATTGGCTAAAACATTTCAAGCGTGTGAAGAAAACTCATATGGCTGGCAACAATGCCCTCTTCTGGGGGGCGGGGGAGGTGAGTTTTCATCACACACAGGTCAAGCCCATCATATAGGCACAGTTGGCTCAGTGGTTCATCATTCCAACACCCCAAACGTCCCGGGGTTTGGCAGTCAAATATCAGATTCTTGAAAGCGCCATGAGGAGGCCACAGCAGCCCTCTTCCCGCCCGCCCCCTCAGCGAGCGGGGTGACACGCGCTCACTTATGTAAGAGCCAGCGCTGGCCCAGACTGTGGGCCTTGTCTTTGTGCTCCCTGCATCGTTTCTCTACACACAGCCACTCGGCGCTCCTGGCACCATGCCAGCGCTCACCCTCATCAGCTGCTCAGTCCATTCACAGAGCAGGCTTGGAGCTGACATGAAAGAGGAGGGGTGAAGGAAGGAAGCGGGAGGAGGCGGCGGGCGGGCAGGAGATCGAGCTGTTACATCAAGTCATCAGCGCCACAGACAAAAGAGTGGCCTACCCTAAATAAGCCATTTTAACGAGGCAAAAAGCAAGAAGGGGCATTTACAGGGACCCGCCAACGCAGGGGAAAGAGGTCGCGGCATGCCAGGAGACACTAGGACGCCGATCTCTTCCAACCTCCCTCCCATTCTCAATAATCGCACCTAAATGAACCGTCTATTATTCACGTTCTAGTGCTTGCTAATTCCCTTGGGGGAGCTCACTTTGCCCTTCGAGGAGCTATTCCATCGAATACTCACTGGCAGGCACAGGCATCAGACCCGGAAGCTGCGATCGGTCCTGGACCAGGGTTCAATTCCCCGCCTCGGTGGGTCTTGGGCTAAAAAATTCCACGGACTCGATAATTCTCGCCCCGGTGCCTCCTCGACTCACGGGTTCACACTCTGCGACTCTGGGCAATAGCTTGCTTAATCTCCACTACGGCCCCTCGCGGCGGGATGCCTGGCTTTCACCTTGTGGATACCCTGCTATCTCACAGGGGAATACCAGGACGGGTTCCCTAAGCAAGCGCCGGGAAACCCACAGCGGGTAGCTGTGCGCTATATAAGCTCAACTACATTTACATTTACATTTGTCTCCTCGGGCTGGCAAGAAAGTTAAAGAGGGGTGACAGGGTGAGAGGACAACAAAAACAGGAAGAATGCGAGGTAAAACAGAACGACCGTGACGGAGAGAGGACGCTATGGGCGGCCCCGCCATCCATCCCCCCTCTTCCGGGGAAATGCACAAACTCCGTCTCACGAGGGGCACTTCCCTGCCAATCACTGTTCACTTTACATGAAACAAATGGGAAAACAGGGAGGGGGATCATTACAAGTGATGTACAACATTTGTCAATATATGACAACCACACACGGAGCCAGGGCTTTGCTGTAGAAGCACGGTCTGCTTTCACTTCCTCCCGGTGTGAAAGCTTTCTCATCTTTATGGGGACATGTGTTTGAAGCACATGGCCTCATAAAGATGAGGATCCTTTTGCGAGGGGAGGAAGTCAAGGAACCCAGTCTGAAAAGGACGGTGCTTGAAGAGAAAGAAGAACGTCACTAGGACCTCTTCTCCAATGGCTGGCCACCGTTTAGCATGAACGGTGATGTCAGCCAATGGAAAAGAGGGGCGGGGCTTAACCTCGCTAGTGAAAAATACTCTACCTTATTAAATCTTGCCAGCTCGACTGAGCATGTGCGCAGTCTTTCGCAGGCCGAGACCTAAAAAAAGGTACATAGTCCCCCCTTTGCCCTACCATACCTCGATGGTATGGCTGGAGTAAAGTATGCCCTATACCCATTCATATCGATGGGCGCTGTGAGCCAGGTCTCTTCTAGACAGATAATTTGGAAGTAAACTACAAACTCCAGCCTTTCTTCCCATCATCAAAGTGTTCTGTAGAGGGGTCTCTCATAATGTTTTCCTAACTGTCTATACAAGGCTCTTCGTTAAGTCAATCTGGCCCATCCATATTTGATTGCCACTGAAAACAATTGTAAGTTGGGACTGGGTACATTTGATTCATCAACGATCTTGCATCAAAAATTGACTGGGCTCTAATATCATTAATTAGATTTGCAGATTGATAAAAAAAACAGAGGTAGGGAAGAAATAGCACCTGCGGAGACCCTGGTACCCCCAGTCCTGGTCAGTACTGTCTCCACTAGCAGTGGCGTTTTATAATACAAGACTACACAGTTACCGTTCCGGATTTTTTCCCATCTCCCCGCCCATTTTACTCTTCTTACCATCTTAAAATCATTAAATAGATGCTCAGGTCTAATCTAATGCCCATCCAGTTTAGAGACTTATTTCTTAGGGAGATCCATTTCTCCGTTCTGTTGGTAGGTAAAAGGGGAATGTTAGCCGCAATTATCACATATGGGGTTACCGCTGGTGGCAAATTCAAATGCTAAGCAACACAAAGTATCCAAGGGTCTAGGATAAAGAGACCTTTGTTCTAAAGTATGGCACAGATCATTCCAAACAATGGTGTTAGTATGAAGAGAATGCTATCTCTAGATACCTATTGGTGTCATAGGATACCCATCAGTAGCTGTCCTGTACCGCCCTATTCATCATTTGGGCTTCCTCATACCATATGATTCAAGAGTACACCAGCAGGGCCCAAATGTGTATGTCCCATACTTTGGCTTGGACTCAATGGAGTGAGACCAGGACATGTAAGAATCTATGGCAACTGATTTGCAGTGCAAAAAAAGTGTGTGAAAAATATATATAATGTGTAATTATAATTAGAGAAAAAAGTTTAATAGTGTCCCTCACTTTTCTAAATGTTAAAAACAGTGCAGGAATAGCAGTACAAACAAATATCTGCTATGTCTAATATATGGTCAACATGTTTCTACAGATTAATGGACACAAGTGTCCTCTGCTTTCATCAGGACCCTCAACAAGATGTTTTTATGCAACTGCAATATGTGAAAAATCATAAATAAAAACCATATCACCTGGACTCCTAGGTGTGGTTAATAGCGTCTCCTGTCATGCGTTCTCTTCTGAAAAAGAATGTGCGTCATAAGGAAGAACAAAGAAACAAAATATTTTTTTTTACAACAGTATAGTAGCCTATGTACAAATCACAGGGTACCACATCCCTCTTACCTATCATGAAGGAGGAATTGGCCTCACCTCACCTGGCTGCGGCTCAGGCGAATGGAGCACCGCTCTAAAAGAACAGAGAGGAAGTATAGACCTCACACATGTCATTACATTCACAATCTGCATCTAATATGTACATATTCAGACGAGTTTACAGTTCCTGTGTGTCAGATCATAGTGGTTTCTTTACTGTCTGACTACCAATCTTGTTACCATCATGCATTATCTCTGCTCGCCTTGTAAAGAGGTATCGATTGATATCAAAAAGTAAGATAAAGCACATAACCCCCTTGAGTGGTTCGGTAGAGGTATAGGCAACAGTGCGGTAACCAGACCTGGTTGCATAAAAACATCTTGCTGAGGGTCCTGATGAAAGCAGAGGACACTAGTGTCCATTAATCTGCAGAAACATGTCGACCATATATTAGACATAGCAGATATTTGTTTGTACTGCTATTCCTGCACTGTTTTTAACATTTAGAAAAGTGAGGGACACTATTAAACTTTTTTCTCTCTCATTTTCTCTAATTTTAATTACACGATATATATATTTTCAACACACTTTTTTGGCACTGCAAATCAGTAGCTATAGATTCTTACATGTCCTGGTCTCACTCCATTGAGTCCAAGCCAAAGTATGGGACATACACATTTGGCCCCTGCTGGTGTTCTCTTGAATCATATGGTATGAGGAAGCCCAAATGATGAAAAGGGCGGTACAGGACAGCTACTGATGGGTATCCTATGACACCAATAGGTATCTAGAGATAGCATTCTCTTCATACTAACACCATTGTTTGGAATGATCTGCGTCAGAACAAAGGTCTCTTTACCCTAGACCCTTGGATACTTTGTGTTTGCTTAGGATTTTGTTCTTGGGGGGCAGTGTCCACAGGGTTGTTAAATATGCCCTCGGACCCTCATTAAATAGTTTGTGTTGAAGGCAAATCCAAATGGCCAGTTGTATGCGCTATGAAATCTCTAGGATTGTCGTTAGTGGTTGGGGTGAGTGTGGCAGATCCACAAAGGCTTCTGCCTCTCTCTCCTACACAAATTGTACATAGTTCCATGCTCTCCCTGCCCCTCAATCTATCTTTTTGAGTGCCTACATGACTATGGGAACATACATTTGGTCCTGCCGGTGTAATGTTATTGGTTACTATCTTATTCAGGACCTGAGTTGTAGGCAAACAGATTGCATTATGTGATACTTTTGATGTTTGGCCAGTTACAAAAATATTCAAAAGCTCCAGGCAAGAAATCTTTCTTGTCTCTACTTTCGTTAACCGCGTTTGAATAGACCCTAGTATGTTCTCATGCTGATCAAGAAGTGGGAGTGCCTCTGCTAACGCATCTAGTTTACGGGTAATTATACTGTTAGGGTCTATGTTGGTCTTTACTGAAGTGGTTACAGGCTGATGCATGCCCTGGGTTTGGCTATTTGCTCACTTGTCCTGCATTATCTCTCTACCAGGACGGATACCTATGAGATAAATTTGAGGCTTTCGAACCCGTTGGGTGGGAGTGAGGTAGATTTAGAAGGGGAGATGGTTTCAGGGATATGTTGAATACATCCATTTGCCCCATTAATCTCTTTTTCTTATCATGCTGCTTTCTTATGTCCTTGCCTTCATTAATGATTACAGAATTCTCTGATCATAAGTAGGGGCATGGAACATTATTAACAGGGCCGTTACACAGTCACTGTTTGTTAAAAGTGATTCTTCAATAGTTGATATTTATTTTTCAATGGCTCCCATGGGCCCTGTAATATGCTTTAATAGTGAAAGTTGGGACTTATCTGGAGACTAAGGCTTGCCAGCAATGGCAGGGTGCTTTCTCTTGCCCATGCTCACGGAGTACTCTAACAGTGGGGGGAAATAATTCTAGTATTACCAAAATATTCCAGTCACTCACAATGTCAGTATGATGAGACAAAGAAACAAAGAGACACTGTATAGCTGTTGGGGTAGTAATTACCAGATAATGCATCACCCCACCTATTAAATATAGTGCCAAATAGTGCTGATCCCACCCCCAGTCAATGGTTAATAAACAATAATGAACAGTATGTATTCTCTTCCCTTATCCAATCAGGGGTCAAAATGTCATTTTACAAATCTTTATGGTCCCCTTCAATGTTTCTTTCCCTCTGCAACTAAAGAATTATGGAAGAGAGACTGCCAAGCAGTTCCTACCTACACGAGAGGTACAGCTACTGAATATCCTCCATGTTTTTAATTTTCACTCTCTGTATGTCTCTTTTCCATTGCAGGTCACATTTTAGGTATCATAAGGTGTACCTTACACTTTGAGGGTGTGTTTTGGAGATTGGACACTGTTGTCAAATACCACTACTATAACCCAAATCATTGATAGATTAGGTCATATGGTCATGATGAAGTGCCCAGATCCACAGGGGCTTTAAATAGCACTAAAAATGTTGAACAACATTCTTACTTTCCTGTGAGCTGTACCGGATCTGTTAGGCGACGCTCTCGAGGCTCCTGTTGTTCCTTCTTGGTGATACAATCTCCCAAATCCCTAGTGAATCAACCTGTTAGCAAGAGTGTTAAAAAACTTGACCAAGCTGACTGACCCCCAAGGAAAAGGGGAATTGGACAGAGAAAACAAGAAAAAACACTGGATCTCTTCTTGAGATTTCAGCGAGGTTTTCCCTCTTGAAGTGTGCTGGGCTTCCTTATTCAAAGAGACTTCGATTGTCCATTTGCTGAATAAACATACAATTATAAGAATATCAAGAAAAGGTTCTTCAGTCTATTTCTAATAAAATGTATTACACCTCTATATCTAAATAAATGTACATACCAAATAAACTAGAAGCCCTCGTTAGAACTTCTACAATTGCCAGATGCTTTGAAGTTTGCAACCTTTGAGACAAAGGTGAAAAAACAACACCTGTGAAAGTGACACTCAGCATAGGTTTTCAAGGTATCTTCAAACTCTATTTACCGATTAGTAGTTAGTAGTGAGTTAGAAAATACGCACCACACACTAGTCCTACCTTGCAATCTTACGATGAAATTTCCTAAGGGGTTTCTGTATTTAAAACAAGAGAAATAAAAAAAAGAAGAGAACATAGCGATTCCTAAATCTAAGAATCTCTTGAATGCAGTGAATCAACAAACGTATCAAATTAGTGCCTGCGATTACAAATTATATTCACAACCCTTAGTAAGGTATAATAGCGCAATATTGTCTTCTCATACTGCACTGTAGTCCTTTGAAACAGTTTCTGTCACTGCTTGCACAAAAGAAAAAGATCTCTAAGAAAGTCTTTCACAGTTTACCAATGCTTGTTTAACACAGTCTTTCACAGTTTACCAATGCTTGTTCCTCAAATCATTTAAGACAGTCTTATACGATTTGCCAATGCTTGTTGAAAAACACAAGTCTCTCAAAGGTACAAAATGTCGTTACCAAGGTTTGATGACTTCTGGATTGGTGACACGATCTTACTGTCTCTCCAGGAAACTGAAGTCCGACTGAGGAGAAAACAGGAAGTCAGGCCGAAGACACGATCACAGGAAGGACGCCGAAGACCTGGTCGAAGATGTGGGCACACGGGAAGGATGACCGGAGAAGACGAGAGCAGGTAAGGGGTTAAGCTTCACTGGGAGGGATGCCAAGGAAAGGGTTGCGGGAGGAGGGCGGAGGAAGCAGGAGGACATGTCCGATGGATCCAAGAGCTGTTGCCAGGAACACTCGTGAAGACGCTGAAAGGCAGGAAGCGAAGCGTCTCCGAGTATGCTAGCAAGGTTTATATAGTTTTCTAAATCTGGGCGTTGGTCGCTTTTCACGTGTTTGCAGAAGAACGTTATTGGAATTAGTTCAACGTGAGGAGCTAGCCCATGAATGGAGATCGGTACAGGCTAAGGAAACAAACAAGCATTGATACAAACAAGGCAAATCTAACAGTGAAAGGGCAAGATTATGTAATGAAACCATTTGTTTAATAACAGTTGGCTTGGTAAAGAAAAAGCATGAAACTTCTCTACCCTACAGCTGCGTGTGATCTCATGACAGGATCATTGTCTCAAACCAGTGGTCCCACATATTTATATTGTTTAGGGTCTCTCTTAGGTATTTTTATACCTCACTCACACCAATCTATACAAACTGTACCACCACTTACACTTTATCATGGAGTCTTATTTTAGGAGACCTGCGGCAAAGAGCCCCATCGAGGGGGTCTTGGGCACTGCAGTGCTGGCCCAACAAGGAGCTGCCCGACGATGAAGCATGACACACATCTGGGTATGTGAGGGCTCTTACTTCTGAGCAATCAGATCCCTCGATCTGCTTGCTCGGAACCCTCCTGAACTACAGCCTTTTCTGTTTCCTTTTCTGATTCTTTTAGAAAACGCATGCTATACTTGTATACATGTACATTTAGGGAGCTTATATGCTGGACCCAGACACGCTCCCAGTCTCCCATCACTGTGTTCTACAAAGAGTCACAGCTCCGTGGCAAGCTCCATAACTTGTAAAAGTGTTGTAGACAGATTATACATTACAGTTTCTTCATCCAATACAGGTAAGCCTTGTGCTGGTACCTGCGGGGGACAGACAGGCTGGGATGCTGTTCCCAAAGGCCCGCTTTTTCTGACTTGTGGACACCACATCGGCATGTTGTATGGCCTGAGCCAAGTCAAAGGTTAGCTCTGGCTCTAAGAACACGTGCACACATGTCAGTCAAGCTTCCAAGCATCACGATGTTTCTTTAAAATTCAAGAGCATGGGTTATTTAACACGTGGAAGTGTTTCACCTTAGTAGACCACATCCTTTTCAAAAGTATATTTTAAAGAGATATCTCTTTTTTAAATGTATCTGAGAACCATTCCTGCCACTCTGTGAACTATACTACAGTAGAATTTCAGAGGCCAGTCAGCTGTCATGTGTACTGTAGGAGAGTAGAGTCTGCTTCCTATGGTTACCCCCACTTTTTGCTGTGATTCTCTGTTTTTTCGACTTTAGTGTGGCTGTGGACCTGATAATCAGGCCCACTGCCCAGCTGTTTTCTCTCTAAATTGATACTATGTACTTTAGTTACATACCAGATTGGTTACTGGGTCACCCTTGTGAGCCCCTGTATAGTGTACCATAGGTACCCAGGGCATAGTTGCACCCTAGGCCCACCAGGGACTGCAGCAGGTATTGTGCCACCCGGTTTGCTTTCCAAACTGACACCACAGGTCTGTTCACACAGCCTGGGTAAGGTGGTGTAATCACCCCTTACTTAGATATAGTATACCTATATCTATATATATATATAGACACATATACACCTATTAGCCACTCCTAAGGCACGCCTCGACAATCCTGGAGGTAGAGTGCTTGGTTTTATGTGAGAGGGTGCCCTAGCATCAGCTGAGCCCCTCTGCAGCTTTCGGAATCATCTCCTCATAGCAGTTCTATGATATAGCATACCATATTCTCTTAAGTGCATTATAATCCTCGCAGTTAATGCTAACTTCGGTTTGGCTTTATCAAAACATTTAAGTATTTGTTTCACAAGAAAAACCAGCCTGGCTGTTTTTTCTTGTGAAACAAATACTTAAATTGAATGAATAATCACCTTACAAGTCAAAGACATTGGAGTTTGATCCTATCCTTTCCATTACATGAATATCAAACTTAACTGTTGAACATTTATGCAGGTTGTGTGCGCTTGACATTGCTTTTATACATAAAGTTTTGCGTTTGCCACCTCGCTCCATCAATTTCCTCATCTGGTGATTTTATCACCAAATAACCCTCAACATTTTGGAACATTTGCAGAACATGTTTCAACTTCTTTTTGTTAATGACATCTATACGTTTGTCTCTTTCTCTTTTGAATCTTTAAAAACCTTATCTTTAATTTCTTCCATTTCTATCTCATTCTTTTCTCTTATTCTTGCCAATCTTTCTTCATTCCTTTTCTTCATCAAGTTTCTGAAATCTCTTCTACCTTTGTATATACAGCATAACCTTATAAAGAAAATCACTATCACTATAATTGTTATTGGGATTAATATATTACCTGTAATTTAACTACCTATTTCTTGAAACCAATGTTTAATTGCTGAGAAACATTTACCCATCCTTACAAGGACACCTTCAACCTCCAGTGGTTCGATTTCTTTATGCAAATCTGTAATATTTATAATATACTTTTCAATGTTCTGACTTTTATCTGGAATATAAGTACAACAATGTTGAACTTTCAAAATTCCACAGACTCCACCCTCTTTTGCTAAAATTATATCAAGGGCAAGTTGGTTTTGCATAACCATAGCCCTCATAGCAACCATTTCAGTATCTACCATTAGGAATCCCCTGCTATATCTGTTGACAATTTATCAACAATTGTGTACAATTTTCTGATTCTATTTGCATTGAACGAAATTCCCACTGCTGGTATCAGTGCTCCAAATACATTACCTATTATTTCTAACACAGTCTCTCTTCTTTTTCTACTTAGAACTTTACCTATCTCATGCTTTCCATTAGTACCTCTATCTACATGAAAAATGTTAGGAAAGACTAAACCCACATAACATGTCCCATACCAGTGGTCAGGCAACCTATAATAGGCTTTATTCCCACATATGAAATAAATTCCAGGAAAAACAGGATCATTTCCTCCTTTAAATCCCCAACCTCCTAAAATTCTATAAGTGTCTTCACATTGACTCGCACCCACAAAATAATTGTCATACATTGAATTATCTCTTCTGATACAAAATGTTCCCAACATTGGTGCATCTATATTTAATGCCACATTCACATTCTTATCTTCAATATTCTCATCATCAAATGTATATTTTGACTTTGCATGTTTCATCTTTTCTTTTCTTTTATAAGCAATTCTCCTCTCCTCAACCATATTCAAAAACGTCTTCTCTTCAATTCTCATTTTACAGGTCAAATTATTATTAAATGCATACTTGTGTGTTAACTCATCTACTTCTATAAAATTTTCTCCCATCACTTCTGCATGTCTCCTTTTGTTTAGTGTGGCATCGATCTTCAACTTTGCAAATATCTCATCCACATTAGAATATTGATATTCCAATTTACCAGTCTTATAAAACAAACTTGAGATTACACTACAAGTAACTCCATATGTAAGCGGAAGGTGGTGATAGGCCACCCCTTCTGACACTGATGCTGGCAACTTTACACAAGCATAACAGTCATCTACATTCATAGTTTTAATGTACTCAAGCAATAATTTTGAAAAAGTATTTTTGGTGAAGTCACTAATTGACTTATCTTGAACTGTTTGTGTTATATTTCTTTCCTTATTCGATGTGCTGTTATTTTTAGTTAACCATATTGCAACTGAATGTTCTTCCCCTTTTTTGGACCCATGTATACTTTTGTGGTTTTTGTTATGAACCGAATAAAGTATTTTGACTGACTGACTTATCTTGATGCAACTCAGGCTTATGCACATATATTTCATGTACGTTTTCTTTCTCATTTGGCTTACTAGTACTCACATTCGGTTTTAATTTTATTAAATTAGTTTGGAAAGGAATCACAATAGCTAACATTATCCATAATATAGTCAATAACCCCATGCATATTGAGCAACACCTGAACCTTTTTCTAAAAATAGAACATTTCGTCTTGTGATTGTTCATTGCCATTTTTCTCTATTACTATTTCTTCGACCTTGTGTCACCTATAATTTCTCACCTCACACAGCACCCTAACAAGTTTTCTTCGACCTTGTGTCAATTTCTATTCTAAATATTGCTATGATTAGTTTTTCTAACAAGTTTTCTTCGACCTTGTGTCAACTCCGACCTCTTCTATATTTACAAGACCGTCTCACAGGACTTCTGGACTTTTTTACTTTAAATATCATATACTTTGAGCACCTAACTTTCCATTTCTTAATTGACTTCTTTACTCACTTTTCCCAATTGGCTTTGGGTCGTACAGGTTTTCTTGACTACTATTGACTTCAACAATAGGTGGAAGAACAATATATGTCCACTCAGGTGACTTGTACCTTTGATTTGGACGTCTTACTCTTTTTGTCCTTTGAATTGTCTCTATTTTCTATCCCAGTGTCTCTTTCTGACTGGTAATTTCATTCACTTGCTCTTCTTGTTCCTTTGTGGCATTTACTATTTTGAATCTCAATCCTCCAGCCCCTTTAGGCCAATTGTCTCCTTTGCAGACTTTCTTAGTCTTTGGTTCTACAGTGTTATACTCCACTCTTCAAGCTCTTTTTCTTGTGCTTTTTCTTAATGGAGTCTCATCTGCACTGTCATCAGTTTCACTTTCGGTGTCTTCTACTGTATCATTTATTATGATTTTCACAATGTCTTTGTCCTCATTGGTCTTAGTTTTCTCTACTGTCACTCTGTCAGGAACTCTCTCATAACTGGTACTTGGAATCTCATCCTTGTCGTGAGTTACTTCCTCTTCCCCAGTTTCAGGATTTCGGTTCCTACTTCCAGAGTTTTCAGGTTGCGTTTCAGCTTTTTTCTTTTTCTACAGCTCTCTCTTTACTTTCTTTTGCGTCTTTACTGGTGCTTGCCTTTACCGATTCTCGATCTTCAAGTTGATCTTCTGAATCTGGTATTTCAACAATCACACTTTCACCTTCACCTTCAGACGCAGTACTGGCTTCTGATACTTCCAGATGTCGACGTTCTTGTCGATCTTCAGTATCTGGATCCTTTTCTGGTTCAGCCTCAGAATCAGAGTCAGTTGTACTTTCACCGTCGTATGGGTATTCAGGTTCAGGCACACGATGGTGTGACTAGCATGGACCCACCTCTTCAATCCAGCACACTTAACTGCAGTGTTACTGATCAAGTTCACCTGACGTGGTCTTTGCCACCTTGGTACCAAACAATTCCTTCTGCGATGAACTTTCACTCTTACCCAATCCCCAGGGACTAGATCGTGAGCTGGAGTTTTCTCTTTGGAATTTGATTCAGTTCCCACCTGGTGGAGCACAGAAGTTACCACATCAGACAGGTTTTTGCAGTAATCCAGTATGATGTCATCATTAATAGTCAACAGTTTATTAACTGGTACATAGGCCTGTCTCATCACCCTGCCCATTAATATTTCATGTGGGCTTAATCCAGTTGTTCTGTCAGGTATGCTTCTCAGAGTCAATAAAACAAGTGGCAAAGCATCCGGCCACTTCATTCCTGTTGCCAAACACATCTTTGCAATTCTGTTTTTAATCGTGCCATTTACCTGTTCAACTACTCCTGAAGCCTCAGGTCTATATGCACAATGTAGCTTCTGGCGAATGTCCAGAGCTTCACAAATCATCTGCATTGACTCATTTTGAAAATGTGGGCCTCTGTCCGATTCAATCGTGACTGGAAACCCGAAACGTGGTATTATCTCATGCAGTAACACTTTAGCAACAGTTATTCCATCATTCCTTCTCATGGGGAAAGCTTTCACCCATCGAGAGAACAAGCAGATTATCACAAGAACATATCTGAGTCTGTTGCATGGAGGTAATTCAACAAAATCCATCTGAACTCTTGTAAATGGTCCACCCTCCCGTCCTATGGTTCCCAAACTTACAACAGTTTTTCTGTTTGGATTAAATTGCTGGCAGACTAAGCATCTTTGACACAAACTTTCAGCAATCATTCTGAATTTAGGATTATACCAAGTTTGTCTAAAGAGACGGATCATAGCTTCTCTGCCAATATGTGCTTGACCATGGTACATTCGGGCCATATCTGAGATCATGCTATCGGGCATTACTGGTCTTTCATCTTTGTAAACCCAAATTTCATCTTCCTCCCTTTGTCTACAGCCTGATATTAGCCAAATATCTTTTTCTTCTGTTCCTGCCTCTTCCTGCATCTGCTTCACTTCCTGCCAAGTTTACACTATAGTGGTTAGCATTAAAGGCCTTGGAACATGTTCTTCAGTTTTCTCCCGATTGATTGAAATTTGATTTTTGGCGCAACGTTTTGCAATTGCATCAGCATAACTGTTTCCTCTAGTGATATAATCTTCACCTTTTTTGTGGGCTGAACATTTTACCACAGCCAATTTTTCAGGCAGCTGTATCACATCAATCAATGTTTTCACAAACTCAGCATTCCTAATGGGTGTTCCTGCAGAGGTCAAATAGCCTCTTTGGGACCAAAGCTGTCCATAATCATGAACAACTCCATAACCATATTGACTATCGGTCACTACGGTTACTTTCACCTCTTTTCCCAACTCACATGCCCGTATCAAAGCAATCAACTCCGTTATTTGAGCAGAATGAATTCCTTTCAGACAAGATGCTTCCAGCACTTCTGCCACTGTACAAACAGCATATGCAGCACTTAGAACACCACTCTCTGTTCTCAAGCATGATCCATCCACAAACATGACAAAATCTGATTCAAGCAAAGGTTCATCTTTAATGTCTGGACGAGGTTTTGTGCAATATTCCAGAACATCCAAACACGTGTGAGCCAGGTCTCCTTTCACTTCTGCCTCAAATGTATCAGGTAACAGCGTCGATGGGTTAACATTCACACATCTTGCAATTGTCACCTTCTCAGCTCCCAAAATTATTTTCTCATAACGTTTCATTCTGCTGTTAGTCATGTATTGGGTCTTTGCTCTTGTGAGGAGAATCTCCACTGAATGAGGTACATACACCCTCACAGGAAATCCCATCACAATTCCTTCACTTTGCTCCAGACTTACACTAGTCGCTGCCACTACTTTCAGACATCCTGGCAAAGCCTTTGCAACAGGGTCCAAAACAGCTGAGAAATACGCAATTGGTTTTCTCATTCTTCCATATCTTTGGATCAACACTGACAAAGCACATCCTTCTCGCTCACTGCAGTACAGTTCAAATTCTTTTTCGTAATCAGGCATTCCCAAAGCTGGTGCTTCACACAATTTAGTTTATAACTGTTCAAATGCTTCCATCTCTGTTTTGGTCAGAACAATAGGATCTCTGATATCTGCCTTTGTCAGTCTCTGCAATGGTTTCGCAATCAATGAAAATCCACTTATCCACTGTCTGCAGTATCCTACCATTCCTAAGAACATTCTTGCCTGTCTTTGAGTTTTAGGTGGCTGCATTCCTTGTATCATTTTAATTCTCTCAATCGTGACTTGTCTGATCCCTTTAGCAATCTTGTGACCTAAATACTGTACTTCTTTCTGGCAAAACTGCAATTTAGATGGAGACACTTTATGTCCCTCCTCTGCCAAATGATTCAATAATGCCACTGTGTCAATCACACAGGCATCCTTTGTTTTCGACGCAACCAAAAGATCATCAATATACTGTACTAACACTGATTCTCCAGGCATGCTCAAATTTTCCAATGATTTCTTTAGCAGCTGATTAAAAATCAATGGACTCTCAGTGTACCCGTGCGGAATTCTACACCATGCTAGGATACGATTTTGGAAACGAAACGCAAAAATTGGTTGGCTTTCTGGATGCAATGGAACAGTAAAGAACGCATTGCACAAATCAATCACTGTAACTACTCTGCATCAAGTGATATTTTGTTTAGTATCACTGCTGGATTGGTCAACATAGGACAACAATTTTATTAACTTTTCTCAAATCCTGCACAATTCTAAATGTTCCATTTGGCTTCTTCAATCCCATAATTGGTGAATTACAAGGACTGCTCTCAATTTCCCGCAAAATTCCCTGCTCAATCATTTTATCAATTACTGGAGTAATTCCTTCAATTACCTCTGCAGTCATTTTATACTGAGGTATATTCGGAAAACTTGCACCTTCCTTTACAGACACTTTCACAGGATCAACTCCTTTCATCAAACCTATATCTTTTCCAGTGAAATTCCACACACTTTCTTTTACTGCCTCTTTCAATTCAGCAGGAAGTTTCTCTTTATCAAAAACAGGAAACAGTTTGTCCTGTTCTGCCTCAATCATGAGCATTGTCAATTTGTACAAACTATCTTCATCTGGAGTCTGCAATTCTATGCCATCTGGTGAACAGTATATGGCACAGTTCATTTTACACAATATATCCCTGCCTAACAAATTAACAGAACTGCTGTCACACACCACAAACCGATGCATATCTTTGTATGTCCCAATCTCTATTTCAACTGGTTTTGTCAAAGGAGTATTTATCTGTCTGTTGGCTACACCTACAACCTGGATTGTTTCACCCGAGAGAGGAAGATTTTGAATTTCCACTGACCTAACAGTAGAACGGGTAGCACCAGTGTCCACTAGGAAAGTTATTTCCACATCATTCACCTTTCCGCTCACAAATGGACCTGACTGATCTACCTCAAGAGTGGCTCCAAGCACACACTCTTCTTCCTCCCTCAGGCACCGTCAGAAACTTTCATCCGGCTCACTGCCATTCTCTTCTTGCAACCAATATTGAGGACACGCACTTGCTCTCTGTGGTCTTTTTAGCTGCTCACCTCCGCTGAATCCTGTCTCTGCACTGTATCTCTGCTGATTCCCACTGTATGGCAGTGGCGGTTGCGGCACCTGACTTTGTTGATGTGCTATCTGCTGTTGCTGTGGTTGCTGCTGATTTATCTCAAACTGCACCTGTGGATTCAATGATGTATGTTCCCCATTAACTCTAGCTGGACATTTACACTCTTGTTTCCAATGCCCTATCTGGCCGCAATTGAAACATGGCATTTGCTTTTTCAATTCATCAATATTTCCCACTATTTTAGGTTTACCTTCAAACCAACCTTGATTCCCTACATTTTTATTCTGCATTTGTGGTACTTGTTGTTCAGCTACTTTTACTTGTGCCCACATGGCTTTCTCTTTCAGCTTCTTTTGTTTTGAATCAATCTCCTCACTACAATATTTTGCTTGTCTTAGAGCCTTATCTACTGAACTTGACTGCCAATCCATCATGCTATGTCTAATCATGTCTGAGATTTCTGGTCTCAATCCATATTCAAATCTATACACAAAGTGACTCATATCCTTCTCATTTAACTCTTCATAACCACTGTACTGTTTAAAGACTATCAACAACCTTTCGTAAAATGAGTGCACAGTTTCCTTCGGCTCCTGTGTTGTTCTGTCTATTTTTACCCAATCGGTTTCTTTCGGAGGTATTTCGTTTTTCAACCATACTATCACTTGCTCATATTTCCTCATTACATCTGGGGAGGGAGCTCCCGTTTTCTCGTTTCTGGGATACTCCTCCCTTGGCCAATCCACAGATATTTTACATTCTGTCCATAAATCTGTTGGTACCACTATATCAAATAATCTGTCTAAATTAATCCACAATACTTTTGACACTTTTACAAATCTGTCAACTTGTCGATACCATTCTACTGGAATCTCTCTCAATCTGGGAAAATCATTTGTAAATGACAATATATCTTGTCTGCTCCAGGGCACATGTACATATCCTCCTCCAGGAATTTCTCTCATAGGGAATTCAGTTGCCACTTTTCCCTTCTCTCTAATGGGGAAAGCTAAAGTAGACTTATCACTATTTTCTTCTTTCTTCTTTGCCCACTTGACCCTCCATTTGCCTACATCACCCCATTTGCGCAACAACACAATCAAATCTTTTATCTGAACTTGTCTTCCTGCAGTGTTCATATTTTCAATGTCTCTTTCTGCAAAATCTACTCGATAAGATTTCTATAATGACTTTATTTTGGAAAAATCTATTCCATTTTCACTTGCCACTTCTTCCAATTGATCATACCTTGTCTTTGCTCTCCATGTTATACTTTTACATAAAAACATGAGCTCATCATCCTGGTAAGTTTTTAATCTGTCTGTCCCAATTGTTCCAATTATTAATTCCTCCATGTCTATTTTTAATTTGGCCACATCCAGTATTTTTGATTCCTGCTCTTTTAATTTTAACGTTTTTATCCATTCACTTAACTGTTTATCTGATGGACCCATAGGCGTTTGTATTAAATCTATTTTGTCTGCACTCCTCTCTGGAGTCGCAGAATCAGATTCTGCTCCTGTCGGGAATCCGCATGCCAAATTTTTATTAAAAGTTAACTCTGGTGGATTTACACTTACATTCTGCCCTATTTCTGATAAATCAGGACAAGTACTCTCTTTGGCTCTTTGTAAACTTTGCTGTAATGGAATGGTTAGTCTTGGCTCTTTTATTTTCTGGTCTTCAAATACCGGTATCACAGGTCCTATCGTTACTGGTACAGTTACAGCTTCCATATTCCTGGTTAGATTTTGAATCAATTCATGTGCAGAACGCTCATAATCAGACATATTTGGCTGTTCATTACTTTGTCTTTCCGCACTTAAGACAATTCTGTGTGAATCATTACTTTGCACAGGAGTTCCCATAATTCTAGCTTCTCCTATCGGTGTACTCGGGACATATCTTGTTTCTATTCTTTCAGGAAAATCTCTAAAATGTGATGGTTGTCTTGGCGATTCATTAACTCTTTCTTCTGACATTGGGGCATTAGGGGTAGTCCATAAAGAACTTGGCTGATATGGGGGTGGTCTTCTATTTAATATTTCTTCTAAAACAGCATCCTCTGATTCGCTTTCACCATAGCTTTGATTTGCCAATTCTGTATTCTTTTTCTTTTCTGTACTTTTTCGTCCCTCATACTCTTCAACCAATCTGACAGGATACATGCCATCGCACATATTTCCATCCCTCCATCTTCGCATTCTAGACTCATGTGTTTCTCTCCTCAAATCTCTACCTCTACCTCTTGGTCTAAGATACTTGCTCAACCTCTCACTCTCCATTTGATGCATCTCATCTTCCCATTCAACAAGCGCTTCAAATTGAGTTGGTCTGGGTCTCGGTTCAAGTTTCATCATATCTCTCAAATTTCTCAGAATAGCCAAATCAAATGATCCGCCTCCGGAAAGGCTAACACACCATCATCCTTTGTATACTGTACCCAATTTTCCAACCAAACACACGTATGGTAACCATATTTCGTCAACATATAGGAAGCAGGCGTTTTCGGTGAAGGAAGTACTTTTCCCTCTCTCGTTACTACCTCTTTGTCTTTTACAAACATGTTTTTCAGCTTTTTAAACCATGAAGATTTCTTCCTGTCATCATCATAATAGTAGTATGGCATTTTCGGTAAACTTTCCTGCTTTCAAAAGATCGCGTAGTATTCTGTTGTTGATTCCGTAATATCAACCTATCACAGTGTGGTTCGCACAAATGCACCAGTTAGAACACGATACGTCACTATAGTGCTTAACCAATAGCTTTTGCTGCTTTCTGTGGTGAACCAATCAACTCCTACTCTGTCTTGGTCACGTGGACCAATCCCAGCGCAACACTTTTGATGTCACCAACGCTCCGGCTTCTGCAGCGCCGACTGACCCCTCCTTTACATGGTTTTTTCAAGAAGCGGTATTTACAAGATATTTTACAAAATCAGTTAGTAACTTACACAAACCAAATCCACTAATCTGTTTCGCTAATAAAGTGATAGAATTTTCATTCGCACAAGTATTCTGTAACCAGAGTAGACGACGCTTATCTCCTCAGAATTTTTAGACTCGCCGATAAAGCAACACTACTGGCTTTACCTTTCTATCAGGCAATAACGATCTCGCTTCTCTAGAAAAGCACATACAGAGATCTTTTCCACCTCCTTAGAGACAGTCCCAGAGTTTCGCTTGAACGCGTATTGCAATATCATTTACACACGTTCATACGGAAAACCCTATTCATATATACACGAACTCTGTGTTACCAGTAGGTAGCGCGTCCACTAACCCACCACAGAATTCCTCTATTGTTAGCAAAAGAGAGACGCCACTACCTTTACCCTTCAATCAAGTTCGGGTTAAGACCTATTACTCTCCCAGCAGTAAGTTTTAGTCGGGAAGCACGGAATGATCCCTATACTGGAAGGCTGAAATTTCATAGACTGTCCTCACTATACATTTATCCGTTCACACCTAAGGTCCCTAAACAGTGATATGCGACGATACCACCGCAGTATTCGGCAATACTCCTTTTTTGAAACAGACTAATTCACTGTGCGACTACCTTGCCACACTTCCTCCACCTGCAGACGGAGGCACTGGCTTCACCCTACTCTATGAAGCCTTTCCAGGACTACATGTAACGTAATACAAACTCAACAGATGTTAGTCATAATTCTGTACATTAAACTCTATTTAGTACTTTACCATAACTCTAGCTAATTTCCACTACTCTGCTACCAAGAATATAACTGCTACAGCACGGCTCCAGAAATCATTTCTAATCAATACTCACCATTTCCCTGAAACCTTAAAACACACAAATCATGCATCAGTGGGGCCCATAACACTGCGCATTTACCCTGTTCACTTATACTAGGCTTCAAGGCTTTGGTGAATCTTAATGGAGAAATGCTGTAACATTTAGGTGGAGCGTCTAAACCTATTTAACTATTCATTATTTACACCTGCAGATTTAAACATTTTTACCATAGTTTTATTCAATCTTTAAATTATTCAGACACACCACCATAGTGGCAATGGATCTGCAAGAATGAAAATTAGGCATAGGAAGAATTCAACGACCAGCTCTTACTTCTTCATTTATTTAATTTTTATTCTGAGCAAACTTTATCATATCTGACATTTTATGCATTAGTAAATCTTTATTCGGTAAAAAGGTAAACTTTATTTCAAATGATCATTTATTTGAGCTCAAGAGAAATCGCTTTATTTTAGAAAACAGTTCAAGATTAGCAAAGAACAGATAGTTCCAAAGTTATTCTCTCCTAACAACACTAACTAACACCCTCATCTTATTCTTCAATACTGCAAAGCAAACAAATAAATTCATAAGAGTCTTACATCCAGGAATCGGTCAGCAATCGGGCAGCATCTCCGATGGAAATGGAAAAAGCGCCCCAACTAGACAAAACCAGGGGGTTTTATACCCTAAATCCCTAACTTAATCTATATAAAATGTATCTAACATCTCTTATTCAAAATTTCATTGGACAATTTCGGGGTGGGTGAGCATCATCTCATCCTTACGACATCATATTCTCGATGGTTCAGTTAAAAAAATAAAGAGTGGAGGAGGAGCCAAGACGTGATCCAAGATGGCAGCTTAGAAGTCCGGCTCCGTCGCTCGACCTCTCCCTCCCTAATATCCTGTCATCCATCCTGGTTCGGTACCCTACCCCCACACGGCAGAGATGGTGCGCTGCCCATCCATGTAACTCCGGGCTCGCTAGCGCTCCGGATGGCTGAGTAACGTCGTCGCAAACAGGGCGGCCTGCGCCGGCGGTGAGCCGGGGCTTAGCGTGATCCCGTGGCCGAGATGGAAGTGATCAACAGCGGACGCGGCCGACAGTGATGGCCGGCTGAACCCACGGAGGTCGTACTTTGAGGTTTTGTCTGCAGGCGCAGGCGGAGAGCGGCACTGGTGCCCGGACCACCCGGAGCGCGTCTGACTTATTTCCCTGTACCGGAGCGACCGAGACCAGAAGCTGTTCCGGCCGCCCGCATCGCGGATTGTGCCGTGCTGCCCGGGGTGCTCCTGCCCCTAGTGGGATCGCTGGCCGGTCGCGGCAGGCATCGGGCTGTGTATCTCTCCTGGGCACGGTGGGTGAGAGGCTTGTGAAGCTGCTCGTCTGTGGTTCTTCCTTTGCTCTGCTCTGGCCCCCACATGTCCTAGCTGATGGTGATGAGTCTCCGACAACCTGCTGAGCTATCTCCTATCCTGGCTGTAGAGCTCCCGGGGGTGATGAGCGCTGCCGCCATTGATATTGAAGCGAGGGAGTACACATTGAGAGATGTTTTCCTGGCTGTTCGGGACTTTCAATCCTCCCTGACCTGTATACTGTTGGCTCTACATGATTCCCTGGCGTCTATTGCTCCTGAATGGGGACCTGGGAGCGTTGATGGGACCGTCATGGATCGACCGCCTGCTTCTACTGAGTCAATTGTCATCGTGGATTTCTTGGGGCATGAGATCCTGGATTCCGGTTACTGTGAACCTATCGACGTGCTTTGTGCGACCGCCTTTCCTTCTGGTGCTCCGGCATATATACATGCCGTCATACAGTATCACTGGGCCCCTTTACCATCGGACTGTGACTATTGGCGACCGAGACTTGCTATTGTAAAACTGCTTTTGTTTAGTACCGAGGTGGCTCCTGTGACGCTGATTTGGTCGCCGAGATGGCTTGCCTATGGGACTGCTGAGTCGGAGTTTTCGTTTGCCTTTACTCGGACTGGCCAGGGATGAGCGGCGCATGATTGTTTCTCTGATTTGATGCCATTGTAGATGACGCTATACTGGGCTTGTTACTGTGAATTGTGGGGATGTGTTCCGGACACATGATGTTTACTACCCCCCCCCTCTTGGGGAGCTTATGCTCTCTTCTGGGTGGTGGTGGGGGAGGGGGGAGACGGGGGGCGGGTGCAGGGCTCCTCCTCCACTTTCTTGTAATGGGGTTTTCGTGCTAGGGGCGACAGGCATGCCTATAGGGGGGGGTGGGCCGTAGCCTTCTGCTGGTATGCGGGGTGGGGGATGGGTCTTGTTTTTTGTTCTCTTTGTTTCTATGGCCCTTGTTTTTCTCTTTTGTTTGTCTCTTTTTGTCTTTTTAGGTTTAGTTTTGTGGGGGGGTCCATGTTTGTTTTTTTCGGGGTTGAATTCTGATGGGACGTCTTTGCTTTTCTCTTATACCGTCTTTTGATCCTGAGGGGTGGGGCGTGGGGCCGGCTCGTAGTTTTCGGGCACTGACATATTCTGATTTACGTGTGGCCAAGATGACTTTCCTTCAGTTGATACACAGTTCGAAAGTCCTATCTCATGACTTGTTTCATAATTGATTTGCTTTATTGTATATTCTCGGATCCTTCCTCCTTTATTATAAAATGGAAGCTCTTTATATTCTGATATTTGCGGCCGTGGTTACGTGTACCTCCTGTTCTTCCGATTTGCTATGATCTCAGTGCTGGCATTATTGCAATGTGTACCCTTATCCTGTATTGATTTTGTTTCTACATTGTGGACAGCTGGAGGTTGTAGGCCCATAGCTGTATTGATTGTTCTGTTCTGCTGCTTCCGAATAAAAATTAAAAAAAATAAAATAAAAATAAAGAGTTATTGTTTAGGTCAGTCTTTGGCCTAGCCATTTCCTTGAGTGGCAACATCGGGCAAAACTCTCATAATCTCAACGTTCAGTCGTCCAGGTTTGGCACCCATCCTAGGTTCCGGGCTACGGCAGCCTTGAACCTCCTCGAGCACAGGCAGTTCACTCTGACTTGCAGGTTTCGGCGCGCCTGCGCAGTTCAACTCTTGCTCACAGTTTACCCGACCGTCCATCTTTGCACAGGCCTCAAAGGCCACTTTTAGGACTATCATGAAAACAAAAACAGATTTACATTAGCTATTGAATTTAAACCTATTCTGTTTACCTCCCACCTTACTAATGTTCCCCAATTAATTGTTACCTAGCACATAAGCCACATTAATGCGTTTATACTTACAATTTTTACCACCTTTTTAACATAAAAACGTGTACAGTAAGCACATTTAAATTGCGTTTGTTTACGAATAAGCTGCGCGTTAGTTCACAACACGATAACAATACATATTAGCTGGGTTTTATTTGCACCATGCAAGCAAGTTAGTTCTCCCCATGTGTAAAAATAAAAATAATGTGTGCACTTTACTCTATGGTTGGTTAATTTCACAAAACATGCAATCAGTAAATGTTAAATGTTATGGGACATTAATTTCACGAGGGGTACACAACATTTTGCGTTTGCCACCTTGATCCATCACATGCACCAAACCAGACTTTGCCAAAAATATTATGTATGGAATAATCTCATGTGCTGCTGCATTCAGAGGATGAATGTTACATGTTTTGCACCATAAGCAGAATCTCTTCCTTTCATCCTGTATGTTTTGTTTGTATTATCCGCTCTGGCCCTCGATAGGATGTCTCTGCACTCCGCTGAAATCTTCAGGTGTTGAAATTTGCAGTGTTCAGGAGCCAGGCCGCTAAGTGCAGTGATCTCGGGTCCGGATGGAACACTTGTCTCCGGGACATCGTCAGGAGTGACGGTATTTGTTGGAGGCGAATCGGGCGGACCACCGACAGTAGCAGAAGCTCTGTGAATCATTGTTGCCTGGGCCACCATGGGGCTTTCAGGATTATCTTGCACGGCTCTTTCTTGATTTTCATAAGAATGCGTGGCAGGAGGGGAATTGGAGGAAAGGCATAGGCAAAGAAGCCTGACCATTCAATCAAAAACGCATTCCCCCCAAGATCCCCGTTGGGGAAGCCAACTTGCGAAGAACTGGCATTTCTTGTTCTCTGCTGTTGCAAAGCGGTCTACTGTTGGTTCCCCCCATCTTTGGAAGATGCTGTCTAGAATCCCTTTTTTGATCTCCCACTCGTGGCAGGTGGATTTGAGCCTGCTGAGAGTATCTTCTTTGACGTTCTGGTCTCCTGGGAGATGTTCTGCTATTATGGATATCCTGTGTTGCAGCACCCATTCCCATACCTTCTGGGCTTCCCGAGACAGGGAGAGTGATCTTGTACCTCCCTGCTTGTTCAAGTAGTGCATCGCTGTTGTGTTGTCCGTTCTTACTAGTACAGCTGATCCTTGTATCCTTGGTAGGAACGCCAGCAATGCTGAGCGGACTGCTCTGAGTTCCAATGAGTTGATGTGCATTTGCTGTTCGTGCAATTTCCAGTGACCGCTGACTTGGAGGTCCTGAAGGAACACTCCCCAGCTTTCTAAGGACGCATCTGTAGTAATTACCAGTGGGGCTGGCTCTGTAAGTAATAAAAGATCCTGTGAGACGTTAGGCTCTTGGATCCACCATGTTGCCGCTTGGATCATGTTCTGTGTTACCTTGACTACGTCATCGAAGGATCCCTCTGCTTGATGCCATTGAAGATCCAGTTGCTCCTGC
The DNA here is from genome assembly GCF_964261635.1 of Lissotriton helveticus. Taxonomy (NCBI): domain Eukaryota; kingdom Metazoa; phylum Chordata; class Amphibia; order Caudata; family Salamandridae; genus Lissotriton; species Lissotriton helveticus. The sequence continues at coordinate 581,326,851 of NC_136068.1, forward strand.
AACGGACGCATCCTTAATCGGCAGAAAGGTACGAGGGGAATGCAAGATGACATTGTTCGCAGTAATGACTTGTACTTGCGTACTGAAAGAAACTTTCTTCTTGTAAAGCTCTGGGATAGAGATATTATTCTCAGCTGCCTTTCCTTGGAGGGGAACGCTTTGTTTAACTCAGTCTAGTATTGCTCCCAAGAAGGTGATGTTTCGTGTCGGCTGAAGGGATGACTTCTTTGTTTATAGTCAGGCCTCACCTGGTAAACAACTCCACGCAAGCCGCTGTTGAAGACCGGGCTGATGCTGATGATGGCTCTTTGACCAACCAGTCGTCGAGGTAAGGAAATATTTGGTGTTTCTGTTTCCTTTGGACAGCTGACACTGGAGCCAGGCAATTTGTAAAAATTCTTGGGGCTGATTTCAGGCAGGACGGCAGTACCTTAAAATGGTAATGTTCTCCGGCTACCAGGAACCGAAGGTACTGCCTGTGGGAAGGATGGATGGGGATGTGAAAGTACGCATCCTGTAGGTCTAATGTGGTCATATGATCCCCTGGGTCTAAGAGCAGCTGAATGTCTTGAAGGGAAAGATTGTTTCTTGAGATAGATGTTTAGGGATCTGAGGTCCAAGATAGGACGCCATTGGAGAACGTTTTTTCTTGACTAAAAAAAAACTGGAATAAAATCCCCTTCCCCTCTGGGAGTTCGGTACCGGTTCTATTGCTCCCTTTCGGAGCATTGTCCGAATCTCCCGCCGCATCTGATGTAAGTGCTTGACCTCTTGATGTTTCGGCGGTGTACAAGGGGGCGTTTGTAGAAGTTCTAGAGTGTATCCGAATTGTATTAGGTTGAGGACCCATTGGTCCGTAGTTATTTGTTGCCAATTTTTGAGATGATAAGCAATTTTTCCACCCTGGGGAACATGTGATGTAGGAGGGATCGATGTAGCTGGATCTTGAAGGTTGTCATTGTCGTCTGGTGTTGTCCTTCCCCCTCTACCTCGAGGAGTAGATTTTGTGTAACCTCCTGTTTGACGTTACGTATACTGCTGACGGTAGGGCTGAGATGAGGTGGAGTAAGTAGTGTATTTGCCCTGCTGGTATCCTCCTCTATAAGATGATTGCCCTCCACCTCTAGAGCCTCGAAAAGGAACCTTCCGATATTACAGTGTTCGGAGTGATTCGAGGGTGTTGATATCTTTTTTGATACTTTGCAGTGCCTCGTCGATATGTTTTCCGAACAAATCCTCTCCTTGAAGGGAAGGTCCAAGATTGTATTCTGGACCTCAGGCTTAAACGCTGTTGCTCTGAGCCATCCTTGCAGGCGTAGGACTGCCACTCCTCCCAAAGTCCTTTCTCCTTCTTGGAGAATCTTCTTGGCCTCCTGTCTATCAGCTTCTGGAATGCGGTCTATATAAGGCGGGAAGTCACACCACATCTGCCTATCATACCTGCCCAGAATGGCCAGGGAATTCGCTGCCTTAATTAGAAGGGCAGACATGGAGGAAAACCTCTTCCCCGCGTTGTCTAATCGCCTACCCTCTCTGTCGGGAGGTGTCGTAATAGAAGCTGATGGATTCCTCGATTTCTGCTGAGCCGCCTGGGTTATAACTGAGTCCGGCTTAGGGTGGCTTAGTAGACAAGCTGGAGCATCTGAAGGCCCTTTATATTTCTTGTCCAGTCTGGTGAGTACTGGAGTCACCGTCGCCGGTGTCTCCATGACCTTTAGGCCCTCTTCCCATAGATGACTGACAATCGGTAGAGACCAAACTCCCTTGCGGTATGGTTCCTTGAAATCGTACAAGAAACGCTCCGTCTTGTCAGATGACATGGTGAGCGCAAATCTGTTTGTAGCTCTCTCCATTAAATTATGAAACGCCACGATGTCCTCCGGTGGGGAATAGACAGGTTTCGGTGAAGGAGATGAAGGCGACAAAATGAGATAATTGTCCCACTCCCTGCTAGGATCCGTTATCTCTCCCTCCTCTTCTTCCTCATCAGTGGTCACTGGTTCTTGTTGAGACCTTGGTAGTGGTGATATAGGCAAGGGCTCTGGTAAAACCTCTCGCCTTCGCACTGGAATACTTGGAATAGAACGTGGGTGAGGCGTAGCCACTGGTATCTCCTGAGAGGTATGAGGCACAGGATGCCTCTTTCTATAATCCTCCAGCATAAACTGTAGATCCGTTAGTAATGAAGACCACCTCACCATCTCCTCCTGATAGTCCTGGCGATAGTGTTGCTGGGGACGATCCTGATACCCCTCATATTCTTCCTTCGAGTCATCCTCTTGGCACTTTACATGCAACTGCGACGGGTTACTGGCGTAGCCAAAAGGGCCGCCATCATCCTCCTCCTCCTCTGACTCTTCTTTCTCTAACAGGTGGGATGGTACCAGAGGTGTCACTTTACTTTGAGAGGTAAGTTCTGGGGTAATTCTCCTCTTCCTGGCAAATTCCTGTTTTTCTGGTGCTTTTTTCTCTTGTCGACGAGCCCGTTGACGAGATCACCGTCGAAACCGCAGACGAAACTGTTGTCGTCGATGCTGCAGTCGACGCTGCTGTTACTGTCATCGTTGGTGCTGTTGACGATCCCATAGTTGTTTTCGTCGACGATCCAGTTGACGAAGTGATCGTAGCTGTTGTAACAGTCGTCGTCGATGCTGTCGTTGTCCAAGATTTCGTCATCGACACTGCCGTCGACAGGGCCACCGTCAACGGATATATAACTTTAGAAGTAAGTTTTACCTCAGTTTACGTCGACGGCGATGCCATTTTCCTCGTCAACACGCCCGTCGACGATGCAGATTTTTCCAATTTTCCCTCAGGAGGTGTAGAGGCTGGCTTCTTGAAGGAATGTTTGACTTTAGGTGGTGATTTTGAGGGCTCTGAGCTTGTCCTCTTTGTATGTTTTACCCCTGAAGCCTGACACTTGCTCTTCTTTTCTCTGCTTGGAGGAGATTTAGAGGGACTGCACTCAGAAGACCCTAGAGTGGTCTTTTTAAGGGTCTTCTCAGGTCGGTCCCTTGAGGTATGAGCCTGAGGAGATCTGCTTCTTATCTGAGATCTCCTAGACCTTATAGAAGCCTCATCACTGTCACTAGACATGACTTCTTTCCTGGTCTTTAGCTTTTGAAGCCATAGTAAAAGTCTTCCTTCACGTAGATTAAGGACCCCCGGAATGATAGTAGCAGGCAGGACCATCTTTTATTAAAGGTAAGCCAAATAGAAACCATGCAACCCATGAAAGAACTGAGGGAAGTTAATAAATCTCCAAAAAGTTATATAGTAAGGTTGCTTATCGAACCTTCTGGTCTTCTCTTTGTATTTTTGGAACAGAGAAAATTGTTTTTAAGATATGTAGCCCACTGAGGGACCACACTACAAAAAGCAATCTATGTTATATAAAAGAAAAGTAAAAATCAACATGTGGAATTTCAAGGTAATAAATAAAAAAATTGTTTATAAAAGAGAGGAGGAGTTTATCAGGAAGCAAGTGTGGGTAAAGCTCTAACTTCTGCACACTCATCTCCCCCTTTTTAGGAAATCATCCAGAATTAAATAAGGACGGAGGATAGGACTATATCCAGCCCTAATCTGCATTATAATTGACATATTCCATGGTTAGTAATGGCTGTTAAAAGAGGTTGAGTGCTGTGAGTTTGAAAGGTGAAGGAATTATAAGAGGTATGGAGAAATTGAGAAATGTCCATGGCAACCGGGGGGGGGGCTTAATGTATAACCTTACAGTGAAATGTAATGCACTCTTTTGTGTTGTTGTAAATTTAGATCTCAAAATGCACTGTCTGATGCTGTCATTGATAGTTTTAAATACTAAATGGGGAGGAAGTAATGCGGTAGATAGGATGTTATTACTAGGAGACTGAGGTAATTGATTATAAGATGAAATGTCTCTGACTGAATGGATTGATGCCTAGTTTCTATTGTAGCTGATTGTTGTTTTCTCTCTTGTACAGATACAAACTATAAAGTGACTCCATATTGAATTGGGTACTGAGGAAGGTGGCACTGTATATGTTTTTAAGCCACCGAAACGCGTTGACGCCTTTGTAATGTAATGAATACAAAAAAGCATAGGAACATTAAGATAAGAAAACGTTTTTTTTACAAAAAGTTCCAGACCGATCTCATACGGCAATTGGATCAAATAGATGATCAAACAGATAAAAACACCTGTTTTTTAACTGGGGTCTAGCATGTTTTTTAAAGGTTTTTTAAAATTGTTTTTGTACTGCATTTTTTGATTTCAAGATTATTTGAAATGTATAAACTTGTGTAAAATGATTTTATTATATTGATTGCATACATACTTTCGGGACATTTACCGAAATTTTTAAAAAGAGAGATAATTTACATTAATAAAACAGTGTAGGCATTACATTTTAGTCTGTGGGTATATTTGGAATTTGAATCTACATATTCAGTAAAGTGGTATGAATCAGTTGTATGGTGGGGTTGTTGAGGAGAGTATGTAAAATGACTGGGTGAAAATAGACAATGTTTTTTCCAGGGATGCTCTAATTTGCTTAGTTGTCTAAAGAACCCTGTTCCCTGGAACAAGTTGGGTTAACTCTTTCTTGTTTAACTAAAACAGGCTCTAAATAAACCTTTTTTCTCCTTGTCAGCCATTCTCAGGAGTTGGTGAACAAGTAGGCAGTAATCAAAATTACCAAATCAGTTGAAGAACTATGAAATCCAATCCAAACTGTAGAGTTTGAGCAGAGCTCAAAGGAGACTCCCTAGCACAACGTGCGGTAGAAAATCTGAGGGGCAAGAGGTTCTCTCAGGAGTGTTCTAGAGGGTGAGGAGCTCTGATTGGTTCAGGGAGAAGTTTGGTCTCTTTTACATAACAAAGGTTATGGGTTGCATAAGGGAAATGGGCCTAGGCCTCTTTTCAGTTTGCTATACTACTAAGCATTGCTTTTTTATGTACCGGAGACTCCCATCTCGACGACGGGGTATGATTCAGGCATGTGAATCCATGAAAGCTCCAATACTGGAGTAACAACTCATATATTCGACTGAGCTACCGTTTGTGATAATGAACAAAATGAGTCTTGCTAATATAAAGTATTTGCCTACGATCACACAATTTGGTGAAATACGGAAACAGGGATTGACTCCAGATACTTCCAGTTTCACGTGTGAAATGAAGCCACTAGATAGGTATCTTTCTGATATCAACAGTTAACTTTTCAACTTTTTCAACTTAACTCTTGAATAAATCAGATTCGCGGGTGGGTAACAGGCAGCATTCACATTTTATTTTTGGAAGTTTGACATAGCCCGGACCTTGCCCAAGGACAAAAGAGCACTTCACCACACACAAAGACTCTGCTACATGTTTTATTTGGGTTTTTTTGCTGTTTATTTTTGTTGTTCGGGATGGGAGATTTGCCTGAAATTTTGCTTACAGGCCCCTTTAGGAATTGTTTCTATGTATTTAATAATGTCATACAAATTTGTGAGCTTTGATGCAATTCTAATTCATCTTCCTGGACACTGAAAGGAGATCTGAGTTTCATACGCATTAAGTCAATTACCGGGATCAGACATGTTTTCTGAAATGTGCTTGCCACTTTCATAATTAATCATTCTACTCCGCACCAAGGCCAGACAGGCCCTATGGGGCATCAGCCATTTTCCCAGGAGGCTGGAGAGGTGGGAAGTTAGTTGTGTTACTGGGGGCAGGTTTTGCAGCAATGATGCTATATTGACCTCCAGTAACAAATACAGCAGCACTGTCTAGCATAAAGACTCACCTCTTACTCTCACTGCAGAGTTCCTTGTAGATACCCAGTAGTTTTAAAGTGACAATAAAAGTGTCAAGGTTGATACCTCTGGTGGTTTATCTTCCCGTTGGAGAGAAATCAGTTTTGTCTCATCAATTGTAGCACAGAGGGTTAAAATGTCTGCTGCATAGTACATGTAACATACAGATCACAGAACTGTCTTTCATGTGCAGTGGGTTACTGCTTTTGTCACAGAGATCCATTAGTTACTTGTAAATCATAACTTATATTTGTAATAAATCTAGCACAGTGAGCTATGAACTGCCCTCAAAGAGCTGCATGCAAACTGCATGGTACTGGTTCCAAAGAAATGATTTTTCCCAGTCTCCCATTATCCTAATATTGCTAAAATGGGTTTGTTTAGGTAGAAATACATTCTTATAAGTAAATCCAACCACTGTATTACTTTTCGAATCCCAAGTTTATGCTTCTCCGAATACTCTTAAAAAATGCCTTCAAGTATGGATGACATGTATCATCCATACTTGCTCAGTCGCTACAAACCGTATGGAGGCTGCTCTGAAAAAATTTGCCAAGGCTGCTTTGGGTTCCCAGTCCGGCCCTGTTCTGCATACCCTCAACTAGGATATCAAGCGCATTGATCTCCGAGGGCTATGAAAGTGCAATATAAATAACTACAAAACAAACAACGCTCTTTTACCAGGCTCTGGTGTCTGGTGTTTGTGACCGATTGGTGGTAGCCCTCTCTGAACATAATGTTAAATAGCACCTTCATGAAATGGCTGCTGGTCGGTCAATTTGAATTATAAAGCTTTGTCTCTTGGCAGTTCGTACTCCATCCTAATTTTGTAAATGGCGAGTGAAATACAGGAATTGGTTACATAGCGGCGGCGGCCATAAACAAAGGGTGGTGGAGAGGGGGAGTTTTGCAATGGGTGGGATACAATATTAAAAAATATGTATATAAAACGTACCTCTTGCCACCTCTAGCATTGCGTTCGCCACCTCTCCTCCTCCTACGTCTCAGCAGCCCCTGGGACTAGGCTCCCATCCAATCCCCGTGCTGCAGAGCAGCGCAAGGATTGGTCTGACCAGGCAGTGAAGACACCCTGCTCAGACAGGGCCTCTGTGGGTTTTCTCTAGTCTGACTTCTCAATGCAGCTGGGCTGGAGAAAACTTAACTGCGCATTTCTGTTTTGGTCAGTCTGAGATGGCCAGACAAAACACATATGCGCACTTAGGGAGTGGAGTGCACATAGCACTCCTCCTCCTCCCTCCCATGCCTAAGACCTACCTCTCCCAACACCTCTGGCAGAGCTGGCAAATGTAAACTAAAATGATACAAGAGCATTGTTTTATTTTACATTTGCTGGCTCTGCGCCAGGCAGTGGGGCGACGCCACTGTGGTTAGAGTTCGTAAAATATGTTTAGACTTTATTTGCACTTCGCCTTTCTTAGGACAGGGCCTGTGCTTCCTGCAGATTTGTTGAAGTCTATGCGTGTAAACCAGAGGCTGCACACTGCTATGATATGATTCTGTGTGAGGCCTACCGATACCAGGAGCATCATAGTGCTTTTTTTTTTGTTGCTTTTTTTGTATCCTCATCCACATTCATGGTTTATAGCTGCCTTGCTCCAAAAGTAGGTAGTGAGACACATAGAGTACAGTCGTGCTGACTCAGTCGAAACTGGCTGGGACGATAAACGGATGGTGATAACATATCCCTTCAGCAACATCTGACTCATTCCCAACAAACCAACTTTGTTACACAAGTGGCAGATGACACCAATAAGCCAGATGCTATCATGGCTAATGCCAACAGTTAGTTGGGTATAGCAGAATGATTGAACCATGGCAGTGTAATCATCGGACCTGGAAAAAAAAAACCAGGTTCAATTTGACCAGTCCAACAAATGCCAAAAGGCTCTTCTCTCTTTCTTCCCTGCCCTGACCAGGTCTAATTTCGAAATCTGTACAATAGAGTTACACCAATCGTTAAACGTAGGGGGGGAAGCATCTTTCCAATGTTTACAGATTTCTCTTTGAGCTGCCAGGATGGAATAAAATAATAAGTTCTTTGCCGGACTACAAGTCTGATCCACAACTCCAAAGATGACCATGCAGAGATTAATCCCTACAGTGGAGCCCAAGGAAGATGAAAGTTTGCTTCTTATTGAGTCCCAAAAGATCGTCAACTGGGGGCAATCGAAGAACATATGAGTATCCGAGGCCTCTTTTAAACCACACCTTGGACAGGCCACAGGGCCTACAAGAGAAAACTTTGACAACCTCTGTGGGGAGTAGTACGCCCTATGTAGGGTAAAAAGATGGTTTCTACAAAGCCAAGCTGGTTTAACTAAATCCCAAAGGTCCCTACAGGAGAATGACCAGAGATCTTTCACATGTACTCCTGGCATTAATTCTCCCCACAGCAACTCTGGGAGAGGGAAGTTACCATCGATCTCTTCTAATATTAAGTTATACCACACAGAGATCTCTTTCTTTGCTGGTGGTTTATCTCCCAGAAGAGTTTCGAGTTCACAGCCTCCTCCTAGTGGCAAATTTGTTCGTCGTGCAGATTGAGTGGTAGCAGCTTGAGCCCAGCTCGAAATTTGTAGATATTTAAATCTAGACATGTTGGGCCCCACCTTATTTACTGGATAGTGCCAAGGAAGCAGGGTCCCTTCGACAAACAAATCTCCCCAGGTTGATATTCCAGCTTCTCTCAATGGGAGTGCTAATGCGTCACTCGCCCAGCTTGGAGCCAAGGGTAGATCCCAAATTGGAGATCTACTGGAATAGTACCCCAAATTAATTGTAGATCTGATCTTTGCCAAAGTTCTTGCCAGGCCATAAAGCACCTTCAGTTTTTTAAAACTTGGGATCTCCGAACTTGAAGAGGTAACCTGATTGACCAATTCCCTCACAGCATAGGAGAGCCGAGAACATATTGCCTACTCCCTCTTCTATTGGTGTTTTGAGAAGCATGCATGAGTGTGACAGTTGAAACGCCCACGCGTATATCTGTATATCGGGGCCCGCCAGTCCACCCTTCTCCCTACGGCGCCTGATATTTTTCCAGGCTATCCTAGGATTTTTGTTTTACCATAGGAAGGAAGAAATTTCTCCCTGTAACTTTGCCAGCAAAGAAGGGTAAAAAAAAGTGGGATTGTATTAAACAAAAAAGAAACCTTAGGTAGGATTGTCATCTTCACAAGATTTGCTCTTCCCAACAAGGACAAGGGAAGGTGTTGCCAAGATCTCATTAGCTTACGACACTCTTTTGCTATTGCTGCAAAGTTTAAGGGGGCAATCTGGGTGATATCTTTGACGATACTCAACCCTAAATAACGCAAGTTTCCACTAAGATGTTGATTAAAGCCACTCGCATCATCGTTCCAAGTCATTACCTCGGTTTTGGAGGCATTAACCTCGTAACCAGACATCTCCCCGAATTCCAGTGCTATTTTAATTGCTGCAGGAAATGCGGTACTGATATCCGAGGTCATTATCATAATATCGCCCGCATATAGGGCCACTCTCTTTTCCCAATCCCCATAAAAGAAGGATTTGATGGTATTGTCCTCTCCAAATCTCTGCGCGAAGGGCTCTATATATAGATCAAATCGGAGGGGGGATTGAGGACAGCCCTGCTGTGTTCCTCTAGTTACTGCAAAGGGTTCAGACAAAGCCCCATTAACTAACACGGAAGCTGATGGACAATTATACAGCAATTTCACCGCCCTGCGAAAACCCTCTCCCACGTTGAACTTTCTCAAGGCCCTCAACAGGAAAATCCAATTAACCCTGTCGAAGGCCTTGGTAGCGTCCAACGTGAGGATAGACAAAGGCATGGAATCTTTAATTGCTATGTCTATGACACCTATGAGATCGTACGTGAGTTCGTGCAACTGACGACCCCTCACAAAGCCCTTCTGATTAAGATGTAAGATGTCAGGGGCCACCTGGGCCAACCTGTTTGCTAACAGAGATGCAAAGATTTTGTAATCCGCGTTCAGGATTGATATAGGGCGATACGAGCCACAGTTGTTAGCAGGTTTACCTGGTTTCAAGATAAGCGTGATAGACGCGCTATTCCAGGATGTGGGTGGTAGGGCCCCGTCCTGCAGTATGTAGTTAAAGAGTATAACAAGGAAAGGTGATATTTCAGCCGCCAGATTTTTATACATTTCGGCTGGAAGGCCATCAGGGCCAGCTGCCTTGTTACTCTTGCTTCTCAGGATAGCTGATGTAACCTCTTCCTCTGTAATCTCCCCATCCAAAAAAGCACTCTGTTCTAACGAGAGTGATGGAAGGGAGACACCGTCTAGCCAACTGTCTACATTTTCTAGGGTGATGTTCCTGTCCTCCTGATATATCTTTTTAAAGAAGTCCTTAAAAGCTGTTCTAATTTCTATGTCTGAAGAGAGGGTGCCGTTGTTCGTTGTTACCGAGGCTATGATGTTTCGAGCCTGGTCTGTTTTGGTCTTCCAGGCCAATAATTTGCCCGCTCCCTCCCCATATTCAAAATGGATTAGTTTGCTATTCTCCCATCTTTGGAGGATACGTTGATTCAGGACCGTGGCCATTTCCTCTTTCAGGATGCACAGGTTATTCTGTAGGGGTGTAGAATCCTGATTAGAGGCGCTATGCATGGCTTCTATTTCTGCTTGCACTCTACTGAGATCAGATTCAATAGATGCAATTTCTTGGGTATACTGCTTTTTACGAAACACCACCTTATTTTTAATTACCCCTCAAAGAAAAGCTTTGTATGCATCCCAAACTGTAGAATGGTCCGCTGAACCAATGTTTAGTTGCATAAACTCTCGGGTATCAGTTTTTATAGATAAAATATCATCCGATGATGTGAGGAGTGAATGATCAAAAGACCAAGTTCTAGAAGGTGATGAAAATATTCCGTGTAGGGTCAATGATACTAAGGAGTGGTCAGACAGATGCGAGGGCAGATATTTTACATTTTTTACCGAATCAATCAAGTTACGACTAATTAAGAAAAAGTCGATTCTGGATTGATGCCGATATTTGAAATTTCTGAAAGAGAATCCAGGTTCCGATCCTGCTCTCACCCTCCAAATATCCGCGAGACCGTATTGACTCATGCAGTTCAGAAGTAAGGCTCTAGTTTTTGAAGAAGTTAACTGCCTACTGCCTGGGGATTTATCAAGCAAGGGATCCAATACGATGTTAAAGTCCCCTGCTATAATAATAGGCTCTGGAAAATTTAAAAGATGAAAGAATAGTGCTTCAACAGCTGAAGAATCATCCCGATTAGGCCCGTAATAACCTGCAAGCGTCAATCGAGACCCCCCTATGTCTATAGATGTGATGGCCCATCTCCCACCGGGATCAACCTCCTGCGAAATAATTCTTGCATTTAAGGTTTTTTTTAAAAGAATGGTCACCCCCCTTGTGTTCGAGGTTTGGGAAGAGGATATTGAGGTGTCAATCCACCTATTTTTCTTAACCACTTCGAGCATCTCAGCCTCGATTAAATGTGCCTCCTGGAGTATAATGACCTGCGCATCTATGTCACGCAAGTATTGCATAATCCTATTTGCTCTTGGCTTGGTGCGCAGGCCATTAACATTTCAGGAGAGGATCCTAAAATTACTCATAACTCAAGGACCCTATCATAACCGTAACTTCTAGGTTTAGTGCCACAAGAGTCGGCTCTTGCTCCTGCTGTTTTTAGGATCACTACCCACATGTTAGAGTAGAAAAGAAATGGCCAAAAATCAAAACGTAAATGAGGAAATGTTGTGTTTAATATCCACCCCCTAGCCCCCCCAGTGCCCCAACCTAACCCCCCCTCCCCTGAGGAACCCTTGTGCTATCTAACCGGAGCAAGTCCGGCTGATGGCACTCCCTCCCCTCCCCAAGCCCCCTGCAGAGTGATGCTGTGATTTTTTTGGGGTTTTTTTTTCCATTCCCATTCCAATGAGCCCCCCTGGAGTTTTTTACTCTTTATATTTTTTTCAATTTTGTTAATTTCTATCCTGAGACTATTACTATGATTAATTAGCTTTCTTTCCACTGCTTATATGGACAGTGACTCTACAATCATTTTTATTCCGACTGAAGCGCTACACTAAGATAAGAAGATAGGAGGAGTGCCACCAAGAGAAACGACCAGTATTGCAAGACCTGATGTTGTTATTCCAAGAGAAGCTTACTCTTAAGTTAGCCAGTGGCCCCCTTTTTCCCCCCAATGGACAACAACAGCTTGTCTGCCACCTGAACAGAATGAACGTTAAACATCTTGTTGTTGAACATGATCTTTAAAGCTGCTGGAAAGCCCATTTGTACTGTAGCGCCCAGATCACAAAATGCCTCCATCCTCCTCCCCAGTTCCCATTGTTTTTCCAGGGTGATCCTGCTTAGATCTGATCGTATTTGAAAGGTGAATCCTTGGCAGGTTAAAGATTTTTCTTTAGCGCTAAATTGAAGATCTGTTCTTTTAGTGTATATGTATGAAAGGTCACTAAAATCTTTCTGGACTTTGTTCTTTGGGGGTTTCGCCTAAAAGGATCTCTATGAATCCTTTGTATATCCTTAAGGAGCTCATCTTCCGGCATGTCAAGATTGAGGGACTGTTTTAAGAGCGGAATAATAAAGCCTTTAATGTCCGAACCCTCACTTCCCTCAGGCACATTCAAAATTCTGATGTTGCATCGCCTTGCATTGTTCTCCAATGTCTCCATCCTCTCTGCTAATGACAAGTCTTCTCTCCTAAGTTTTGATATTTCGACCTTAGTGTCTTCCAGATGTAAAGATAGCCCGCCCACTGTCTCTTCTAGAGCCTCCGTTCTTGCAGTGAGACCATCAATCTTAGTGTCAAGAGACTCACAATAATCTCTGATCTCTCTCTGTATTGATGCAGACTCTTCAAAGCCTCTTTTTATGTCAGCTGACAAAGATGAAAACATAAGCTGTAGAGAAGCCATTGTAATGCTGGAGGAAGAATCAATAATTGGGGTGGTATGACCGCTGGCTATTAGCGTGTCTTTTGCAGTTGGAAACATATCCAAAGTTGTTAGTGAGGGGTCTGGGTCATCTGAATTAAGATGCTCAGCAGAAATCTCCCCCTTATGACCTGCCTGGCCTCCTTCTATACCCCTACTAGAAAGTGAGGTTGAAGGGGAATCTCCCGTTAAAGGATAAGAAGAGCCCTGTTTACTGCTAGTAAGAGGGGTGCAACTGACATCCTCAATTTCTCCGTTTTGCACAGTCAAAACTGCAGAGGATATAGTATAGTTATCTAGTTCACTAAGTCCTGATGCTACGATCTTCTGCACGGACTGGGGAGATTGCAAGGCACCCTCCATATTTAATGGTAGAAAGGAAGCTGGTTCAAAAACCAAAGGGACCACAGGTTGAAGAGCAGGTACAGAAGCCAGCGGGGATATAACACTAATATTTTCCAGAACTTGTGACTGTTTCGGGGTTTCAAAAGGGTCAGAGGGGGAAAAGACGCACTCAGGTGGAAAGTTATCCTGGACTAAGTCCAATACCTGGGGGACTACTTTAAAAAAGGAGCGTAGCGAGGACGTAATCTTAGAGCTAGGAATGGGTGCTGATTTGATGGGTGCTGCTTTGATTGCCCTGCTCCCCCTGTATGTGCGCTTACCCTTAACCTCAGTTACTAAATATGAGGATGGTTTACTGAGTGCCGGGCCCCCAGATGTTATGGAAGCACGTTGCGCGAAATCCCTCTGCTCCTGTTCCTGCTCACAGAAGGGCTTTATGGATTGGGTTATTGAATGAACTTTCACTCCCTTCTTTTTACGGTTGTTTTTTGGTCTACTAACTCTGCTGACTCCCTTACTCTGCAATCCTTTAGATGCGGAGATTACTACAGCAGGGGGGGTCGAAACTGATTCTTGGGCTTGAACTAATTCCCCCCCTCCTCAGTCCCCTTCACCTCACTCTCCAGCGTTTCATCTGCTGCATCTGCTTCTTCTGCGCCTGTTTTCTCCACGGCAGCCTCTGCCAACAGCACAGTATTGTTACAATGAGTGGTAGATTCCCCAGGGTAAAAGTCTCTTCGGAAGCTCCGCAGGCGCCTTCCACGTCGGAGCTCCAGGGCGGCTCGAAGCCACAGCCACACGCCTCCCGGCGCCTCTCTCTGTGGGGCTATTGGAACCCTGGTACAGAAAGCTACCGAAACTGCCCGTAGATTGGTCTGCACCACGCCCCCAGGCACGTAGCACATCGGGGTAAGCGTGCCGCAGGACAGACTGAAGAAAGATGCGGTGAGGTGGATTCGGCGTGGGATGGGGTGAGAGTTTTACCGCGTTTGCGGAGCAGTCCCGAAAGCGGGTTTTGCGGAGCTCATTGGCGCGATGATTTAATCATCCCTCCGTACTCTCTCTGCTGGGGGCTCGGGACACGGAGCTTCGGAGTGCCGCGGCCGCTAACCAGCCGCCATGCTACTCGTAACCACTCCCCTAGCATCATAGTGCTTTGTATAAATTTGAGAGATGGATATGAATAAAAGAGGCGCCTAAACTACTGGGGGAAAACATGAAGGGAAACCCCCCTGTAAATTATTTGTGGCAGCATCAGGAAGCTAATGGGAGACAAAACAACGCCCAGCCTCAGCCAGGAAAGACTCCTGAGGCAGATGTGGTAAATGCAGTGTCAAGGCGCAAGTGCCCTGCTTAACAGAGCTCCCTTGTAATGCTGCTCTCAGGAGATTACACAGGGTAGAAGTCCTTAAAAAGAAGGGGGGTACTAACCAATTTAGGCAGTATGCAAGTGATATTATGGCAAGTGGCATCACGTTACATGACCTCACAGCACATGACATCCCACGTGGCATCACAGGAAGGGGCATCAAAACCCACGACCTCACAAGAAGTAACCACATCTTAAGACCCCAGACATATGTTTGGTAAGTCTATCATAGGTATGTTTGAGCACATTATAATATTTAACAAATTCGGTTTTACGTTGGGTTTGTGCCAAAAAAAGTGAAGAAACCACGACACAAGATCTTGGCCTCAACTTACACATATTTTTTTTTAACTCTGCCACAAGGAAATTGACAACAAGGAGAAACGTGGCATTAAATATGTTCTGCTTTATTAGTTGCAAAGTCTGCATTTTAAAATATCTTATGTGGTTAAGGCACTTGTCGCACAGATCTTTGTGTGCCAACTAAATCTCAGATAATAATAATAATGGTTAGATAACTCTGGAGGTTAACATATTTGCCAGAGAGATCTGTGTTTTGTTTAGACCCAGTTTTCAATCAAAGTAGCATAGAGGGTTAATACGTCTTCTGCAAATACTTTATCGAACAAACAGATTACAGATTTTTATTTCATGTAAATGGGCTACTGCTTTTATCACACAGATCGTTTTGTTACTTGTAATACATAAATTGCAATCTTTCTAATATATCGCATTGAGCTATGAAGGACAGTGCCGTATATACTTTGTAACCCTCACTGTCTTATGTAACATACCCGACACATCGATTTACACACATATGATTTATTGTCACTGTATACTGCATATGTGTGTTGTAAAGTGCTCTGACGCGATGCATTGGGATAATTAGCGCTACAAAAGAAATAAAACAAAATAGTGGCATTTAAATTGTTATTTTTGTAAATACTGGGACAGACCAACACATCTGATATTCTTACAGTGCATGCATATCTCTTATATACAAGGAGTGTACACAGTCAAAAGTGTGACTATCTTAAGTACCTGTGAAGAGATAAGCTGTGTGCCTTTGTTTCTCCTCATTGTATTTAAGTGTGAGGCTCCCAATAGCTACCAGACAGGATACTCCAACCAGAAGGAGGCCTGATGGCCCTTAACTTCAGCCTTTGTTATGGGCCCTGCTGGAATTTGATAAGCCCTCTCCCTGCCTGCACCTTGCTGCTCGGAATGAAAGCAGATAACATGCAGGCACTGCTGAATGTGTTCCGGTGTCAGAAAATTACACAGGGACAAGTTTTGCATTTTGCCGTGGGGCCCAGCCTCTTGTTAGGGTATACGGCATACACCTTGTGAAAAGAGTGGGTAGACACCATTTACCCACGTGTACCCTCAACTTCTGCTCTGAGGTTACACAATTATTAGGCACTCCTCTGTGAAAAAACCCACACAAAAGTCTGCACCTACTACTGCCTGCTGAGCCCCTCATTCAGGAACCGAGAGAGGACTCCAGAGAAGGTCAAGGACATAAATACATTGACCTCCACCCTCTTCTTGCCTGGGATGTGGCTGGACCACATTCTGGCATTCGCTGATATGTCAACCTAGACTGTCTGAGCATGGATTGTGTACCTGGAAGTGAACGAGAAACTATCCACTGTGACATACTCTGACTGTAGTGTATTCAGCTCGGTCTGATTATGAGGAAGCACACAACTTCTGCCTAATCAAATTGTGTCCACCTGAAGCCCAACATGTGAGCGGAGCTAAAGCTCCTGTCTCTTGGTGATGCTCACTTAATGGTCTGGCAACAACTGCACTGTAAACCAGACCATAAAAAGGAGTAGGTGTAACTGTCTCCCCTGATACCTTTTATGAACCTTCACTCTCTTTTTCCTTTATTTTTCTTCCTATACTCATCTCTCTTTCTACCACAAAAACACTGGGCTGTTCTGGGTCCTGTCCAAACAAAATATACCCCACGAATTTCCTTTCCCTCTCCAGCAATGATCTAATAAATCAGTCTCTCTTTTAATTTGTCCAGGTAATATCAAAAAGAAAAATTTAGGTAAAACGGCATCCCAGCTCTGGCCCGGTGCTTTAAGGTAATTTCAAACGCGCTCTTGTACCTTTCACGCTGTGTTTATATAGCCCGACTACTAGGTGCTTCTGCTCTCATTGGCCTCGGTGCAAGTGCCATTTTCTCAACTGAACTCTCCCTGTCTACAACACCATCGTCTGCCCAGATACTTAAGTCATATCCATTATTATGCCATGAGCGTCAGAGAGAACATGCGGCAAAGACAGGTTGGTATGAATAGGTACAAACTATTTTGCAAACACATATCAGAGGCTTACCGGCATGATCAAGAACATCTTATTTGAATAATACATACCATGTTCTTTTGTATACTTTTAAGACGGTAGTAATACTGTCCTCTTCGTGCATCACTATTTGAAGCCAATGAACTCATCCCTGCCATGATCATTCCGCTAATCGTCGCTGTACCCAGCCAAATAGATACAATGGATATAATGACTTCTGAAGTGTTCTGAGCAAATATATCTCCGTACCTACAACACATTTTTCAAAATTTTAGGGTACGTTGAAATAGTGATAACCAACCACAAAGGAGAGTTCAACGTTTTAAATATTTCATTTTTATTATTACAGCAGGAGTATGTCAGTCACCAAGTGCAATGGATTGAATCAGAATAGCAAAATATATGTGTTGTATCCAGGAGAAACCAGAACCTGTTGGGAAGGAGATGTGGAAACATACAACGAAACAGCAGAGCTATTTTGTACATCACATATATACACATTATTGTTGTACCAATGCATTAGGTAAACATAATAGAATATTACTTTAGGTAATGTTCCATTATACAATGTGGGTAGTGTAAAACTGTGGATGTGGAATGTTGCGGGACATAGCTGGGAAGGTTGTCATCGCATTCACTTCACTTTGTTGTGTTTCCCTTTGGGCCTGTTATTGTGTGGAATAAGAAAGGATATTTTACTTATTTTGTGTTTCGTGTGACTTCAAGACTACTACAATTTGCCGGCAACTTGGAAGAAAAGACACATGATCAGCATACCAGCCTTTGAGTAGGCCAACTGGAGACGCTTAAATTGGTGTTTACGCATGGGATACACATTGAAAATGCCAGATGAACAGCAAGTATTTGGAATATACCTGCTAGACTGTATTTGGCTGTGGAGGATTTTTGCAGTGTGTTTTGTAAAAGAATTAAAACAGTCATGACAGTGATCCAGCAGTTCACCAACAACAGATACTCCACTACCATATACTCACCTGGGCCCATAAACTCACAGTGGTTAAAACGCTGGGGGGGTCAAGTTTTATATAATTTCACAAACTGTTTAGGATTAGTTAATTCAATACCTCTATTCAATTTTCAACTAACCCTCCACAGATGGGTAAGTTACTTACCTGTAATCCTAGTTCTCTTCCAGGGTTATCCTCATTAATAATCATAAGCATATGACTATTGATGAGGATAACCCTGGAAGAGAACTAGGCATATGAATATTCCCGCCCATGCACGGGGACCTTTGAAGCAATATATGGGAAAAATATAGATGAAGATATATATATATATATATATATATATATATATATATATATATATATATATATATATATATATATATATAGTCTCACAATCCACTCCAATTAGGCTAGAAAAATGACCAGCACAGCCATATCGATGTGATTTCTTTTAATTCAAGCCCCTAACCCCCACAACAGACGCGTTTCGCCAACATGCGGTCGCCAGTAGGTAGTTATAGTTAGGACCTAGTTTCCATAGGAAATCCGCAACATTCTATTGGGAATAACTCTGGCGCCGGTTGAGGAATTTGTGTGTAATTTTCCAAAATTTTGGTCAGCTCCGCTCCTTCCCTGAAAGTCTCGGGTAGATTCGTCAAGCGGGGGGCGAGAAAAAAGGGGGGCCCCAAAACGTGTTTTCCCCATGTTAATTTCCATAGGACCTTTAGACACGGCTACAGCCCGAACCGCTGAACGGAATTACACCAAACTTGGCAAAATGGTAGAGTCTGGTACGCAGATCATGCTTTTGGTTAAATAGTGTAAATCCCTCCAGTAGTGTCTGAAAAAATTAAAGTTGAAATCAATTATATATCTATAATCGCGCACCGTGCGCGTACCTTGCCGTGCACGAGCTTCATGCTGATTGGCTGCCAACTGTCTGTCAACACTCCAAAACAGAAATGGATGGCAGCCATCTTGTGCCTCAGTAGACTGAGGCACAAGAAAGCAGAAAAACAAACGTGTAGAACACAAAAAGGGGGCAGGGTAGAAGCACCCTGACCCGCTAGGCGTGCTCAAGGGGTCCCACAAGGACCCCCAAGGCCAAAAATGTGTTGTTTTTTTTTTAAACGGTATGTTTATTTAAAAATTACCCCCCTGGGGGACCATATTGTGGGGGCATAGTGATAAAGAAGTGTGGGGGGTGCCCAATCCCCCCCCCACACTGCCCCGGGGACCGCCGCCCACCGGGGTAAAGCAATGCATCCCCCTGGGGCATACTGGAGGCTCCTGGTGGGCTAGTTGCCTCCCAGGGACCCCCAGTATGCGAGGGGAATTAGTTCCCCCTCTGCAAACACGCCTGCGGGCTGCGCTGCAGAGAGGTGTAAAAAAGGGTGTGGACTCATTACACCTCTCTGCAATGCAGCCCCCTGGGGAATACTGGAGGTTCCTGGTGGGCTAGTTGGCCCCCAGGGACCCCCAGTATGCAAGGGGAATTAGTTCCCCCTCTGCAAACGCGTCAGGGGGCTGCGTTGCAGAGAGGTGTACAAATTTTTTTTATCAATTTATATTAAAAATATGTAATGTAATTTAAAAAATAATATATCTAAAAATAAAAAAATATAATAATATAGTAAATCAGTATAAAAATATAACAATTATTACATTAAAAAAATTTCATTTACAAAACCATTGAAATTCACTGAAAAAACCATAGGTTACAGCCACGTTATAGTTAGGAATTAGCATTTAAAAAACCTTTGACATTCACTGAAAAAAATGTAGGTTTTACACACGTTATAGTTAGGAATTAGCATTTAAAAAACCTTTTAAATTCACTGAAAAAACGTAGGTTGGACACATGTTATAGTTAGTTGTACATTTCACTCATATAAAACCATTGAAATTCCCCTGTTATAGTTAGTTCAGCTAACTATAACTCGCGCACCCGCAATCCACTGCTGATGACGTCACATATTACATCACTCATGACATGGTCAGTGACATCACTCATGACATCACTGATGACATCTCAAATGACATCACTGATGACATCATCCTTGTGGAAGAGTGGCAGATCTTCTCTCACCCTAATATAAGTTTTATTACACACATTCAAAAATAGAAAATAACATTTTCAATACAATAGACATACCAATGCCACTTACAACACACCTATTTAGTAATTCCAAGATCTATACACTCATCCACTCATTCATCAACAGACATATCCAGTCACTCATACATGTACTCACTCATCATATGTACTCATACACTGATACATCCTGATCATCCTGTTAAACACCGACACTCATCCATAAAGTTACTCACACATAACTCATATGTACTAGTTTAAAACATATGTACTTACTCACAAATTCACTATTAAAACAGTCATTCATTCACTAACACACCCATATATACACTCATCCACCCATACAGAAAAAAAATTACCTATATAGCTACTCACCACACACACTCATCCATCCATACAGTCCTGCACTTATGCTGCCTTCAACACATACAAGCAGTAAGCCACTCATTCATGCATCTATGCACTACGTAAGACCTCCCAACGAAGCATACAGACACTCAAACACTCAGACTCTCCTACTGATAATCAAACAAACTAACCTATATAGACACTCATGTATCACTCATATAGCTACTCACCAACACATGCAGCCACTTATACAGAAAGTGAGAGACTGATACAGAAATGTATATATTTAAACATTACTCACTAACCCATGTATTCATTAAGATACACTTAATCAGTCAGTTATACAATCTATTTTTCACCAAAAAAGCAGCCATTTATACACTTATATACCCATTTCTTCTTCCATCAACCTTCAGATATACATATATAAAACATATTTAATTTTCAGAAAAACACCCATTCACTGGGTGATTTCATCAGTGATGTCATCAGTGATGTCATTTGAGATGTCATCAGTGATGTCACTGACCGTGTCATGAGTGATGTAATATGTGACGTCATCAGCAGTGCATTGCGAGCGCGCGAGTTATAGTTAGCTGAACTAACTATAACGGGGGAATTTCAATGGTTTTATATGAGTGAAATGTACAGCTAACTATAACATGTGTCCAACCTACGTTTTTTTCAGTGAATTTAAAAGGTTTTTTAAATGCTAATTCCTAACTATAACGTGTGTAAAACCTAAAAAAAATATATATATATATATATATATATATATATATATATATATATATATATATATATATATCACTGCTTGTTTTCTTTCGCTCGCAAAGAAATGCCGCACTCACAGGGGGAAATACGGGTTGTCAGCAAAAACAGTAACTCCAAGGGTTGAAACCTCTGAGTCCGACCTAACCGAAAATGAATCCGGTGATGAAATCGTGTCAAATGTGAACGAAAGAAGGAGAATCCCTTTTCACGACGAGTTTCAAATTATCCGGCAATCATGGCTACGGGGAGGGAAAAACAAACCCCCAGAAAGGGAAGGAGACGGACAAGGAGAGGAGGCGGGGGCAGGAAGAGGAAAGAGACCATTATGGACAAATCGCAACAAGAAGAAGGAAAAGAAGCGGCAATAGAATCAACAAATTTGACCGTAGTAAACCTTACGGATAAGCCCTTAACAAAAGAAGAAACAAAGGTGCTGAGTCAAGGTCTCACTTTCTGCCCATCAAACCATTTGGAGTATACACAAATGAGAATGAACCTTTTTCATTTCACCAGAAAACTAAAATTACACAAATACTTTAAACTTAGAACACATCTGAAAGACAAGAAAAAGACAGAGACTCGTATCACAGTAACAGATACCCTACTTGTGAAGGATCTTCCAGCAATGGAGGCTCTGAATAATTTAGGGTCTCAGGAGGAACTACAAGAGGAAAACATCACTATAACTGAAAGAGCCGTACGTATAGGCATTGATCAAGATAAGGAGGAAAGTCCATTTAAACCTGTATCAACGTTTAATCCACAGATGCCAGCGGATGCCATAGATGTGTTTACAGAAGCTATGGTGAATGATCTCCTCAAATTTCGAACGAGTAAGAAAAACAAATCCGCAAGAAGCAACATCAACCGTATGGAACAGTCAGCTTTGCAGAGTCTTATGAATGATAAATCGAGAATAATAAAACCCTCGGACAAAGGAGGAAATGTCGTTGTTCAAACAAGAGTGCAGTATTGGAAAGAAGCACAACAGCAACTTTCAGATGTAAAAACATATGAGAAAACAACTAAAGAAACATACCAGAAAAGTATAAAATTTCATGAGGACTTGATAGGAAAATGATACATGAAGTCTATGTTGGGGACATAAGAACATCTCTTTTTGAGGAACAATCACCTGATAGTCCCCACCTTTTACCATATCCCTAAGATCCATAAAGACAGTGTGAATCCGCCGGGGAGACCAATAATATCATCAATTGGAAGCTTAACGTAACACTTATCCAGATTCATTGATCATTTTCTATTTCCTTTAGTTGCACAGTTGGATTCATATACCAGAGACACTAATCACTTTTTGACAAAACTTTCTACCTTAAAATGGCACTCCAGTTACCTATTGATGGTGCTAGATATCACCGGTCTATACACATGTATAGACCACCACCAGGGTGTAAGAGCTGTGCAGTTTTATTTAGAAAAACGTCAATTGCGTTATGCACTGCACAACGAAATGCTTCTGGAATGTGTTGAGTTTTGTCTAAGAAACAATATTTTCCTGTTCGAAGACCAGTTCTTCAAACAAATCTCGGGGACAGCCATGGGCACCTGTTCTGCCCCCAGCTACGAAACTTGTTCGTGGGCTGGTGGGAGGAACAGGTGCCCAGGTCGCTGGATGGTGAACATCAAGGAAGAGTGGTGCAATGGCACATATATATATAGACGATTTATTTATCGTCTGGCAAGGTAGCATAGAATCAGCTCATGAATATATCAGTGCCCTCAATAACAACAATCCAAACTTGCACTTTTCAGGTTCAATTAGTCCGGTGGCAGTGGAATGTCTGGACCTGAAAGTGTTTGTGGACAATAATAACATTCACACCACACTGTTCCGGAAAGATACGGCTGGGAATTCAGTTTTATTCACCAGCAGTAATCACCCCAAAGCTCTTATACAGAGCATCCCCTATGGGGAGTTTCTTAGACTTAAGCGCAACTGTACCAAAGATCAAGATTTTGAGGCGGCTGCCTCAGAAAGCAAGGCGAGGTTTATTGTCAGAGGCTATGATTACACCACATTGGAAAAGGCCCTATGTAAGGTAAGGCGTATTCCAAGAGAATCACTTTTGCTTGAAGATAACAGGAGAAATAGGGAACTGATTGAAAATAAAGCAAAATTTAGGATGATCACTCCATATTCTTCTGAAGCAAACTTCTTAAAGAAACTGCTCAGAAAGAATTGGCATATCCTTATAACGGATAACATCATTAAGGATGACATCCCCAATCAGCCCCTTGTAACGTTCAGCAAAGCGAGATCTCTAAAAACCATGCTGGTCAAGAGCCATTTAGATACTGTGCAGCCACGATCAAACACACTTAAAGACATGAAAGGATTCTTTCCCTGCAGCAGATGCAAGGCTTGCACAAATAGCAGAAGAGTTCTCACTTACACATTACCTGACACAGGTGAGATTAAGGAGATTAGGAAATTTCTAACCTGCAGTACTACATATGCGGTATACTGTCTAGTATGCCCTTGTGGGCTACAGTATATTGGGTGCACGATCCATCAATTGAAAATACGGATTCTGGAACATCTTAGAGCCATAGACAAAGCTGATCAGGCATATCCTGTCGCTCATCATTTTCCGAGTTTCACAACAGAAACAGGAATGAAATACGCTACTATGGCCTAGATACTGTCCCATTGAGTCCACGGGGAGGTGATAGACTGCGGAGTTTAAGACGTCTAGAATCTAGATACATCATTGACCTCCTAACAAAGTCCCCAAGAGGCCTTAACTGTGGTGAAGAACTGGGGGTACATTTGGGCAAATAAATAGATCTAGAATCCAAGGATGTTATAAAGATGACAAATCTGGGAAGGTAATACAGTGATCGGAAATAGTATATTTCCACTTTCAATCTGTAAATCGTGCTTAAAAATGTTCTAGAAAGTACTTAGGATAAAGCGTGAAAATGATAATAAGAATGAAGCAAGAAAGAATGTTTAGTTGACTTGAACAAAATTGAAATTAAATAAATTGAAATAACAGCAGCCGAGAATGCAGCGAGGAGAGAGTTTGCAGAAACAACTTAGGAAAAGGAAATACTGTTTGGCCGTTTGCACAAAATAAACGGTCTTTTTTGCTGACAACCCGTTTTTCCCCCTGTGAGTGCGGCATTTCTTTACGAGCGAAAGAAAACGAGCAGTGATTTAAGCGATTTGCCGCAACCGGCATCCGCCTGCGAGTGCACTGGAGGCATTGTGTGGCACGAAGAGCGTGAATATATATATATATATATATATATATATATATATATATATATATATATATATATATATATATATATATATATATATATTGTGATAAGATCAAATTAGCTCCGAAATGGGTGGACAAAGATGCACAATGATATACAACTCGTTTATGTCTTATTCTATGAATTCAGTATAAGTTCAAAGTAAGAGATTGTATTCTTGTGTATATTTTTAGAGAAACCAGATATATTTTCTCCTCGATCTATAATTTAACTGGGCTCAGTTAAATAGTGTAATAATTTATGTCTGAAAAGTCATGAGCAGTGAATATATGAAAAATTTTAAATTGCACAAAGCACTTTCTTTATTATGGTTTTACACAAACAAAATATGTCATATCACACAGTATTTTGATAGTCTTTGGTGGGATACAAGGCAATATTACACATGAAATATTATTATGTTAGACCGGGTAGGGGCTTTTACCTATGTAAAGGACAGGTGAACACTCAATCTCCCAATCGAGTATACTGGAGTAACAGTGTGGGAATGGTTTTATTGATTACATATCTGACTTTTCCTACTTGTAATTTTTATGGATTTTATGGATTTTTTATGATACTGTGTTTCTGTTAAGTGTATTTAACTACGTGAGAATTCTTTTTTGATACATGAATTTTGCGATATTTTGCACAAACGTATTTAACTATATAGATGTCGTGAATATTTACTATACAAATGAATTAATCAGGTGACCATTCTATACAGCACTGCATTATACATTGATTGATCCGTTTACAAAACCATTCTCTAGATCTAAGTATCATCATAATTGGGATCATTAATTATGTGAGAATTCTTGTTAATACATAAATGTTGCGATATTTCATACAAAGTATCTAACCATATAGCTGTTTTTAATATCCATTATCCAAATGTATTAAATTGGTGACCAGTTGAAACGTTAATGTATTACACATTGAATGTCCTGTTTACAAGCCCGCTCTCTAGGTCTATGGTTTACCATCCAATTAGAACTGAGCACTGTCACTTTAAATATTTCACCCTCACTCATTGTCGCTGTCATGTGAGCAAGGCACTGGGGTGCCGAAACGTCATGGAACCGACAAGCGAATAAATTAATCAATACCGTAAAATTTGGTCCGTGCTTTGTGTTCCTGCGCATGCTAGGGGAGAGTGGCAACGCGCAGGAGACTTTGGTCCTCAATATATATATATATATATATATAAAAACACAAATGCAGACCTCCATAGAGAAAAGAAGAGCTGAGCAATGCTACAAGAATTCCCTTTGCACACATATACACATTCAACACGAAGCAGTGAAGAAAACAAAGAGCATTTTAACTGCTTTAATGTGCAGCAGTAAAAAAAAAAATTCTGCAAAGAGGAATGACAGCATTGCCAGCTCATAGGCTGCATTACAGAAACACTCAGTGTAAAAATCTGAAAACCTAACCTCATAGAAACACATAGGAATAAACTGGCATCGTGCCTTTGAGACAGCGATGACCCTAGCTTCCCTTCATGCCTCAGGTGTGACAGTTAGGTAAGCTGTTCTTTGCGGAGACCCATAGACCAGGGCACAAAGAAATGACATTTATCTTAATCATCGGGGAGGCGGATGGGTTGCTTATGACTTTTGATGAAGATACCCCTGGAAGATAACTAGGATTACAGGTAAGTAAGGATTAGTTACTTACCTGTAATCCTAGTTCTCTTCCAGGGGTATCCTCGTCAAAGTCATAAGCGCTAGAATATTCCCGCCCATGCGCGGGACCCCGGAAACACAATCATATATGTGAAAAACATATATGTATCTCCATATATATATATATATACATATATACATATAATAAAACATAAATGTGGCCTTCCATACACTTGAGCTGAATAATGCTGGAAGAACTCCCCTGTATATTGTAAACAATACATTAAAAACAGGGAAAAACAACAGCAAAGCATGTTTGTTTGAAAACTGTTTTAATGCTTAGCACTTAGCACAATCCCTCAGATAGGACTGAAAGCATTGACAGCTCACAGGCTGCATTGTAGAAAACATAGCATAGAAAAGCCAATCGTCCATGTACGGGTACACAAATAGGCCTTGACGATGTAAAGCCGGGGCCACCACCGCCATGCACTTTGTGAATACCCTCGGCGTGGAATTTAGGCCGAATGGTAAGACTCGAAACTGGTAATGCTTGGAGCCCACCATGAATCTCAGGAACTTGCGGTGACGTGGAGCAATCGGTATGTGGAAGTAAGCATCTTGGAGGTCTATCAAACACATCCAATCCCCCTTTTGCAGGTTTGCATATATTTGATGTAGCGCCAACATGCAAAACTTCTCCCTCCGAATTACCTTGTTCAGAGATTGCAGATCCAGGATAGGTCTGAATTTGTGCTCTTGGTCTCTCTTTGGCACCAGAAAGTACCTGAAATAGACTCATTTTCCTCTTTGAGCAGGAGGAACTTCTCCTATGGCCAATTTCTGGAGGACAGACCCCTCTTGACATAGCAATTGTAGTTGGGGGGTGCGGTGTGACTTTACTGGAGGAATGTTCTTTGGTGACGTACTGAAGCGAAGTGTGTATCCGTTGTTCAGTATATTTAGCACCCACTGTATTGTTATTTTGCACCACTCTGTCACGTGATTCGAAATACTTCCTCCCACTGGAGTGGCTAACAGCGCTAGAGGAAGCAGAAAATCAATGTTTCCCTGAAGTCTTGGCTGCGCCTAAGGATTGTTGATGTTGTCCTCCTCTGCCTCTGGAGGATCTATGGCCTTGAAACTGAGACCTGGATTGCTAGTTCTGCCTCTGCTGCCATTGAGGGGTTTGAACCCTGTGATGGTAGTTTTTGCGATTGTACAGCCTGTATCTTCGTCTGAATTCTTTTTTCTTTTCCAGGCCTACCGCCTTCAGTGTATCCAGCTCAGCCTTCATCCTGGCCATTTCTTCATCAGTGTGGGAACCAAAAAGAGAGGTTCCGGAGAATGGAAAAATTAAAATCCGATGTTGAGACTCTGGCTTTAAAGCTGTTCGGCGCAGCCATGAAGACCTTCGTGCACAAATGCTGTGTGCATATGAATAGGCAGCAAGAGAACCCCCGTCTGCTGCAGTACTAATCACCTGATTAGAAACCAGCCCCCCTTCTTGGAGAATCTCCTCAAAATCTTGTCTATCTTCTTATGACAGCTTTTCCTTAAAACGCTCCCAAAAATTACCTAAGGCCTGTCGTAAAGACCCAACAGGGCTGCAGCGTTTGATACCTTCAAGGAAGATGCTGCGGATCCGCAAACCTTCCTCCCCTAAGACTCTCCTTGTCTGGGGAGACAGAGGACGAAGAAGCGACGGCATGAGTTTTCTTTGCTGCCGGGATGATCACCGAGTCCGGTTGAGGATCTGACTTTAAAAATAAAGGATCCGATGCCGCCGGGTTATATTTTTTCTGAATCCCCGCTGGGGCAGCTTTAATCGAGGATGGGGTGAGAAAAACGTCCATCACTGGTTCAATAAGACCAGGATTCAGTGGGAACAAAGGCCTAGACATAGACCATTGATGGAGAGTCTCGAAGATGATAGAGGTGGAAGCCTGCGGGGCTGACATATCTATGTTCAGTTTTAGTGCTCCTCACGTGAGGACATTATGAAATGTATTGATGCCATCGATAGGTGACACTCTAGAGGGCGGGCTATCTGTAAGGGTGGGTGAATAGTCCCTTTTTTTTTTTTTTTTTTTTTTTAAAACCTTTATTGTGCACAAAAAGTGACAAATACGAACCCACAACCTA
This sequence comes from Lissotriton helveticus, assembly GCF_964261635.1. NCBI lineage: Eukaryota > Metazoa > Chordata > Amphibia > Caudata > Salamandridae > Lissotriton > Lissotriton helveticus. The sequence goes on from NC_136068.1 coordinate 581,354,864, forward strand.
CAGGTCGGGCACGATACAGTAAGCACAAAAGCAAATAGGACAAATTCCCAGCAGCACCAGGATTTATAGCAACAATCAAGAAATAGCCCTGCAAACGAGTACGTGTCACCAGGAAACAGGAGCATTAAAGGTTAGTTTTAAAAGTTATAACAAGAACTTAAACAGTAAGGAGAGAGATCAAGGAGTACTGAGTCCGAAACATTACGTCAGAACAGGAGGAAACAACAGCATAGTGTGGAAGCAAACCCATAAGCGAGCATCAAAAAACAACATGGCAAATCAGGGGCAAAGAACAAGAGCTGCGACTAGCAAGTACGCGCCACGTAGCACGCCACCCTCTTCCACTGACCCGTCCCCCGGACCCAGAACAGAAACAGATAAAGAAAAGCGCAGAAAATAGATAAGGCCCATAGAAATGAACTGTATGAAATGAAAACCCACCCCCCACCCTACAACAAAGCGGAGGCTATGGCCTACCCCCCCCGGCAGCGTGTCTGTCGCCCACTAAAGAACCCGAAATATAGAAAAAGAAAGAAAGAAACAGAAAAAGAATACCCTAATAACAGAGGAGGGCCGAATTCCAAAGCACCCGGACTCCCCGGCCGGTAAGTCTCTCCACCACCCAGAACTACAGGATTAGAGCGACAATACGGAAAGAAGCAGGGAGAGACGTCAGAATTAGTGTAGCACGCGTCGAGGAAGCGTCCCAACCCGGGCCCCCCACCCGCCCATCAAGAACAAGAAAACAAACAGGATCACCCCTAACCCTGGCCAGATTTCAAGCGGCCATCCAAATACGACCCCGGATAGCACATCGCCCCACAGAGAACAAAGGGGTAAAATGGCCGCCCTCTACAAGAAGAAGGGCCCCCTGCACAAATAGTACAAACCCAGTCACTAAGCGTGGCACAGATCCAGTATATCGCCGCACCAAAATCCACCCAGTCCAGCATGAAACAGCAATAGAAACCCTCAGCATCGCCATCCTGAGCAGCGTAGGAACACCATGGCGTCTCCAATCGAGCCGCAAACGAGGATAAGGGTCCACACAGGATAGGAAACAATGTAGCTTGCATGAAATACAGTGGCGGCAGTCCTGAAAAGAATCCAGTCACAGAGCGTTTCACCCGCTGAGAAGTACGCCGCAAAAATGTCTCGATTGCAAGTCCAGGAGAAAGTTGATCAACCTCAGAAGGGGTTCCGGCTGGCGGGGCACTCCCCGATCCCAGAGCGACCGCGTCCAACTTCGCGCCAAGCGCACAGGAGCAATCGCGCCATTCTGCCCTCAAATCGGCCAGCGCTGCAAGGATGGAGGCGCGAGTGATGCAAGGCGGTCGAGCTAATGAATCGGCAGCGCGGAGTTCAGCGAGGTGTGCCGACCGCCACTTAGAGCCATGGAGGGCACCATCACTAGGGGCAGAGACGGAACCCAGTCGCGCCACCGAGGGGACGAGCGCCATATTGTGCCCCAACAGAGGGGCAACTACACATAGGAATGGGTCCCAGGATAGGTAGCTGGGGTGCAGGCACAGGCAAAGTCCAGAACTCCCTTCAATAGTGTACAACAACGCATGCAGGACTCGGCATGGAGACCCGATCCTGCGTGGAACAAAGGCGAGCTGTAGCGACCATTTCCTCCTCTCACCACACAATATAGCGCAGCTCACCACACACCGCCATGAAGGGAGGAAGCGACGAAGACCAGTGCCGGTCAAGCAGCTCCGTCACAGGAGGAATCGGCACGGTTACCGAACCGGCCAAAAATCGTAGCAGGGGACACAGGCTCAGCATCCGTCCGTGGGCTCCGAGAAGCTCTAGCCGTCTCCAGCAGAGCACATCCACCCGGGGCACAGGTCCAGGGCTCGGCACTGGTCGTCGAGGAAATCTGCATTTATCACCAGTAATCGGGCCGGGAAGAGCACCGGAGAAACGCCACCAGCGACAGCGCACCTCTCTCGCCTTTTCGCGGCCACCGCGCCTCAGGATAACAATCAGGATGAAGTTTTAGTAGAACAGGCTCGGGGAGCCGGGCAACTACACGTCCGTCTCCGCCGCCATCTTGGCTCCTCCCTCAATAGTCCCTTTTTGAAGAGTGAGATGAAGAAGAATACCAAGACGGTGTTCTTGTTCTCTAACGATGAGCATGAGTTGGTCTATGCTCCAGAGATTTGCCCCGGCGATGCCTGGTCTGAGTAACAGATGATCTGTCCACCTCCTGTACTAATCACTCCAACAGGGATCTGTGTAGTGGACTGGAATACTCCAAAGGCCGTTGAGCTTGGCCAGCAATATCTTTCTGCCATGGCTGACGGGAAGGAGCCATCTTGGCGACAGATGAACTGAAGGAGACCTCTGCCTTCATGGAGAAGTTGGTCTTGATGATTGTCGTGCCTCTGGAGACGGAGAAGAACTTCTCGTTGAAATCATCTGAGGAGAGCTCGCAACTGAAGGCGATGATTCCATGCAGTCTCTGGAGGCTGTGCGGTGTCTGGAGGAACGACGGAACATCGATGGGGAGTCGATCGACGTCGAATGACAATATGTGACCAGCACCTGTGAGTCTTTTGAGAGGGATCTTCTCCTCAACGTCGACCTCTCTTTACGTTTCGACGTCGAATGTCCTGACGTTGAAGCCATCGACCTCACCGACCTCGTCCTCGACACGGAGCATCTGGGAGAAGTGTGAACCGACGGAGAACTCCTTCTCGACGTCGTGTTCTTCCTTGACGTTGACCGCCGTCTCGATGTCGAACGCCATCTGGAATATTTATCTGCGGGTCCCGAGGACGAATCTTTCTTCGCCGACAAAAAAGATTTGGTCATTGACGTTGAACGTTGTCTGGTCGGCGACAAAGGAGGATTCCGCTTTGACGTTGAATGTCTAGCACCTGGCGACGATGAGGCATGTCTCGACATTGACCGCTGCCAGGTTGACGGCAACGGAGACGCCCGCTTCAATGCCGATCGGCGCTCTACTGGCGACGGCGGAGCATGTCTCGACATCGAACGCCGTACTGACGGTGATGACGGCGATCCAACTCTCGACGTTGTGCGAGCCCGCACCAACGGATATCGACTCCTCAATGCCGATTGTAGCATTTCTCAGCTCTTCTTTTCTGTATGTAGGGCTGCATTTGTGATTTTTCAAATATATGTGTATATATTGTTTCTGGGGTCCAGGGCATGGGCAGGAATATTCATATGCTTATGACTATTGATGAGGATCCCCTGGAAGAGAACAACAAGTTCTTTCCTCTGGTCGATGGACCATTAGTTGAATCTAGTTGATGGTGATAATTAACATAACTAACTTTTCTATACTTTAAGTAAATCACCACATACTCAAGAAGTTTTTAAATCTTTATCTAAAATTTTAGATGCATGTGAACAATCTCAATACAGTGCATTCACCATCATTCATAGGAGAAGAATTCAATAAACACAATGCATTTATCTCTGACTCACGCAATAATTGATGCTGAAAAGAGAGAGGAGAGAGAGAAAAGATCAATAACATTAGCAAATAACAGAAATTTATGATTTCCAAGGATGGTGTGGAAGACCAACCTCCTGGCCAAAGGGCTGGTGGGAGGTCCCCTGAGATAGATTCAAGAGACAAATACTTCATGACAGGAATAAGGACAGGATAGTTAACCTCTATAAGATTCCGAGGGTTGCGCCGCACCCCTCTCTGACACGCTCTTCCTCCTCGAGAGTTTTCCGCAATCTTCAAATCTAACCAAATTAAATTAGGATAGAAATTTCTGCTTCAGGTTTTGCAATCAGCTCTTCATCATCTCACAGCAGTCAGCTTCTCTCCCCGACAGCAAAGCTTCATCGTCTGCATTCAGCAAATCTCCATCAGCATCTCTTCTTCTTCTCACTAACTGAAACTATCTTAATTATACCTTTCATTCTGCATGTTCCACCTATTAATGTTTCAATATCGGGAAAACACAAAATTTGATTGGTCAGGCAAAGGGGGGGTCTTCAGCACACCATGGTTATATGTCACAAGATTCAGTTAACCCATTGTCCGTGAACTCAACCCCTTACTTTTTATTCATGAATGTTATTCTCCAAAAAACGAATTGTATCAATATTGAAACATTTAAAAATTATGATGAATAGAACTCTTCACAGTTAAACTCTGCACCATCCTGTTCCCATGATGTCGCACTCGATCTTGGCTCCCTTTCAACTGCTTTGTCATGGCCTTCATGGCTTCACTCAGTGGGCATGCGCAGACTTCGCGTCACTCAGCTCATTGAGTTATGTGAGAAAGGCCCAAATACACACTAATGATAAAAGTCAAAAGACAGGTGTTAATTTCTCAGATAAAGTGTTTGCACTGTATACCACCCACCTCTACTCTATCCCAATGTATTTATTAAACTTATCCCCGCATTAGCATTAGTAAAATAGCGTGCTTTAATAAGACGCCATTTTAATAGTTTCTGCTCATGTGCCAGAATTTCCCTCCAAGCATTAACTTGTCATCCTACGTAGATGTAGTTGATGCTTGCGCAAAACAGATTTCCCGTTTAAAGCTGTATTAGTCCTTCTTCAATGTTATCTGCATTAGTACATCCATACACAAGCTTCACTAACCCAAAAATGTTTGTGTGATTCCGTATTAGTTTCCACAAAACTTTATTAATAATTGTTAGTGAGTTAAAACGAGCGGATTGCTTCAGAGCAAGTCTCTTTTCTCTGTCACTTCTCTCCTGCTGACACAAGGCCACACTGATATTCAACGTAGGCAAAAGAAACAATTGATGGACGGAATGCTGGACAATGCAAACATTCACCCCGTCACAAAGATCCGCGTTTAATCCATCATTCTTTTGCTCACCACACCACCCCAGTTTGGACCCAGCCGTATACAAATCAGTCTTGACCCTTTTCCTTGTAGGAACAGTCCACCCCGAACTGCCAAGCTAGGTCCTCCCTGGACCGGAAACAAGCATCCTGGGACTGGTTTCAGGGCATCACCCTTCATCAGCCAGGCTAGCTAGAATCCAGTGGTGTAGTGAGCACGGTACCCAAGTCTGGGCATACCCTTCCCATTTAGGGCGACATATGTAAAAGAAACAATTGATGGACAGAATGCTGGACAATGCAAACATTCACCCCCAGTCAGAAAGATCCGGGATTAAACCATCATTCTTTTGCTCACCACACCATATGGCCTGGTAGTTCGGGCTGGACTGTTCCCATTGGGCGCAGTGTCAAGACTGATTTGCATATGGCTGGGTCAATACTGGAATGGCATGGTGAGCAAAGAAAAAGATGGATTTAGGCCCAGATCTCTGTACTGGGGTGAAAGTATGACATTGTTCTGCATTCTGTCCATCAATTGTTCTTTTTGCATTTGTCACCCCTAGTGGGACGGGTATGCCCAGACGTGGGTCCCGTGCTCTCAATGCCACTGGATTCAAGCTATCCTGGCTGATGAGGGCTGAAAGCCTAAAACTGATCCTAGGATGCTTGTTTACAGTCCAGGGAGGACCAGGCTTGGTAGTTCGGGCTGGACTGTTCCCATTGGGTGCAGGGTCATGACTGATTTGCATATAGCTGAGTCCAAACTGGAATGGCATGGTGAGCAAAAAAAATGATGGATTTAGGCCAAGATCTCTCTACCTGGGTGAATGTATGACATTGCTCTGCATTCTGTCCATCAATTGTTCTTTTTGCACTGATATTCAAGCCCCATTTCCCAAGGAAAGCACGTTGTGTTTTAGGTGGCCATCAGTTTGGAAAGATTTTTATTGGGTTTCCTGTCTTCAGTGATAGACACGCCTTGTAAGCTTTCATTCCAGCATACTCTCTGTGATAGGCATGCTGTTGTTACTTTACAACGTTGTCTTTATCTGTTTTCAAAGAGTTGTGTTGCCTTGCATTCCTCTTCCTTTTGTGCTTGTTTTGGCCTACTATTGGGCTATTTTGAGCTGATTGGGGGATTGTAATGTTTTAATCTACAATGCCATACTCCACACCTTAGGTCCAATTCACAAAGGCAATCTGAGACAAAAGTCTAACTTTACGACTTTTGGATCCACAGAGATCATTTAAGAGTCATATCTTTACGTCTGCAATGGGGCCTGAATCTCCTGCTCAAGTCGTACTCTCCGGCTTGTGCCGAAATCTCCAGCTCGGGCCGGATAAAGTGTAATCAATGGGTCAGACTGCAATTTTTACAAAAAGGATCATTAGAAACGTGAGATAAATGGTAAAGGAGGTCCTGAAAATCAGTTCGGACAGGAATAGGGTGTGGCTAGACACTGCATCACACCCTAGAAAAGTTTGCTCCTTTGCATCATGGTGCGCTCCCCTCAGTGTTGACCTTGGGGCATATGTATCACGATTTTGTTTTGCAAATCTCAAATTGCGAGAATTTGCGATTCGCAGTTTCAGATTCGCAAAACGGGATGTATATAAAAAAATCGGTGAAGTTTTCGGATTTCTTAAATATCGCAGAAAATTCTCTGAATTCTGTTTTGCGATTCCTTAGAGGCGAAATTCGCAAATTAGGTAATCGCAATTCCGGGAATCTGCAATACAGGTGCAGCTTGATGACATCCCAACCAGGAAGTGGGAGTGATTAGCTGCACCTGTTTGCCTGAGCCACACCCAGAGGCAGTTTGGAGTGTGTTTGGAGGATGCACAGCACATCAAGATCAACAATGGAGTCACAGAGGCCACAGGAGGGCATGGAGGGTGAGAAAAGGAAAATAAAACACGAGTTTTCAGAGGAAGAGCAGGAAGTCCTCATAGCGGAGATGGTCTGCAGCCATGAACTCCTGTTTGGTAAGAAAGCCCTGAAAGTACCTGGGGCTAGAAAAAGGAAGATACGGCTGCAAATACAGAAGGTGAATGCTGTGGGTGTGACCAATCGTACCATCGAGGAAATGCGAGAGGTGGTACGATATGCGGTAAAGGTCCAAGGAGAGGGTGGCAGCCAGATTGAAGGAGTCACAGAGGACCGGGGGAGGAACATCCACAGGAGACAGCCTACACCCCATGAAGAGTTGGTGGAGTCCACTCTCTTCCCTGAGAGTGTAAGTGGTGTGGCTGACATTGAAAGCTCCGACTCTGCATCCAGCAGTCAAGGTAAGATGCATGGCAAATAATTATTACACAGCTCCCCATAGCATGCACACTGTGTAGAATGTGTGACATGAAGAAAAAACATTTCACTCCAGTCCACTCTTTACAACACACACAGCAATGCATAATGGGAGTTGTAGTTGGATGTAGGATAGTTTGTGAATGAGACATAGGAAATCATGCCTAGAATGTGGGTTGCAGTTAAGGCAAAATGACAGTGTCGGGAGTCAGACAACTTAAAAGTTGAAAACTTTATTCAGTCCAAAATGCAGGCAAAACACAAACTCATATGTCCCCCTTTACATCCACAGCACAATCCAGGGCACCTGAGGACAATGCAGAGGGAGAGGAATTACAAATTAATTCCGGTGATGGGGACACAAGTGATGACTCTCATCAGACACCCATTATGTGCAGAAAGCACACATATGTGCCCCCACTGGCTCCATTGGAGGACAACTTAGACGCCACAGGGGAGGCAAGTGAGGATAGAGTGGAAAGTCAGTGTCTGACAGTCGTGGACAAGAACAACCACAAAAACGGGTTGAAGCAAATGTAGCACGGAGATCCACGCCCAGGAGCAGCACTGGCACTGAACAGGAACACACTCTTTTTGCTGGACTGGAGCAGAACATGCTTGAAGTTCAGTGCCTGCAACACAAAGCACTACGTTCAATCAACAGGCAGCTGAGCACCCTAAACAAAAATCAGGGGCACATGGGGGAGGGCATCATGGCCATGGCAGGTGCCATACAAAACCTATGCTCAACACTGGAACGTAATGAAAGTGCCTGGGACAGGGCTGCCCAACGTGCCAATGCATGTATTTACAATTATACAAAGGCGGTGAACCGCCTCTGCACAACCACCAGCAACCTTACACGTCGCAGCATCACTATGTAATTGCACATGACACACTGCTGCCAGGACATTGCGAGAGGGCTGGAACAGGTAACAAACGCAGTGGAACAGATGCAAACTGCAAACTCTAGTGGCAGCACACCAGTGGTCTCCGGGGAGAGCGAAGATACCTCCAGTAGGAGAAGCATCACTCCTACTTTGCCTGATGCACGACGTCGCAGTGGCAGACAAGGTGCTGCAACTAGGCAGACAACAGAGGGCACTCAGGCAGAACACCGCCCTGCACCAAGCCGTCACCGGAGGTGGTGAACTAGACAATGACACTTTTGTGAAAAGGGGTGAAGCAACCCACTTAAACTGATTAATGCTCATTATTGATCAGTACTATCACTGTGTTCAAACATGTGTTGGGTACTACTAACATTATTGAGTGTGAAGTGTGAATAAACACATCACATGTTACAAAAAGCATTTTGGTTCATCACCTTTATTTTTTACCTAAAAGTAGTTTTGTGTGATCTCAGATCGTCTCTGACGTCCAGCAGCTGCCCCTACTCCTGCTGCTGCCCTGCCTGCAATCATCATCCGATGTGTCTGTGTCGCTCACATCAATTGCGATGCCTTTCCTCATAGCCATGTTGTGGAGCATTGCGCAGCTTGTCACGATTTTACAACATGTCTCAGGGCTGTATTGCAGTGCCCCTCCACTTTTATGTAGGCATCTGTACCGGCTCTTCAGTATGCCAAAGGTACGTTCTGTGACGCTGCGCGTTGTTCTGTGTGCCCTGTTATACCTCCTCTCCCTTGCATTTGCTGGATCCAGATACGGTGTTAGGATGAAATCTCGCACTGCGTAGGCACTATCACCTGCATGGATATATATGATAGGTAAGTCAATGCCCCCCCCCCCCCAAAATGAGTAGTGGATGGATGCATGTGTGCTATTGATTTACCTAGCAGGTCTGTGTATCCCACTATGTCAGAAGATGAAAGAGTCATGTGTGCTGCCAGGGTATTTTGCTACAATGTCGTTGATAATGTACTAAGCATTGCACACAATCTGTATATTCAGGGAATGGTAGCATTTTCGGTTCCTGAACACATATTCTGTTGCTGCTGGGGGTGGGAGGGCCACATGGGTCCCATCAATACAGCCAATGACATGGGGGAAATGTGCAATTTGATAGAAGTCAAGTTTGGTTTGCTGTAATGCCTGTTGGGTGCTGGGGAAGTATATATGATGTGCTAGCCTCTTCAGCATTGCATCCAAAAAGGCATGGAAAAAGCGAGATAGAGCACTCTGTGACACCCCGCCAACCTCTGCTATGACTCATGAAAACTCCCTGAGACCAGGAGGTGCAGTGAGCACAGGACCTGCACATGGGTGGGAATTGTTTGTGTCCTGCGTGTTGGGTGTTCCAAAAAGGGTTTCAGCTACTCAATCAGGTCCAAGATGGTGTGTGGGTGCAGCCTGTATTTCTCATGAATGTCCTCTTCAGTCTGCTGGAACAGCGTGATGCGCAGTCTGAAAATACGTTCCTGTCTCAGTCTCCTCTGTGCAAGGGCATGGAGACGCAGCCACCTGCCTATCACATATAATGCTGCCATTGTGTATGTTTCAGTTGCATTGTGGGCTGCTTTTTATACCTTGCACCTGGTTACCACCTGCATGCACGTGGTGGTAATTGCCAGTTCTTAAATTGCGATTTTCGCATATCCGCAATTTGCAAATTTTTGTTACATTTCATTGCGATTTCTTATTTTGCGATATCCAGTTTGCAAATTTCGCAAACAGAGGACATCGCTAATTAAGAATTTGCTAAATTGTTTGCAGATTTCATGTTATCGCAATGTAAGAAACCACAATTTTTACGATTTCTTATTTTGCGATGTGATTGTGCCTCATACATATGTAATAGCAAATTTTTAATCGCAAACGCTGTTTTTAGCGATTCACAGCGTTTGCGACAAAAAATTTGGTTGATACATATGCCCCTTAGTGTTATACCATAGTTTGGTGTATCTCTTGTCGAACTGCTGGGACCAGTCCCCTGTGAATTGTGTAGATTTGCCGTTGTCAAGGCTTGTTGGCTCTGCACTGCAGAGATCCAGCCTCCAGTACATCTTCCGGCGAAGAACAGCGTCCACACTTCATCATCTGATCTGTGGGCATTCATCTTTGGTGAGTTGCTCGATGTCCTCTTGCGACTACTGTACCTTCAGCCGGTGGGTCCTCTCGAGGGTCTTCTCCTACTCCAGTGGGATACCCTGCTTGCTCTGGACCTGCTTTGACTCTCCTGCTTGTGATGAGTCCCTTAGGCCTTGCTGGTCCCAACGTTGCTCCTTCTTTGCCTTCCAGGCCTGTAGAAGCTACCAAGGCTTATTGGTGCTCCTGCTGGACACCGACCCCCTGGTTCTTGGCTTCTGACATGGGACATCTTGTGCACTGCTCCCCGTCTTCCTCAGCATCACCTGGTCCTCACAGATGCAGCAAGAAGGTTGCCCTCATCACTCCTGAACCTTCCAACATCAGTGGGCTTTGCTCCTCCGTGCATCATGGTCACCTCCGAGTGGCATAGACTCTGTGCCCTCTACTTGCAGGTTCTCCTCTTCAAGAATTCACTCTTGGATTCCACTGGACTCTTGCACCGTCTTCGCCAGCTGCATATTTCCTGAAGTCCTGCATTGTGGTCTACGGCAGTTTCTGACATCACTTCGCACCTATGCACTCAGCTTCCCTGGTCTAGGTATCGTGGTCCTGGGATATCCACTGGTGAGGTGACTTCCAAACTTCTGTCTTCCACAGGGTTTCATCAGGGTCTACTGGGAAAGGTCCTTCTTCTTCAAAACTGCAACCACGACTTTCCTGTTGACCTCTATTGAGTACAAGGCTATGTTTCCACTCTGCACACAGTCTCCGTGGGGTTCCTGGGTACTTAACTTGAGTGGTTTCTAGTGTCCCCAGCTCCTCTGAGTCTCCTGGTCCAAGTCCCGACTTTGGTCGCAATTCGTCTTCCACTTTTTTAGTACATGGTTTTGTCTCCTCCTATTGCAATTGAAGTATTATTGTGTAGTTTTGTGTTTTTATCTCCAGGTAGGAGATATACCAATGTGTTGGTGAGGGTTGTGTAATAAATAGACATTTGAATATATACAATGTGTGGTTCTTTTTCGTTTACACTACACTATATGATTAGATCTGGTAAAACAAGCTGCTTAACACCCCTTCTGGATAAGCCTGAAGGCTGCTCTTCACAGCTACCACTTAGAGAGCGTTTTATGGTTGCCTAAGACTACTAAAATCACCATAAGGGGTGCCTGGATTAGTGAAAGATGATTCACTTAAATAGGTGTGCACCATATACTAAACTGTCCTCCTACAACATGCTGAAGCATCTTCGTCCTCCGTCCCCACCGGACAAAGAGAGCAAAACCCTAGACTCCTATGGGAGGAAGCAATGTGGCACACCAGCTTCCTTATTAAAAGTGTCCAGTTGGGGCATTATGACAGTTCCTTATGGGATTCGGTATCCAGATTCAAGGACAAGCTTCCTAAGGAAGATAGGTAGGGCTTTGAGGAGGTCCTGTAGGAAGGGGGGCAGGTGGCAATTCATCTGATTAGTGCAGCTACAGATGGCACAGACATAGCAGCACATGGGTAAGAGCATGGAGTAGGCGCTAGGCGCTCCTCATGGCTAAGCCTCACAACAATACCTCTAAACTGGGGTGGCATGGTGAACAAAAGAACAATGGATGTAACCCAGATCTATTGACTGGGGAGAATGTTTGATTTGCTCTGCCTTCCGTCAATCATCTGTGTGTGTTTTGCTTTCTCACCATATACTAGGCCCGCTTCTTACAATCACCAACACCACTTTGCCCTGTGATCCCTTCAGAATTCTCCTTGCAGATCCAGGCGAAAATAGAGCTCTTCCCTCGTCAAACCCGCTGAGGCACTTTCTTTCCCATCTTTTACTGGCAGCAAGGCTGTGCATTGCACCATTATGGAAATAACACCAAAAGCTACCCTGAAACTTTGGTGGGGAAAGTTATAGAATCTATATGCCATGGAGAAACTTACTGCTCCACTCAGGGACAGGGTGGCCAAATAAGACACGGCATGGCGTCCTTTTAGTACGCACAACCGTTGGCAAAACAGAATAGGGGGTATACCACTCACTATGTTTAAAACGCTGAGAGCTTCTGACATGTGAGTTCTCTCCCCTTCATAAACAGAGGGACCCTCCTTGACCCCACTCACTTTGTGACCTTCCATCACTGTGACACAAGCCTATTATGTTGCTGGATTAATTCCCTGACGTGCTTCTATCATATGCTCTTGTGATGCATAGATAATTTGTGGTGGTGGGGGGGTTCTTATTGTCTCTAAGCGCTCTGCTGGACTTCTCCTGCTTCTTGGTCTTATATAGCACTGGGCAATGATGCACACTGAATCCTCTTGTTTTTGTTTTATCCCTCCGCTGGCACATATGATGATGCTGAACTGTGTGTCATGTTTTCCTTTGTTCATCAAAATGATGATACAGCTGTTAAAAAAAACTGGTAAATTAACTTCTGGGGTTGTGTCTAGCGCCCTGAGGTCTTATAAGTGCATAGGAAATTAGGAAGTTTATGAAAGATAGCCATCATTAAATGCTTAAAGGCTGTCAGAACCTTTTACAACGAGCAGGGAAATGTGTAGCTCAAATTTCAAATTTAAATTCAAAAACAGCTTTATTCGGGGGGCGTGGCTGACAGCCGACTAAGATGGCTGCATAGCCCAAGAGCTCCGGTGGGAACGCAGGCCTAAAGTCAATCCGACCAACTATCCGGACAGATACAGAACCCCCGTGAGCCTGAGCTTGCACCCGCGGCCGAGCGGCGCCGTCCGGTGAAACTCCGGAGAAAATCCGATACCAGCAAGTGCTCGCAACACCGCCGACATCGCGGCGGCCTACTATAGAAGTCAAAGCCGGGACCTAGAGTGAACCGTGACGCCAACACCTGTCGCAGGCAGCCCGGCCGGCATAAAGGGACACACGCCGCAGGACCGGAAAAGGTACAAAGAGACCGCGAATAACAACCGGAGGGGCAGAGGAGGCGTGTCTACACCCTGCCCGTGGTGTGTTGCAGGGAGGTGAAGGGACAGAGCGAGGAGCCCAAGTGTGCCTCCGATCGGGAACCCAGGGGGACCAGAGAATAGTAATTGAAAGCGCGCATGATTGAAACTGCCGTGCGGCGCCACAAAGACCCAGGAGCTCGGACCCACATTGTGGAAGGGAGGGGTGAGAGTCGTCATCCCCCGCGCAGGTACCTTGCTTGGAGCCACACTGACACTTTATATTCAGCTAAGCCGCAAAACGCTCCAGAACAGAGAGGAACGCGGCGGCGCACTCACACGCCAAAGCACGTCAGGTCCAGGGTGGGACACAGCGCCAAAAACGTACCATCTCCTCGTCTGAGCTATTGCATAGGCAATACAGACCAAGGCGCAAGACCCGCCAAGCGTGTAACCCACAGCTCATGCACTCTCATAGCGGCCAACCTGTGATCTGGAGGATAGCAACATACACCCGAGCTAGCAGCGATTTACAAGAGAGCTGTGGGACAAGGCTATGAACTCTGCGCTGCCAACAACAAGACGCAAGCCTCTGGACTGACAGATACACGCAAACCCACGCGCATCTCGGGCGACTGCTGAACCGCCTGCGAAGTATCACGCCGGATTACTAGAGAGGTCATCCTATCTGCAGAGTGGCGCACTCATCAAGCCACGGTATCCTCTGGGGAGACGCACTGGGGGATATCGCTACTTCATCGCAAGAACAGCGATTGGTGATACACAGGGTGTAACAATGGCAGGCAGAGGACCTAGAAATGCGGCAGCCCAAAGCTAAACTAGATAAATTCACCTTCGAAAAAACCTCAACGACGCAACCGGAAGGACGCACCTCCACGGGCAAGCCCCAGGATACAGAAGGAGGACATCATGCCAGCCCTGACGAATGTTCAAAACACGGTTGGCTCTATATCCACAGACGTCTCCCTCCTCCGGGCGGTCCTCCACAAAATGGCGGACAGAGTAAAGGAGGTGGAAGTGGTGGCGAAATCGCTAGTGGTGGATACGGCGGAACTCCAAACTGAAGTCGCCCAACTCAAGAAGGAACACAAACTACTTATAGACAAGCTGGATGATCAAGAAGGACACGCTCGCCGCAATAATGTGTGAATAATTGGATTTCCGGAGACGGAGGGCAAACAGGCTATGGACCTATACGTGGAAGAGCTGGTGAAAACGAAACTACAGCCTAAAGGTCTCTCCAATTTCTTCACAGTAGAACGAGCGCATAGAGTGCCTGGTGGCAAGCCCAAACAAGGAGCCCCTCCAAGACTGGTGCTCGCACGATTATTTAACTACAGAGATAGGGACGCTATCTTACAAGCGGCGAGGACCGCCCCACTGCCGAAGGTGCTGAACTCAACAATATCTTTCTTCCCGGACTACACAGCAGCAGTCTCCAAACGCAGGAGAGACTTCTTGGATGTCAAGAGGGCATTCCGAGAGAGGGAGTTGACATGCTCTATGCTTTTCCCAGCGAAATTAAGAGTGGTGGCTGATGGACGTGCGCGGTTCTTCGAGACCCTGGAGGCGGCGCAGGATTGGCTGGATGGATGGCGACAAATAGGACACAACGATCGGAGACGAAACTATCACCATCGGCGAGAAGGAGAAGACGAACCCAGCACACAAGAGGCCAGAAGCCCAGAAACAGAACGTCCCACGGAACATGAAGAACTTGAATAGGATTCAGAAAAGGGGGTGGTGATGAACAGAGTGTCTGAATTAAGCAGACCACTCTTACCCAGTCCAAAGATCAGGGCTTGATCCATCACCGTTATTTAGCTCACTGCCCCATCCCAGCTCAGAACCTGGCTATAAGCAAATTAGTCTGTCCCTGGCCCAGTGCATCATGGGAACAGGGCAGACCAAACTACCAAGCCAATTCTTCACCATCAGGATTCAAGCAAGCCGGGCCGACGACGGCTGAAATGCCAGAAACCGGTCCCCGGAAGCTTGTTCCCTTCCCGGTGTAAGAATTGGCTTGGTAGTTTGGTTTGCCCTGTTCCCATCATGCACTGGGACAGGAACAGACTCATTTGCATATAGCCAGGTTCTGAACTGGGATGGTGCAGTGAGCTAAAAAACGGTGTTGGATCTAGCCTTGATCTCTTGACTGGGTGAGAGTATTCTGCTTAATTCAGAAACTCTGTCCATCACCACCCCTTGTTGTTAAATATTTTGTCCACCCTAAGCGTGGAAGGGTATACTCAGATGTGAGTCCCTTGCTCATTGCACCATCAGGATTCAAGCAAGCCGGGCCGACGTCGGCTGAAATGCCAGAAACCGGTCCCCGGAAGCTTGTTTCCTTCCCAGTGTAAGAATTGGCTTGGTAGTTTGGTTTGCCCTGTTCCCATCATGCACTGGGACAGGAACAGACTCATTTGCATATAGCCAGGTTCTGAACTGGGATGGTGCAGTGAGCTAAAAAACGGTGTTGGATCTAGCCTTGATCTCTTGACTGGGTGAGAGTATTCTGCTTAATTCAGAAACTCTGTCCATCACCACCCCTTGTTGTTAAATATTTTGCCCACCCTAAGCGTGGAAGGGTATACTCAGACGTGAGTCCCTTGCTCATTGCACCATCAGGATTCAAGCAAGCCGGGCCGACGACGGCTGAAATGCCAGAAACCGGCCCCGGAAGCTTGTTTCCTTCCCAGTGTAAGAATTGGCTTGGTAGTTTGGTTTGCCCTGTTCCCATCATGCACTGGGACAGGAACAGACTAATTTGCATATAGCCAGGTTCTGAACTGGGATGGTGCAGTGAGCTAAAAAACGGTGTTGGATCTAGCCTTGATCTCTTGACTGGGTGAGAGTATTCTGCTTAATTCAGAAACTCTGTCCATCACCACCCCTTGTTGTTAAATATTTTGTCCACCCTAAGCGTGGAAGGGTATACTCAGATGTGAGTCCCTTGCTCATTGCACCATCAGGATTCAAGCAAGCCGGGCCGACGACGGCTGAAATGCCAGAAACCGGTCCCCGGAAGCTTGTTTCCTTCCCAGTGTAAGAATTGGCTTGGTAGTTTGGTTTGCCCTGTTCCCATCATGCACTGGGACAGGAACAGACTAATTTGCATATAGCCAGGTTCTGAACTGGGATGGTGCAGTGAGCTAAAAAATGGTGTTGGATCTAGCCTTGATCTCTTGACTGGGTGAGAGAATTCTGCTTAATTCAGAAACTCTGTCCATCACCACCCTTTGTTGTTAAATATTTTGTCCACCCTAAGCGTGGAAGGGTATACTCAGATGTGAGTCCCTTGCTCATTGCACCATCAGGATTCAAGCAAGCCGGGCCGACGATGGCTGAAATGCCAGAAACCGGTCCCCGGAAGCTTGTTTCCTTCCCAGTGTAAGAATTGGCTTGGTAGTTTGGTTTGCCCTGTTCCCATCATGCACTGGGACAGGAACAGACTAATTTGCATATAGCCAGGTTCTGAACTGGGATGGTGCAGTGAGCTAAAAAACGGTGTTGGATCTAGCCTTGATCTCTTGACTGGGTGAGAGTATTCTGCTTAATTCAGAAACTCTGTCCATCACCACCCCATGTTGTTAAATATTTTGTCCACCCTAAGCGTGGAAGGGTATACTCAGATGTGAGTCCCTTGCTCATTGCACGATCAGGATTCAAGCAAGCCGGGCCGACGACGGCTGAAATGCCAGAAACCGGTCCCCGGAAGCTTGTTTCCTTCCCAGTGTAAGAATTGGCTTGGTAGTTTGGTTTGCCCTGTTCCCATCATGCACTGGGACAGGAACAGACTCATTTGCATATAGCCAGGTTCTGAACTGGGATGGTGCAGTGAGCTAAAAAACGGTGTTGGATCTAGCCTTGATCTTTTGACTGGGTGAGAGTATTCTGCTTAATTCAGAAACTCTGTCCATCACCACCCCTTGTTGTTAAAAAGAACTTGAATAGGAAGCACGGCAGTGACTCAACTACTAAGAAATACTGGTGAACATGGATCCTGCTACGTAGCACGTATGGTGCGGCTACGGTAGCGGAATGTGGCTGGCTATGGAGGGCAAGAGGGCCTGGGAACCTTACTGCTTCTTTTACCCCGGACAAGCAAGTATCGACATGTGGGGAGGGGAAAAGCGCTCTGCTGAGTTGGGGTGGCGGGAAGTTATTGAACCGCATAGCATGGAGGCAGGGGGGATGGGGTGGCACTGGGATGGGAAAGTTAACTGGTTTGGTTTTTTGTTCATATCTGTTCAAGGCGAAGAAGACACAAACGCACGCCAATCAGTAGGTAAGGCACTAACTACAGCATACACTAAGGAAAAAATGCGTTACATTTACATACGTATGAAGTGGGGGCACGACATTCAAGTACATTATGCTCCGACCCTAATTGACTACACCAAGGCGACATCACCTAAATGGCACATAGCACACGGAACAGTACTCCAAACATAGCAACACAAGAGGCGTCGCCCGCTCCTCTTAAAATTGTAACCTGGAATGGAGGGGACTGGGGGACAAGATTAAAAGAGGACGGGTACTACAGGCCCTTAAGCGTCTAGGCCCGACAATTGTGCTCCTACAGGAAATAACCTCACGGGCTCTGCATGTAAAGCTATGGATAGATGGGGGTATAAAATGGCAGCACACTCGCAATTCTCTACGGGATCTAGAGGCACAGGTATACTAGTTAAGAAATCCTCCACGTTTATGATCATACAGACCAAAACAGAGGACCAGGGGCGGTTTTCTGCGATTCAGGGTCAGTGGGAGGGTAGGCTCCTGAACATAGTTTTGTCTACATACCACCGGCACTTCACACCGAGGCTATGCCGGCACTCGGAGAATTCCTATTAGAACTCCCGGAGGGAGACCTCATTATAGGAGGAGACTTCCACGCCACGATAGATGCAGCGATAGATAGGTTCCCCGCCCGAACACGTGCACTTGGGCCCTTGTGATTCCGTGGTTTTACTGAGGCAATGGGCCTCATAGTTGTCTGGAGACACACGCACCCGGACACACGTCAATACACTTATCACTCTGCAGTACATAATAGTCTCTCTCGTATTGATTATTTTTTAATGTTAGACTCTGGCCTCCAAAATATTGAAGCGATCGACATAAAACCTAGAGGCAGATCTGACCACTCCCCAATGCTACTCACACTCGCATGCCAAATTAAATCTCTCAGACGCATATATCCTATACACCCGGGGTATCTGGCGATCCCAAAGATTAAAAAACCACTCCGCAAAGTAACCGAACTTTACTTCGCGGAAAACACAGCGTCAGTAGACTCAGCAATAACTTTATGGGAGGCATATAAAACAGTATTTACAGGACAAGCTATAGCATCAATCACGGGTTACAAACGAGAGCAACAAAAAGAATTGACAGAGCTAGAAATAGCGCTAATGGCAGCGGAAGCGGCTCACTCGCTGATCCGACCCAAGACACGGCACACACCCTAAAACTAAAACAACAACAATATTTGGATCACCTACGAACCCAGACGGTCAGACACATTACAGCGACGAGAGATAGGGTGTATGACCTGGGTGATAAGGCCGGTAAAATGTTGGCATGGTTAGATAGGAAGGGGGGCGGAGTGAGGGGAATACAACAACTACGTGCGAGAGATGGCACACTGACATCACGTCCCAGGGACATAGTCAACATCTTAGCAGAACACTTTAGAGGGGTGTACACCCCCACAACAGAACCCACAGAGGATGCAATAAGGGACGCCTTAAGCCACATTGAACTGACCTCGCTCCCCCCGGAAGCAACCTCGGAATTAGAAGCGAACTTGACACTCGCAGAAATCCAAACTGCAATACATTTGGTGAATTCCGGGAAGGCACCTGGCCCAAACGGGATACCGATTGAATGGCACAAACTAATGGCGGGAACACTAGCTCCGCACCTCTTGGCAATGTACGAAGCATGTCTAGAAAAAGCTGAGCTACCACGGACCAACGGGTCGCAACAATAGTGGCGATTCCGAAGCCTGACAAACCACAAATGGAGGCCACAATGTATCGCCCGATCTCGTTACTTAATGCAGAGGGTAAAATCCTCGCGAAATTATTGGCAAATAGAATGCTAAACCATCTACCACAATTGATACACCCAGACCAATCCGGGTTCATGCCTCACAGAAAGACAGCTCTGAATCTCAGACGAGTACAAGGAGTGATGGCACGGGCCTCAGAACTGACAGGGCCGGCAGCGATATTATCTCTAGACGCAAAAATGGCGTTTGACATGGTGGAGTGGAGATACCTATTTGAAGTGTTGGTACATATGGGCTTTGGCCCTAAATTCCACGCTTGAGTGAAACTCCTTTACACACATCAGACGGCAAGAGTGACAGCTAACGGACACTTATCTGATGAAATAGACCTAGCAGGAGGTACACGTCAAGGTTGCCCCCTGTCGCCTCTGCTATTTGCAGGATGACATGATGATCTATCTTAAGGAACCAGAGAACGGAATACCTGCACTACTGAATATGTGTAATGACCTTGGGAGCCTCTCCGGCTACGAAATAAACTGGTCTAAATCGGTGCTGTACGTGTTAAATGGTTCCTGCACCCCTACTACCGCCAACATGTCCACTGATGGTAACGGAAGACTCGTTCAAATACTTGGGAATTCATATCACCAAATCCACAACTGATTTTTCTCCAAGAACCTAGCTCCCCCACTGGAGCGACTTCAACGGGACGTGGCACATTGGGCAACACTACCACTTGCACTCCCTGGTTTGGCAGCACTGTACAAGATGAAGGCCCTCCCTAGGTTTCTATTCGCCCTTGAAAACACGCCCGACAAAATCCCAACCTGCTACTTCAGACAGGTGGCGTTGCAGGTCTCAACGCTTCTGTGGGGCAGTCACACAGCGCGCATAGCACAGGTGAAACTTCACAGTAGCTGGTAAGACGGAGGGATAGCACTCTCAAACCTCCAGATCTACTACTGGGCCGCGCAACTTAAAGTCATTAATCATTGGATACACGCACCTCATGACAACCCGGCATATAGCGCAGATAGGGCGCAACTAGGAACAAACAACATGCTAGCAGCACTCTACAATAGAAGCATGCTTACGAAACTGGTGGGGCCCACAAAACATACAACGCTGATTTGGTACGCGGCACAGGCCAAGTTGGGTTGGAAAGGGGTGCTCACGAAACTGACCCCTCTATGGGACACCAAAGCACTGGGAAACCTGCGACAGAGTAAGGGCTTTACACAATGGGATAACATAGGCATATCCACTGTAGGTGACTTATGGGAGAAAGGAACGATGATACCGTTCTCGCAGTTGCAACGGCAATACAGCCTAGGCCCAAACGAAAAATTTAGGTACATGCAAATTAGACACGCTCTGCTGAAGACAATCCCGACCACTACAGAACTTCCTGAAGCTTCCCCACTAGAGGACCGTCTCCTGACGGATCATATGCCGCAGAGTGCCACCTCCTTCACATATCGGAAAATACTCAATAATTTACCGGATCCCATGGGCACACTGAAAGGGAGATGGACTGCAGACTTAGGAGATATAGACGACCATGAGTGGAGAGAGGCCTTAGCGTCACCTAAAGAAGTAGGCATTTCATCCAGACTTAGATTAGTGCAACTTAAAATTCTCCATAGAATATACTATACTAGAACCACACTACATAAAATTCAGAGAGCAACACACCCATTTTGTTTGAGAGGATGTGGAACCGAAGGTACATTCTTCCATACGCTGTGGCACTGCCCCATGATAGCAAACTACTGGAAACAGGTGCACCGCACTATATCTCAAATGACAGATACATCCCTACTGCCAGACCCAAAACGAGGTTTACTAAACATATGGGGACCCAACGACCTTACACGCTATGGACAGATATGGTCCACCTTGGGTCTAATGATTGCTAAGAGAGACATTGCACAGAAATGGGGGGCGGCGGAGGTGCCGACGCTATTTACTTGGTGCAGAAACATGGACCTAGCGATGGTAATCGAACGCACAGTATATGCCACAAGGAAATGTCCGCGAAAATGGAATAAGATCTGGGCAGCATGGAACACTTTTAGAGGGGACATATGTGATCCGGTGCCGGAATCAGATGATGAGGACTCCGATGAAGAGACAGACTAGGGGCCATATGTAGGTAATTCATATTTACCGACTCTTAAATACCGAATTTTACCGATTCGGTATTTAAGAGTCGGTAAATATGAAGGGGGGAGATGTAGGTATTACAGAATCTGTAAATACCGAATCTTTAAGATTCGGTATTTACCGATTCTGTAAATACCGAATCGGTATTGCCCATTGATTCCTATGGGCCTTGAAGCCCATAGGAATCAATGGGCAATACCGATTCTGTAATTACAGAATCGGTAAATACCGGTTTTAGCAAGGGTGCAGAGGGTGTCACTTTGACACCCTCTAGCACCCCAAAGACGGGCGTGTTTGCCATGTGGCACACAGACATGCCCTAAGGGCATGTCTGTCTTTCACATGGCTAGGTGTGCATGCACACATGTGCATGCACACCTGGAATCGGTATTTTACCACCCAATTGGATTGGGTGGTAAAATACCGATTCTTTAAGGCCTTAGGGACTCTGAAGAGTCTCACCTACATCTGGAAGGTACCGAATCGGTAAAAATACCGATTCGGTATTTTACAGATTCTGTAAATTTACCGATTCGGTAAATTTACAGAATCTGTAAAATCTGGCCCCCTACATCTCAAGATGCCAAATACCGGTCGGAAACGGCCGAATTCGGCCATTTCCGACCGGTATTTGCCAGCTACATCGGGCCCCTAGGTATACAGGGAGGGGGTCTCTAGGGTTGAGCACTAACATAAGACAGGGAAGTACAAGAACAAGAGAAATACTGATGTACGAAATGCATGTTAAGTCCTTAACTGAAGGTAAATTGTGTATTGTCTGTATAGCCACGTTTGATACCACTGTAATAACTTTAATAAAAACAGTTTAAAAAAAAAAAACAAATATAGAATATATGTAAAATGTTAACAATGGGAATATTTGCTACATGTTGAAATCTGGTCCTTGAAAAAGAAATGGTGGGTTGAATTTGAAAGATTGAATTAACACATACACTCACGCACAAAAACTGTAATAAGAAAAAATATGTTTCAATAAAAAGTAGTTAGATGAGTAAAATGTGTTTCTATAAATGCACATGTCATAATCTGAGTGTTTAACTATGAAGTGATTTGGTGAAGAACATGTGTATTTGTTTGATGTGTGGGCACAGTATAAGGAACTTTCCAGCACTTTTTGTTTTCAGATTAAAAAACTGAAAAAAATATGTTATACATAGATTTCTATGTTTGTATCTCTTTAAAACTACTTGGTCTGCTTAAAAAAAAAATAATAAAACAAAACAGCTTTATTCGATTTCACTTGTAAAAATCACTAAAGCACAAATAAATAATCAGTTAAAAAGGAATACGTGATCATCTTAGAACATGAGAATTCATTCAGAACGACACGCAATAAGAATACAATATCTTAACAGATTAAATCAGTTCATTGAGGTCCTATGTCTAATTATACTTTTTAAAAACATTGACACTAAGTACATAGTCAATTCATCTTCTAACATTTGCAGTCTCAGAAAGGCCGGTCTGCATTGTCTCAAACCCCACTTTCTCAACATAGGTGTTAAATATTTTTCCCTGGGCAAGGTATAGAACTTCAAAACAATATGCAATGTAGCATTGATTGTACAGATATGTCATCACAGGGGCACAATATCAGGTTTTTGGACCAGGAATTAACTTCAGGGAGCGTAAGTAATCTGAAAAAGCTTCCCCCCCTAAAACGTGTGAGTAACATGCGAGAATAACTACTTTGGGTCAAGATCAAATATGGCTGAATGCCCTGTCCCTGGAGAATCAACTGATTTTCCAAGACAGAGATCTTGCTTTTCTCTATCAGCCAGTGTTTGTTCTCTAAGAAGTGGAGACAAATTTCTTTCAACTTCTTTCTCGATACTGTCACTAAACAGTCTAGCTTTTAGCACTGGGTGAGGCTTGGATGAAGAGGTGGTTATCTCTTGGGACCTCCGTGTTTTCTTCAAATGGCAGTAAAACAAACACCTTCTCTCTTTATGTTAATTCATGGGCATTGAGCAAAGACAGACTACGGGAAAGGGGTTGGGATTAAAAGTATGTGTGAGACCTTGGAGTTGAACAAGATCAACAATTTATGGAGAACAGCATGCACTTTGGCTCACTTTCCAGAAAACCCATCAGGTTATTTTGGACAGAGAATCTGCACAGCTTTCAGTCATGTCATGAACGCACATACCTCAGTGACTGGCATTGGGGTCAGCAACAAATGGGAGTAGAAAAAAAGCAACAAAATACTTCCTCCATTTTTCTGACCTTGTTTTTACTAGTTTTAGGACTTTGGGCACGTTAAAACTGCTGATAAGTGCTAAAGTGCTTGTACTGTCTCCTCTAATCTTGGTAACATTGGCTTAATCCCAATTGAATTCTTTTAGTTACTTATAAGTCCCTAGTAAAGTGGACTGCATTTGCCCAGGGCCTGTACATGAAATGCTACTAGTGGGCCTGCAGCAGTCATTGTGCCACCCAGTTAAGTAGCCCCCTAACCATGGCTTAGGCCTGCCATTGCAGAGCCTGTATGTGTGGTTTTGCACTGCCACTTCGGCTTGGCAAGGTAACCCTCTTACCATGCCTCATCCTTCCCTTTTCATAAATATAAATCGTCATTTAGGTAGGCACTGTCAATCAATCAATCAATCAATCACAACACTTGTATAGCGCGCTACTCACCCGGAAGGGTCTCAAGGCGCTTGGGGCAAGGGGGCCGCTACTGCTCGAACAGCAAGGTCTTGAGTTGTCTCCTGAAGGCGAGGTGGTCCTGGGTCAGTCGAAGGTGGATGGGGAGGGAGTTCCATGTCTTGGCCGCCAGGTAGGAGAAGGATCTTCCTCCGGCGGTGGCTCTTCGGATGCGTGGTACGAGGGCGAGGCTAGCGGACCGTAGCTGGCGGGTGGTCATGTGGAAGGTCAGGCGGTCGTTGAGGTACTTGTGGCCCAGGTTTTGGAGAGACTTGTGTGCGTGGGTGAGGAGCCTGAACGTGATCCTCTTGTTGACGGGGAGCCAGTGCAGGTTCTTCAGGTGGCCGGAGATGTGGCTGCGTCGAGGGATGTCCAGGATGAGTCGGGCGGAGGCGTTCTGGATGCGTTGTAGTCTTTTCTGTAGCTTGGCTGTGGTTCCGGCGAAGAGGGTGTTTCCGTAGTCCAGCCGGCTGGTGACGAGGGCCTGGGTGACTGTCTTCCTGGTTTCGATTGGGATCCATCGGAAGATCTTGCGGAGCATGCGGAGGGTGTGAAAGCATGAAGAGGAGACGGCGTTGACTTGTCTGGTCATCGAGAGGGAGGAGTCCAGGATGAAGCCCAGGTTGCGTGCGTGGTCTGTCGGCTTGGGGGCGGTGCCCAGGGCTGGGGGCCACCAGGAGTCGTCCCAGGCGGAGGGTGATGGTCCAAGGATGAGGACTTCCGTCTTGTCTGAGTTCAGTTTCAAGCGGCTGTTCTTCATCCACTCGGCGACGTCTTTCATCCCTTCGTGGAGGCTGGTTCTGGCGGTGTCGGGGTCTCTGGTGAGGGAGAGGATCAGCTGGGTGTCGTCGGCGCAGGAGATGATGTTGAGGTTCTGTTGGCGTGCGATGGCTGCGAGAGGTCTCATGTAGACGTTGAAGAATGTGGGGCTGAGTGATGATCCTTGCGGGACGCCGCAGATGACTTCGGTGGCCTCAGAACGAAACGGGGGGAGGCGGACTCTCTGTGTTCTTCCAGCGAGGAACGAGCTGATCCACTTCAATGCCTTCTCCGGTGTTGCTGAGGGGTTGGACTAGGGTGCGGTGGCAGACAGTGTCGAACGCGGCGGAGAGGTCCAGGAGGATGAGTGCCGCTGTTTCCCCGTTGTCGAGAAGGGCTCGGATGTCGTCGGTGGCTGAGATGAGGGCGGTCTCGGTGCTGTGGTTGGCTCTGAAGCCGGACTGCGAGGGGTCGAGGGATCCATTCGTCTCGAGGAAGGTGGCAAGCTGTCTGTTGGCGATCTTCTCGATGACTTTGGCAGGAAAAGGGAGGAGTGAGAAGGGGCGGAAGTTTTTGAGGTCGGTGGGGTCCGCTGTTGGTTTCTTCAGTAGTGCGCTGAGCTCGGCATGCTTCCAGCTCTCCGGGAAGGTGGCGGTGTCGAAGGAGGTGTTGATGACGTCTCGGAGTTGGGGTGCGATGGTGGAGTTGGCCTTGTTGAAGACGTGGTGGGGGCAGGGGTCAGTCGGAGATCCGGAGTGGATGGTGTTCATCGTGCGGGCTGTGTCTTCGGTGGTCACTGCGGTCCAGGTGCGGAGGGTGGCGGTGGGGTGCGTTGGTTCGACGGTTGGGTGCGAGGATGGTGCGCCAAAGCTGTTGTGGATGTCGGCAATCTTGCGGTGGAAGAATGAGGCGAGGGAGTCGCAGAGATCTTGTGAAGGGGTGATGTCGTTGTTGCCGGTGCTGGGGTTGGAGAACTCCTTGACGATGCTGAAGAGTTCCTTGCTGTCGTGGGCGTTGTTGTCCAGTCCATCCTTCAGTGATTTCTTCTGGGTGGTGCGGATGAGCTGGTGGTGCTTGCGGGTGGCGTGTTTGAGGGCGGTCATGTTGTCAGTGGTCCGGTCGAGGAGCCAGGCTTTCTCGAGGGTGCGGCAGGTTTTCTTGGAGTCCTTGAGTTTGTCGGTGAACCAGGGGGCCTTCTTGCTTCTGGGTCTGCTGGGAGGGTTCTTCAGTGGTGCGAGGTCGTCGGCGCAGGCAGTCAGCCACTGCGTGAAGTTGCGGACTGCTTCGTTGGGGTCCGGTGTGCTGGCAGGTGGGTTCTGGCTGAGGGAGGTGGTGATCTGGTCGGCGGTGATCTTGCTCCAGCTTCTGTGAGGAACCTGTTGCGGGTGGTGGTGGGTAGTGTTTTTTCTGAAGCTGAAGTGGACGCAGCTGTGGTCGGTCCAGTGAAGTCCGGTGGAGTGGCTGAAGGCGATGTGCTTGCTGGATGAGAAGACGGGGTCAAGTGTGTGGCCGGCGTAGTGGGTGGGGGTGTTGACCAGTTGCTTGAGTCCGAGGTTGGCGAGGTTGTCCAGCAGGGCGACGGTGTTGCGGTCCTTGTTGTTCTCCAGGTGGAAGTTGAGGTCCCCTAGGAGGATGTAGTCGGCGGAGGGGAGGGCTTGTGGGCTGATGAAGTCCGTGATGTCTTCGCTGAATTGTGTGCGTGGTCCCGGGGGTCTGTAGATGAGGGTGCCTCTGAGGGTCGTCTTAGGGTCGGTGTGAATCTGGAAGTGGAGGTGTTCGCCGGCGGTGAAGGTGTCGTCGGCGTTGGTCGTGATGCGGATGGTGTTCTTGTGGACGATGGTGATTCCTCCTCCGGTCTGGTTGACGCGGTCCCTCCTGATGATCTTGTACCCATCCGGGATACCTATGGCGATGTCGGGGGCTGAGGAGGCGTTCATCCAGGTTTCAGTGAGGAATGCGACGTCTGGTGTTGTTGTGTCGAGCAGGTTCCAGAGTTCGACGGCGTGTCTGTGGACGGAGCGGGTGTTGAGCAGGATGCACTTAAGGTCGCTGCTGGAGTTTGGCTTGGCGGGCGCGGTGCATGTTCGGAGGTAGGTGAACTTGCAGGTTGTGCAGGTGAAGGGTCCGTGGAAGCGTTTCGGGGCGGCCCGGCAACAGGCGGGGTTCCGGCCGGAATTGAGTGCGGCGGCGTAGGTCTGTCGGGTCGTCTTGCGTCGGTGAGGGCCAGGGGTCCTGGCGCTGGGCGCGGTCCAGGCGCGGACGGGCGCAGACAGGCTTGCCTTTGGCGCGCCTTCGTGCGGTCGCCATTTATGGCGAAGTGGGAGGGAGGGAGGAGCAGCTGGGAGGCAAGAGCGCGGAGGGCACAGAAGGAAAAGGGGGCGTGGCTGCTAGCACGGCGGCGGGAAGCAGGGGGCAGGGCGGGCAGGCACAGGAGACAGGACAACAGCACGGGCAATAACACACAATCAAAACAGCCAATGGGAGACAATAATGATATTAACAGAATGCAGGGAGACAAAAAGGAAACAAAATAAGAGTTACAGTACACGCAAATACGGTGGGGGGCGGGGTCGGCAAGGCAGGCTCAGCGAGGCTGCGGGCAGCAGCGGGGTGAGAAGCACACACAACAGCTGGTGGCCGTGCGGCGCGGGGGTGTCCTGAGAACAGGTCACACTCACCTGCGCCGCGCGGTCGCCATTTATGGCCAAGTGGGAGGGAGGGAGGAGCAGCTGGGAGGCGGGAGCGGGGAGGGCACAGAAGGAAAAGGGGGCATGGCCGCTAGCACGGCGGCGGGAAGCGGGGAGCGGGGCGGGCAGGCACAGGAGACAGGACAACAGCACGGGCAATAACACACAATCAAAACAGCAAATGGGAGACAATAATGATATTAACAGAATGCAGGGAGACAAAAAGAAAACAAAATAAGAGCTACAGTACACGCAAATACGGTGGGGGGCGGGGTCAGCAAGGCAGGCTCAGCGAGGCTGCGGGCAGCAGCGGGGTGAGAAGCGCACACAACAGCTGGTGGCCGTGCGGCGCGGGGAGGTCCTGAGAACACTGTATGACCCACAGGGCAGGGGCAATGTAATTAAAAGGCAGGACATGTACTTTTAAGTTTTACATGTGAAGAGATAGACTGGTGTCACTGTAAAATTTTAAATCATAACTTATGGTGATGTTGGATTTTAAGTTACAGTTTAGCAAATGTGACTTTCAGAAAGTTGATATTTACTTACTTTAGCTATTTGATGTCGGCTTCCTGTCTCTGTTCAGCCTTGGTTGAGTGGGAGCTGGAATTTGTGTATTCCCTCTACACAGCCGCACACAAACGGGTGGGAGGGGGAAGCTGGGCAAACCATCACATGTACACCTCAATAGGCTGTGTCATGTCTACATAGAAACGGCTGCATACCCCCCTGTAGTGAGTCTGGAGCAAGGGCCGGAAGGAAGGCCCTTTGTGCACTTCAAAGCTGTCTTTGAAGCCTCCCCCACTTCAAAGGAATAACCGGGTATAAGTATTTGACCTCTGACATTATGACATTAGTATATATCTGGACCTGTGAAGATTCTGCCAGGAAGAAGAACGTCTGTGATGCTGAAAGGACTGCCACTCTGCTGGACTTCTGCTTTTCCGGACTCTTAACTTGCTGAGCTGCCCTGTTGTTCCCCTGTCTGAGTGAGAAGGACTGGAGCTCCATCACTTGAACCAACCCAGAGTGACTTCAGGGGCTTGCTGGCTTGTCTCCTGTTCTAAGCCTTAGGGACAACAAAGACTTCAATTCATCATGCTATAGCACCTGGACTTTGCTTGCTGCAAGTCTTGCCCTGCCAAGTTGTGCCAATCTAGTCCTGGGCCCTTGCAAGTGGGTATAAAGTGCTGCTACAACTAGAACTCATGCATCCTCATCAGATCCGTGCATCTTTGGCCTTGCATTAGTCGGAACCAATGCTTCCTCGTTGTTGAATGGAGCAGACCTGGCACATCATCTTCGGAACCAATGCATCGCCTCTGGTATTGATGCATCGCCTACTGTGGGAGTAGCAGCCAAGCATCACAGTCGGAACTAGTGCCTCACAATCAGAACCGATGCATTGCTGCAGTTGTGTGGAGAAAATCAACATATCTTGACCACTGCGTGGCTCAACAGGTACATCACTTCGACCGCACCTCAGATCTTTGTCAATGATGAAGCATCCCAGATGAATGTACTTTGTTTCAGCGGGCCCATGTGGGCCCCGGTATCCCATCCGCGCTTGGCCTGAACATTTGACATTGCCCCGGTTCAGCGCAACCAGATTTACCATTTAAGCGTTTATTGCTTCTAAGAGCTATTTTACACTTATAATTTGAAAATTCATATCTCAACTTTTACTTGTCAGAATTTTCTCCTTTTGGTCTTGTTTTATCTATAAAATTAAGCTCTGTATTTCTAAACTGGTGTGGAGTATTTTGTGGTGTTTTTACTGTTACTGTTTAAAGTTTTGCACAAATACTTTACACATTGCCTCGTAAGTTAAGCTTGACTGCTCTGTGCCAAGCTACCAGAACGTGAGCGCAGAATAATTTAGGGTGTGCTTTGACTTGCCTTAATTAGGATTGTGGTCCCTACTTGGACAGGGTGCATACTGCTGCCAACCAGAAACCACATTTCTAACAGCAATACACTTATATGGCTCCAGATCTCATATTTGTAGAGAACTGAACAAAAGCAATTTATATCCACAAATTCAAGTACCATTTATTTAGTTAGCTCATCTCTGATCAAAAATACCTGAAAGAAATCCAGACTGACTCCTGGCATAAAGATTCAGCTATGGATTATCAAGGGAACTTCAAGTTACTATTCACCTTATGTTTTGCAATGTATTATCTGAACACTCTCAGCTTGGGGAGAGATATTTTGCCATGGTGTAAAAAGGATTGACTGTCTGTAAATAAATCACTAGTCTTAATATTATTTGCTAAATACAGAGCTTGAACCTGTGTCTTTATCATCTGGCATATATGCCACACAAAGAGGAAAAAAAATAAGTATTTTTTTAAACTTACTCTATTTCAGTCACAGTTGCTGTAGCCCAGTAAATACTGACAACATAATTTTCACCAATAGTCATATTCTCCAAATTTTGACCATCTGAAAAAAATATTACATTTAACTTTAGAGTAGCTTGAATGGCGATTTTCAGACAACAACTACAATAGCCCATAATCTGAATATACCACTTAACTCTTCAGGAGATAATGTTCAAAAGATTTAACAGGTCTTTTTTTCCCATTTTCTCTCTATTGGGAAGCTATAACCTATTTTATAAGTTCGATCCAACCCTACTTAGTTATATAGGTGCTCGACTTTTCTATAACTGTTTAAGGATCTCAGAAGGCGGGGGTGGTTTGGCTGGCGAGAGATAACCAGAGTCGCTGTAAATATATGCAGAGCAACTAGAATACATTAATCTGACGTAGAAAACCACATTGCAGATAAGGATTTACATTACAAAACGTATATTTAGTCATATTTTAACTAAACAAGACACAGTCCAAGAGAACTATCAGAAAGCAATTTCAAAGGTCAGTGCTATAGCATGTAGGTCTACATTGGCAAAAATACAACCTCCCCATAACTGTTTGTCCTCTTGCTGCTGCTGCTACAATGAGGATTGTTTTTTGGGATGAAGAACCACACTGGGGGTGCCTTTTTCCCAAACATTCGTTATTTCGATCACCATACCACATCAGCATCTATAAGCCTGTGTCTGAATATCTATAGTGCCTCACTTGCCCTCCTAACCTTACCAGAGAAACAAGTGACTTGGCACCAGAGAACACAACACTCTTGACCCTCTCAGGGATTGCTGTAACAGGACACATCCTTTGTCGCTCTGGTTCACAATACATTTCTGCGGAATGCTGCACTTTGGGTTAATTCAAAAGGTGAATAATCCACAGCCAAATGTATCCATCAGAAAAGAGATACAAAGGAAGTTTCTAATATTTATTTAAACTATTGTGCTCTAAGAGGCAGTATTTGCGCCACAATGAGAAAACAAATGCATAAGAGAAATATCACTAACAAACCATATTCCATAAAGAGCCCAGTCATAATAAAAGTGTTCCGCCTAAACAACCCCCATTTCTACTGAATTCTAATGATTATAAGTAAAAAATCTCTGGTATTTTTTTATTTTAAAGTTTGGAGACCATTGATAAAGGAAGAACCAACACTTCAATGCTCAGTACAGGAATTCAGTCAGATAGTAGCCAGAAAACAAAATGGATGCATTTATACAGTGTTCTTTACAGAGACTACCCGCTTT
Source organism: Lissotriton helveticus (assembly GCF_964261635.1). NCBI lineage: Eukaryota > Metazoa > Chordata > Amphibia > Caudata > Salamandridae > Lissotriton > Lissotriton helveticus. Next base: position 581,385,844 of record NC_136068.1, read on the forward strand.
GGTAAAAAACAACAAAGGCACCAAAACTAGTCTGTGCCCTGCCTAACACCTCCACTATATCTATCCACGTCTAACACACCTATCTTCTAATGCACCATAGCAAATTCTTGAACCATCTCAATCCACATCTGACTCTTTCCAGTCCCTTGCACTCAATCAACCCCAACATTTCTCCCGTCTCTAGGTCCTAGTATAACCCCTTTCACCATGCCTTTGACGCCCAACTCTTCTCTTTCTTCTTATCTAAAGCCTACTGTTATCTTTTAGATCCCTGTTTAATGCCCCTCCCTTCTCTAACTCTATGGCTAACCTCTCAATCATACCTCACTCTTCTCCATCCACCAGCCTAACATAACATGTAACCACAAATATATCAACGGTTTCCAATGGGACACTTAAAGTGTTTCTAGCTGAGAATCCCTGGGCCACTACTGGCTCTATTTATAAATCTTATGCTACCACAGGCTCTCAGTGTAACTCCATCAGGACATCCCTGGCTTCCTGTGTAACCTCTCCGTCCTGATTGGCTTCCAGTGGCTGTACATGTAATCCATTACCCATCTATAGTTCCCCTCAAAACTGTCTCTCTGGACTAATTGTGATGTGAATATCTTGAAGTGTCTTTTGTTTTGTCATACATTTAATGACACGAGTGACACATGATTGTGTGTCAGGGCGTGCCTGGATCATATGATGTACTGGGAGAACCAATCACTTGCACTTACCCTCTCTACTTTAGTGCATGGTCTCTACACCAAAATCTGTAGTCTCTTGTACTTGTTCTTTAGCTGCTGCCCGCAGGAAGATACTGCCACAGTTTGAAATGCTGAGGATGCAGTCAGCTTTTGGATGTTGGAAACTGGTGTAGCCTACTCACACAAACATGAGGACTACTGTATGTGGCAAATACCATTACTTCCAACCCAGACACTTTCCTGTGTCATTTCTTTTCCTGTAAATGCCCTAAAACGTCTACTCTTCCCCATCTCTACTTCTCCCCATATTATCTTCCTACGATCCACCACACCATTCTTTCTTGGAGCTGCTGGTGGTGTCTTGCATATACAATAAGGTATCAAAATTCCCTCTGAATAACCCAATGTCCTGCAATGCAAAGCTGAATGTAAAACCGATTCACAAGCCCATGTTTGGTTGGTCTCTCCTTTGCCAACCCCAAATTCAGGCCTGCAACATGCCCCAGCATCCTCACAATCACCCTCCACTCAACAGCGGAGGAATTTTTTGAGAACACCTGATCATTTAAGCTTTTTTGCTTAGAGATTTCACCAACCAGACACCACCTTCATGCTTCTTCCTGGGCTCCTGCCTAAACCGTAGTGCATCTGATTGTAGAAATGCCAGACCCTGGGTACATTTCTTGATAACCTGCAGGTAAGCAAGTGGTGTTTGGGCCAGATCACTCTGCAGACATGATCCCTGTTTGTATTACTTAACAGTAGATCAGGAAAAAATGTCTATTGTTCTTTGTCTTATGTCTGTGAGGTTACACTGTACCTGGAGAAAGTGATCTGTATTTCCTTACTGGGCAGACTACCCTCACCGGAAAATACAAGTTGTGGAAATGCTGAACACTCCTGCTAGGAGCTTACTAAAAACAACATTGAGTAGTCCATGCACACTAATTTTGCAGCTCACCCTCATGTGGAATGTTTGTTTTAAATTTGCTGCAGAAGTCTAATTATGCCACTGCAATGTGGTAACTATTGCTGGCGTATTCTCACAGCTGCAACCAAAGCTGTTTTGAAAGCGCTGGAGTTATGTTGTCCATAGTTATAACAGGATTTATTCAGCAGTTCATCACAAGCATACCAATGCCTTTTCATAGACCAAATTCCTTGCAGTTTGTATCATGGGATTTTCACATCCTTGGCCTGGACACCAGCTACTTGCATGAGTTTATTCATTTCAAATGTCATCACTGCTTTTATTGTGTATGTTTTAATTAGCTAACACAGGTAAGGTAAATGGTTCTGGAATCTACTGAAACCTTACAAGACTTTCAGTCAGCTGTTTCCTATGGGAAGACTTGGAAATCCTTTTTGTGAATCTGTAACACAAATTGGGCTTTGTTGAAGAGCCTACTGACTCCTCACCAAGTTTAATGGTACACTGTCTGTCTTTGGGAGTGCAGGTTAGACTGCCATACCTTAGGCATAAACCTGAGCGTCCCTCCTTGGCTGCTTGCTCAGCCTCATTCCCTGCTTGGAGATCACTACGGGAGGGCGATCCCCAAGCATGGATCCACCCACTAGATACTAGGGAGGAGGAAGCCGCCCCTTGGGCAGGGGCCTTTGCTTCCCCAATTTATTTTGACACAATTTAGTCTTTTTGCCCCCCCAGGGGGGCCGCAAAAAGCCCACTAGACACCAAGGATTTTTTTAGGAAGTAAAAATAAGGGTGGGGGATGCCTAAAACGGGCATGCCCATGCCCCCACCCCCTCCCGCAATCATGCCTCATCTGCCATACAGAAAGCCCACTAAACACCTGGGATTTGATTTTTGACTTTTTTTTAGGGTGCGGGCTGCCCGAAACAGGCACGCAAATGCCCCCACTCACCCACCATTACAGCCTTTTTGCTGGAGGGCAGATGTGGCATTGGCCACTAATCTGCCCCTTCTGGGGCGCAAAGCCCACTTGACGCCAGGGATTTATTTCGCACAATTTTATTTAGGATGGTGGCTGCCCGAAAGAGGCACGCCAATGCCCCCACCCCGCCACAAATACAGCCTTTCTGCCCACCGTGGAGGGTCGATGGGGCAGTAGCCCCCGGGGCAGAAAAACCCACTAAATGCCAGGATTTTGTTTTGCACAATTTTGAGGTGACATCATTTTGATGTCGCCTCACTACATTTTGTGCCCTTGCCTGTTGCGGGTACTTGAGTCTCCCACACGAGTGAGGCACCGTTTTTATTGGAAGACCCGGGGAAACGCTGGGTGGGAGGAAATTTGTGTCAGCCCCGTGATGCCACAACTTTCTCACACAAAAATTTGTGAAAAAGGTGATTTTTTCAGCTAAAATTGAGGGTTACAGGTAATTCTGGGTAAGGAAACGTTGGAGGATCCACGCAAGCCATACCTCCCTGGAATCCCCATGGTGTCTAGTTTTCATAAATGTGTAGGTTTGGTTGGTTTACCTAGGTGGTCGCCGAGCACCAGGCCAAAAACCCAGGCGACTCACCTTGCAAAACCAGGTCATTTTGAGATAGGCAATTTTGATGTCGCCTCACTACGTTTTGGGACCTTGCCTGTCGCGGGTGTTGGGCCTCCCACACGTGTGAGGCACCGTGTTTTTTTTAAACATTTTATTGCAATAATTGACATTTACACAGCACGTCATTGTAAACTCGGTCCATCTGAGCAGAATACAATTAGCTCACTCACTGAATGATTATACAAAGCCATTTAGCCAACATCCCGAGTCGGGCAGGCGGCATAGAACAGTAAGGTAGGAAAAAAAAAACAGTACAATTTAAAGAACTATTACTAGCACCCGATTATGTGAAAACAGCTTAGCCCTTTAGGTTGCAGCTCGCAAAACTACCTGTTGATAACCAGCCCGTAATGGCCTCTATCCTCGCATACCCTATTGCTATAGTCTCCAGACTGAACTATTCACTGCTGAAGGCACGCTCCTGCCGGTCAACTTACACTACCTAATATTTATACTGGGTCCACCAGGTCTCAGCCAATTTCAGCAGGCTCGTTAACACTCTCATCCCTCCCGGCACATACATCATCTGTTTCTTCCTCTGCATTCCGTTCATCACGCTGCATATACGATATATATAAACCCCAAAAGTTTTTTGGTCTACTTCTGGGGGGCAGCAGCTCGCTATATGTTTCCAACTGTGTGGAACAATACATCATATCTCGTGACCAGTGTCGCAGCGTCGGGGCTGGCCCCCTCATCCAGCACAAAGCCACTCGTCTCTTGGTTATGAGCAGCCCCATATCGACCAGTCTACGCACTGCCCTAGGTAGCGCCTTCGTATATGCCAGGAGTGCCATCAATGGATCCGGTGAAGGCTAATTTCAACCACTCTGCCCAACTCCTCAAACACACTTTCCCAATAGGAATAAACTCCCCGGCTCAGCCACGCTAGGTGGAGAAAATCTGCAACTGGCGAGCGACATCTCTCACACCTAGCATCATCTCGTAAGCCGTATCTGCACAGCCATTCAGGGGTGTAGTAGACCCTGTTTAGATACTTGAAATGAACCAACCTATGCCTACCATGCAGTGACACTTTCCTGGTGTCGTGCAGCAATAGACCCACTTATCATCTTCCAGTTGCACATTCAAATCTCGCTGCCATGCAAGTCTGGCCGCAGTGTTCTTATGTGACCTGTGTGACATCACTATCCTGTAAAAAGCTGCAACCATTTTGCGGGAGAGGCGCTTTTGACAACATGCGTTAACTCAAGCACAGAGAACACATCTCAAAGGAGAACGGGGGATGGTTCGTATCGCAAGCCTATGGTGAATTTACCCCCGGAGGCAACCCCTTTTGTGGCAGTTCTGGTTAATGTACCAAGACTCACTACGGGAGAATCAGAATCCCAAAGAACCCTTATGGAAAATGTAAAGAGCTGGTGTGATAAGAACTGCACAGGTGCTAGTGACGTTTCTGATCATGTTAGTCTGGCAAGAAGAGTTACTTGGCTGGGTCCGACAGCCAAATGTTTCCCTGAGGATTGTGTTATTATTAACTTTAGGAAGCCACACGTTTGTTCAAGACTTTTTTGGGATGCTACTGATATTAGTCAAGGGCAAATACGTGCGGTCCCACTGGGTTTTTTCTATCCTCGCCCAACACAACAAACTACCCGGGACTTTGTTCACAGGAAAAATACTCCAAACATTCCAAGACAACAAGTGCCTTTAGCCAACTGGGCTACTCTACCCCTTAGCTCACATTTGTCCCTAGATTGTAATCACCACGTGGCTTCACCTCCTGGCCTGGAGCTAAGTAACCGTTTTGATGCTCTTGTAAACCTGGACACTAACATCTGACTGGGCACCAAGAGGGGGTTGCAGGAACCTTCCGGGTCTAAAGGGGCTTGCAGAAACATGAAGCTAATGACTTGGAACATTTCTGGTCTACAATCTAAAAGAGATGATAAAGAATGGCTGGGAATTATTAAGCAACACGAAGTGATCGCACTCCAAGAAACATGGGACACAGAATGTAACTTTTGGGTAGAAGGTTATGTATCTCATTTTAAAGCAGCTCAAAAGTCTAACAGAGGCAGAAGTAAGGGTGGTCTTGCATTGCTAATTTCAGTAAGTCACCTCGGGGCGATGAAAATCTTAGATATTAACTCCCCTAACTGTCTCATCTTAGAGGCCTCGATGAATACGGGGGAAAAACTCCTATACGTAAATTTTTATAACTCAACAGAAGGGTTACAAGGAGGCGAAAATATTCTATTGTTGACTGATTTTTTAAACAATTATAAGAAGAGTCAAACTACTTTGGTTTATTATATTGTGTTTGGTGATTTTAACACACATCTCTGTCAATTTAACTGTTATAATGGTAGTTCCTATGATGATGACTACTTGACACATCCGCATTTTGAACACTCTGTAAAGGGGGGTGCTCTAGAAGAGATGTTGATAGATATGGATATGTCTGAACCCGCTTTTGCGAATCCGATAGACAGAGTGGTGACCTATAGCGCGAGAGGTAGTAACACCATTATTGATTATATCTTTGTGTCACCTAGAATTCTCATAAATGTCATCTCATATAATGCCATTATTACCGCATTTAGTGACCATAACCCGGTCGTTATGGAACTGACTAACATAAACCCTACCATAATTAATTGCGACCAACAGTTAACCTACCCTACTGTAGTCAAGGCCCACGACCAAGGTAGACGGGTCAAATGGTCTAAGATTGATGTTGAGGAATTTTTTACTAAACTGTGCGATGAATTAAGTGTTGAATTTAACACATGCAGGAATCCTCTGTCTACAGGAGGAAATGTTACAAAAGCTTTTGGAACCATATGCAAAAATGTTGCAGAGACCCTTACTATCAAATCATCTGTTAAGCCACGTATGGCACAGGGATGGTTCAATGCTGATTGCTCAAAGGCGCATAAAAAACTTCTAGAAGCCCTGAAATGTAAGCCTCGTAATTTAACTGTAGTGTCCCAATTGAGGAAAGAATATAGGTGTGCGACCGAGGCTCGCAAAAGAGAATTAAAAGACAAGGCCTGGGAAGCACTTTATGATAACCTTACCCTAAGGGACAGTGCCCATTTTTGGAAAATAGTGAACTCTCCTTTGTTAAGTGGTATAGGGAATGAGATATTAGAGGCCAATATCACTGAGAATCAATGGTTAGATCACTTCGAAAACATCTATGGAAGCAAGACTCTTACTACCCCTTTTACTCCTATAGATTCTTCTCCCTCAGACACACCACTAAGGGTTTCGGTAAAAGAAGTATTAAATGCAATTGAAAACACTGCCGGCGGGAAAGCCCCAGGCCCGGATGGGGTCCCCGCCGATATGTATAAAGCACATCCCCATATATGGTCTATAGTACTTGCGAATGTTTTTAATTTAGCATGTATGAATTCGTCTGACACCCCTACCACCTGGTCACATTCGGTGATCATACCAATTTTTAAGAAGGGGCAAAGGGGCGACCCCAGGTGTTATAGACCTATATCGTTACTTGATTCCTCATTCAAAATTCTGGGCAAAGTTATTTTAAATAAAATTAATCTGTGGGAAAAGGATAACGCAATTTTATGTGATACGCAATATGGATTTAGAACAGGGAGGGGTACCGAGGAGCAGTGTCTTAACTTGTACATGACCGTTTCCAAATATACTGCTGCCTCTAGTGGGTCAATCCACCTAGCTTTTATGGATCTGTCCACAGCGTTCGACCTAGTTAATAGGTCGAAGCTGTGGACAATTCTTTCTGAGTTGGGTCTGGACCCTGCTCTGATTAACTTCTTAGCTTTCCTACATACCGACCTGACGGCTTCGGTCCGTATGACCACAGGAGGCAAGTGCACTACTGGGTTTAGATCAGCTAGAGGGGTGAGACAGGGGTGCATTTTGGCCCCCATGTTATTTTCCTTGTATATTAATTCCCTGTACTCCGTTTTAAAAACTGCTACCCCAGATATACCGAATATGGGTGGGTTACCGCTGCCTGTACTGATGTACGCCGATGACACGGTCCTCATTGCTAGAACCCCTAATGGTCTACAACTGCTCCTTGATTCATTTGGAGCTTTTATGAACAAACTAGACCTGGTTGTAAATATGGGTAAATCGCACGTTATGTCCTTAGGGAAAGGAAAGAACACTACTAAAACCCTGCGATGCAATGGAGCGATTTTAACCAAAGTTAAAACATTTACATACCGTGGAGTCATTTTTGACGACATGGGTACATGGACCCCACAGGTTGTTAACAAAGCAATGGCCATTCGGCGGTCATTCGGTGCAATACAGAGCTTTGCTAAAAGACTGGGGGGCAAACCAACGGAAGCTATTCTCAAGCTGTATAGAGCCAAAACTTTGGCTCTGGCTAGATATGGGGCTGGAATCTGGGGATTCAGGGATCTGGCCCTGATACAGAAGGAGGAGAATAGATCCATGCGTTCATTATTAGGCTTACCACAGTCTACACCCATTTTCTCTGTGTTGACAGAACTAGGGCAAGGATTTATTGAAGATACTCTTAACCTGGCCCCCCTACTTCTTTGGGTGAAATTGTGGTTGAACCCGAATTTGACGTTAAATCGACAGATTATCATGGATTGCATGGGGAGAGACAGAGCTAACGATATTAAATGGCTGAGCTACATTAAGTTGGTTGCTACTCGTCTGGGCCGTGTTGACTTGTATAGTAGCCCAGAGAGACTGTGCAAAGAAGATGTTACATGGATTAAGACACAATTTTTAGAGACTAGAAACATGATGCGTGAAGCCCAGGAATTAGAGAAAACCACTGTTAGGGCTCACTATATTGTAGTATCTACCATGAACATCCAGCCATACTTAAGGGTAGTGAATAGGCCTTATCATCGATGGCTTCTCACCAAATTTCGTTTCAACCAGATGCACCTCCTTCTGGGAGAATACTTGAAATGGAACAAGCCAAGGGACCATGTCCCATGTAAATGCGATTCCTTTTCCGACCAAGACCAGTCCCATTTTATATTTTTCTGTCCCTTTTTTGCGGAGGGGAGAAAAAAATATATCCTACCACTATTGAGAAACAGGGGATTCATGCAAGTGAAACCCGCATTGTTGTTTTTACAAACTATGGAGACCCCTATTGTGATGTACGGGGTCGCAAGTTTTTTGGTAGCAGCAATGAGAGCAAAACGATCTAGATCATTGTACCACACAATACCTGATTGAACCGTGTAAATATAAGTGTAGCATATCACACAATCTATCCCTGCAGACTTGTATAAAAATCTTGTACAATATAGTTTTTAAATAGGATGTATTTTAAACATTTTAAACATTATTTTAAATGTATACGACTTCCTTGTACTGCATTTGCTGAAATTTGTATGAAATGTAATCTCAATTTTAATATTCATTTATACACATTTATGTGCTTTTATATGTTTTTTCATGTGTTTGTAGTATACTTTTATGATTTTAACTAATCGAATAAAGTATTTTTGACTCTGACTCTGACTCTTGGTTATGAGCAGCCCCATATCGACCAGTCTACGCACTGCCCTAGGTAGCGCCTTCGTATATGCCAGGAGTGCCATCAATGGATCCGGTGAAGGCTAATTTCAACCACTCTGCCCAACTCCTCAAACACACTTTCCCAATAGGAATAAACTCCCCGGCTCAGCCACGCTAGGTGGAGAAAATCTGCAACTGGCGAGCGACATCTCTCACACCTAGCATCATCTCGTAAGCCGTATCTGCACAGCCATTCAGGGGTGTAGTAGACCCTGTTTAGATACTTGAAATGAACCAACCTATGCCTACCATGCAGTGACACTTTCCTGGTGTCGTGCAGCAATAGACCCACTTATCATCTTCCAGTTGCACATTCAAATCTCGCTGCCATGCAAGTCTGGCCGCAGTGTTCTTATGTGACCTGTGTGACATCACTATCCTGTAAAAAGCTGCAACCATTTTGCGGGAGAGGCGCTTTTGACAACATGCGTTAACTCAAGCACCTCCGATGGCTTCTCCATGCTATCACCCAATTGTGCCCTGAGTGCTCTCCTCACTCTGTGAAATTGAAATCTAGTCAATAGTGAGACATCCTGCATCGTGCCCGACACTTGCTCCAGAGGGCAGACCACCCCGTCACGAAATAGGTCTCCAGTGACCTCAATTTCAAGCTCACGCAATGCCAAGACGACACCTCGTTCAGTGCAGGGCCCCAGCCATCTCATCCACACTATAGGCATAGCAGGGGAGTACAATAATGCACCCGCCTGATTCTGCAGCAGCCAATTCCACGTATGTCTAGTAGTGTTCAAGGAGTCTATAATACCTGTTCTGCGATCGACAGGTTCCATAATTATTGCTGGTAGAGGAGTAGGTTCAGTGAAGAGCCTCTCCAGTCACAAATATGAGACGTCTGCTCCACCGTGTATCCATGCATGCAATTGTGCTCCTTGGGCCGCCCCATAATAATAGAGTTCGAAGTCCGGCGCGCCCAGCCCCCTAAATGATAAGGCAGTGTGAGCACTCCCCACTTGACCCTTGCTTGCCTACCTCCCCAAGCCAGTTTTAACATCAATTGCCTCAGTCTGTGGAAGAACATGCGCGGCAGCATCAAGGGGATATTCATGAAACAGTAGTCTGGGTAGAACTATCATTTTCATAATGGGGATACGCCCCATCAAGGACAGTTGTAGGCGACACCACAGGTCAACATCATCTTCCAGCCCGGAAATGACTGTGCCGTAGTTTTCCCTAAAAACTATATGCGCATCTGTGTGCAGATTTATGCCTAAATATCGAGTCATTAGTCCACTGCAACGGAAATTCAATATCGAATTCAGTAGTATCTGGCGTAAGCGGAAACACATGAGATTGGTCCCAGTTAACCCGGAGTCCAGACAGCACACCAAAGCGGACTACCTCCCTAATAACCGGGGCCAAATTGTTCTCTGTATCCCTCACATACAGTAGCGTATCGTCCGCGTATGTGTCATGCCTGCTTGCAGGGAGCGGGCGCAGCGCTTGTAACTGGAGACGTGATTGGCAAAGAAGAAGTGGTTGGCAAAAGCTCACCATAAGATTGCGTGTGCATTGCGCATGCGCATGGTAGTTCCTGGTGCATTTAGGACCGCCTTTCCATTCCGGAAGCGCTTCGCGTCTAGCTAGTGTCATTGGTTCGTTCCGGGTCACTGGGGGAAGCCGTCCGAGGAGTCAGCGGTTGGCGTCTCTCCACCATCGGCGTTTACGGCGGTATTCGTGAGTTCGGGAAGATTCCTGAGATAGCGTCTCTCCTTGATTTATTGTTTGTTGCTTATTATTACCTTTGGTTTAGAGCCGGCTGGCTTTCAAGGATTTCACTCCGCTGTGGTAACAGCGGGTGCATTATTATTGTTCTGACTCAAGGGTAGTCAGATTACTAAGTGCTGTCTCTGAGTTGTGTTGCAAGTCGAGTCCCTAGTTTTGTTGGGACTTTGTTTTATCGTACCTTGTGCCGGTTAACAAGGGGATTGGATGCTTGGAGCACTTATAGGTGTATCCTCTAATGTCAAGAGGTACAGTGCCTGTACAGAGAAACAGTATAGAAGTCTAGAAACCTTGAGTCAGAGCCTAATCTCATGTTTTCTTGTTTATAGGATAACATATACATACATAAGAATCAAGACTTTATACGGGGGAAAAAAGCTAAGCACACAACATTCCATAGGTATATATATATATATTCTGGGCTATAAGAACACACATTCAGGAAAGCTGGAACAGAACTGTAATAATCATCTGCTTTGTCTTGTAGATACAAACCTGGTGAAGCCTACACCTGTCCCGTTAGACGATTGCTGGTTGCAGTGTCTTCCCCTCCTTTCCTTGTTGTGTTCCCCCGTTTTCCCCCGCGTCACTGCTTATGTGTTAGTGATTATACCTGGCACATGGAGGTGATAAGGGGCGAAGTTGGGGGCTTAGCATCGAGCTCCGTGGCACTCCTGCGACAATTGGAACCGAGCACGACAGAACGCGAAGCCCATAGTCTATTTGTCTCCCGAGTGTCATGGATCTATCACTTGCAGATGTAGCCAACATGATAGGCAATCTCCAGTTGGAGACCCAAGCCCTTTCAAGTAAGGTAGAAGCCTTACAATGAGATAGAGAAGGAGGGACCAGAGCTAGCTCCTCCACCCCTGTAGTACAAGTGGTTACTCCTCATACCATACCTTTGGCTCCGCCTGAGCGATTTTATGGAGACCCTAATAAATGTGCTGCATTCCTTACTCAATGCCAGCTCCATTTTTTGTACAAGGCAGCTTGTTTCCCGAATGATCAGGCTAAAGTCGCATTCGTCCTTTCTTATCTAGGAGGTTCTGCTGCTAATTGGACGATTCCTTTAATTGAAAAGGATGATCCCCTCCTCTTAGATTACGATCTGTTCAGACGAGAATTAAGAAAGATGTTTGATAAACATACCTTCACTCATGCAGCAGATACAGAACTTTTGCACCTTAAACAGGAAAACAAGGATCTTATAACGTATATCTCAACATTCAACAGATTGGTTGTAGAGGCTGATTGGCCCCCAGAAAAGCGCAGTGCACTTTTTTATAAAGGATTAAGGGAGGAGTTAAAAGACGCTCTAGCTCATGTTGTGGACCCCCCTGATTCTTGCCCTGAATTAATAGATTTGGTTGTGAAGCTTGATCATCGGTTAAATGAAAGAAGAAAGGATAAGGGTAGATATGAATATCCTCGAGTAGGTATGAGGGAAAAGAAACCAGAGATAGAATCCAAAATCGAAGAACCAGAACCTATGGAGATAGGTAGCATTAAGGGTCCCCTGACAGAAACCGAGAAACAAAGGAGAAGAGACAATAAATGATGTCTCTATTGTGGTAAAGCGGGGCATTTCCTCAGAGAATATCCTGTAAAACCTAAACAGTCACGCCGAGCGGAAAACTAGCAGACCCGAGACCGAACGAGACTACTCTCTCGGGTCCTATGAAACATATGGTCTCCTCTGTCATGGTTAACAAGGGTCATTTTTATGTCCCTGCTCAGCTTACATGGATCGGAAACAAACTAGATGTTCCTATTCTGGTAGATTCAGGAGCCTCAGGGAATTTTATGGATACGCAATGGGAAATGGAGCATTCTGTTCCAGAAACAAGGAAAACCCTTATTGAAGAAGTGTATACTATTGATGGCAGTCCTTTGAAATCCGGACCCATCACCCATACTTCCATTATGATTGAACTCACGATCAGTTCCACTCATTGGGAAGAAATTGCTTTTGACTTGATAGATTCCCCCCAGTTTCCAGTGGTATTAGGGTTGCCCTGGCTACGCTTACATAATCCCCAGATAGATTGGGAACATTCAGATCTTACCTTTAGTTTAAGATGTACCTCCCATAAAAAAGCTGAGATCGCTCCTATCACACTTGAGAATACGACAGGGTCAGAAGATCCTAGTCCAAAAGAAGAGGAAGCAGAAAAGAAAGTCAATTCCATAACACCTTTCACAGACTCACTCCTTACGGTGGAACAACCTGATGTAGAATTACCTGCGGAATATGAAGAATACCAATCAGTGTTTGATAAGAAACAGGCCACCATACTGCCCCCGCATAGGGTATATGATTGCCGAATAGAGTTACAACCTAGAGCCAAAATACCTACAAGTAGAGTGTATTCTCTCACAGAAAAGGAGAATATATACCTCAGAGAATACCTTGATAATATGCTGGAGTTGGGATTTATAGGAGTCTCTAGGTCCCCTGCTTCCTCAGCTCTTTTTTTATTCCTAAAAGGGAAGGTGGAATGCGCTGTTGCATTGATTATCGCTCTCTCAATTCTATTACAATCAAGAATAAATATCCCCTTCCCCTCATATCTGTTCTTCTGGACCAAATAAAGGACGCCAAATGGTTTACCAAATTAGATCTTCGTGGTGCATATCATCTCGTCAGGGTCCAGGACGGAGATGAATGGAAAACGGCCTTTTGTACTAAATATGGGTTGTATGAGTATTTAGTAATGCCCTTTGGGCTTTGTAATGCTCCCTCTGCATTTCAGTACTTCATTAATGAAGTACTGAAGGAACATCTTGATATCAGTGTAATAGCTTACATCGACGATATACTCATTTATTCCAAGACTTACAGTGAACATATTCAACATGTACAGGAGGTACTCCAAAAACTACAAACAAATCAGTTGTTTTGCAAATTAGACAAATGCTTTTTTCACAGACACCAAGTAGCCTTTTTGGGTTTTTTGATTTCGGAACACGGTTTACAAATGGACCCTCATAAAGTGTCTGCTGTGATGAATTGGCCTCCCCCTAGAACTGTCAAAGAAGTGCAACAGTTCATAGGGTTCGCCAACTTCTACAGGCACTTTATCCATCACTTTTCTGACGTTGTGGCCCCTATTACTAAGTTGTTGCGTAAAGGGGTGTCTTTTGAGTGGTCTAAGGAGGCCGATAATGCCTTTCAGGTACTGAAGTCTGCTTTTACTCAGGCCCCCATTTTGAAACATCCGATCTCAATAGCCCATTCATTGTGGAGGTGGATGCCTCCCAGGTAGCAGTGGGGGGAGTCCTTTCACAAGCTGATCTTACTACGGGAGAAATACATCCAGTGGCCTACTACTCCCACAAACTCACGCCTGCAGAGTCCAACTATGCCGTGGGGGAGAAAGAGCTTCTTGCAATTAAGAAAGTGCTAGAAGAGTGGCGTCAATATCTTCTGGGCACACATCACACAGTCACAATAATAACTGACCATAGAAACTTGCAGTATTTACAAACAGCACGAGCATTATCCATGAGGCAAATGAGGTGGACACAGTTCTTTAGTGGGTATGACTTCGTCATACATTTCAGGCCAGGGAGAAAGAATGGAAAAGCTGATGCTTTATCACGCATGGGGTTTGATCCTGTTCCTAACGATGAGGAACCTCCCAACATCATTGGTCCTTGTAAAATCATAGGTGGGCTCACCTCAGAAGAGCGTTTGATAGAACAAGTACGTAGTGCTCAACAAGATCCGTCCTTCCTACCTTTGTTGGCTCATCAAACCGCCACTATCAAGGACGGTTTGCATTATGTACAGGGTGGACTAGTGATACCTACATACCTCTTGCAACAGCAGATACTTGAGTTGTGTCATTCATCAGGAATAGCAGGACACCCAGGGTATAAAAGGACACTGGAGTTAGTGAGGAGATATTGTTGGTGGCCTAATATGGCTGGGGAGGTGCAGAAATATGTTCGTACATGTCATGTGTGTGCCCAGGGGAAGACATCTCATGAAGGGTCAGTAGGATTGCTAAATCCCATCCCTACTCCTCCAGAACCCTGGCACACCGTGTCTATGGATATTATTGTTGAACTACCATGCACGAAGAGAGGCCACACCACACTTCTCGTAGTGGTTGACTTGTTCACTAAATTTGCTCACTTCATCCCACTGAAAAAATTACCCACGTCACAAAATCTGGCATCTGTCTTTTTGCATAATATAGTCCGGTTGCATGGCTTACCAGCAGTTTTGATCACAGACAGAGGGACTCAATTCGTATCGAAGTTTTGGAAATCATTGTGTGAGGCCTTACACATAGAAATACGCCTTTCATCCAGTCACCACCCCCAGACAGATGGGCAAACTGAGAGGGTGAACCAAAGTCTAGAGCAATTCATTAGATGTCAGTCCCTGCAAGATCAGAAAGAATGGGATGAGTTAGTTTGGCTTGCTGAACTATCATATAACAACAGTCACCACTTTTCTACTTTGTATACACCTTTCTATGGGTCCCATGGTTTTCACCCTAGAATTCTGCCCTTTGCTCCCATCAAACACTGTATTACTCCTGCTGTATCAGATCTGGTCCATCATATTCAATCGGTACATTCCAAGATTCAAGATAATCTTGATAGGGCCAAAACAGAGTATAAGAAGAAGGCGGATGCTCGCAGGAAAGTGGAACCGGGGTATCAAACGGGTGAAAAAGTATGGCTTTCCACCAGACATTTGAATCTAAAAGGTGCCTGTAAATTCAAACCAAAATATGTAGGTCCTTTCGTGATTTCTAAGGTCATAAACCCTGTTGCCATAAAACTGAGTTTGCCCTTGTCTATGAAAGTGCATCCTGTCTTTCATGTGTCCCTTTTAAAACCTGTTGTGCCTGGTACGCGTATTCCAGCTTTGATTGTTCCTGTTTTGATTGACAACAACGAGGAATATGAGGTAGGGGCTATGATCGATTCCAGAAGGGTACGGAGACGTCTCCAATATCTGGTACATTGGAAAGGTTATGGAATCGAGGAGAGGTCATGGGAACCAGCTAGCCAGGTGCATGCCCCTCGTTTACTCAGGGCCTTCCATAGGCCCTATCCTCACAAGCCTAAACCAGTGGGAGGTGCTGTGGGAGGGGTATTCTGTCATGCCTGCTTGCAGGGAGCGGGCGCAGCGCTCGTAACTGGAGACGTGATTGGCAAAGAAGAAGTGGTTGGCAAAGCTCACCATAAGATTGCGTGCGCATTGCGCATGCGCATGGTAGTTCCTGGTGCATTTAGGACCGCCTTTCCATTCCGGAAGCGCTTCGCGTCTAGCTAGTGTCATTGGTTCGTTCCGGGTCACTGGGGGAAGCCGTCCGAGGAGTCAGCGGTTGGCGTCTCTCCACCATCGGCGTTTACGGCAGTATTCGTGAGTTCAGGAAGATTCCTGAGATAGCGTCTCTCCTTGATTTATTGTTTGTTGCTTATTATTACCTTTGGTTTAGAGCCGGCTGGCTTTCAAGGATTTCACTCCGCTGTGGTAACAGCGGGTGCATTATTATTGTTCTGACTCAAGGGTAGTCAGATTACTAAGTGTTGTCTCTGAGTTGTGTTGCAAGTCGAGTCCCTAGTTTTGTTGGGACTTTGTTTTATCGTACCTTGTGCCGGTTAACAAGGGGATTGGATGCTTGGAGCACTTATAGGTGTATCCTCTAATGTCAAGAGGTACAGTGCCTGTACAGAGAAACAGTATAGAAATCTAGAAACCTTGAGTCAGAGCCTAATCTCATGTTTTCTTGTTTATATGATAACATATACATACATAAGAATCAAGACTTTATACGGGGGAAAAAAGCTAAGCACACAACATTCCATAGGTATATATATATATATATTCTGGGCTATAAGAACACACATTCAGGAAAGCTGGAACAGAACTGTAATAATCATCTGCTTTGTCTTGTAGATACAAACCTGGTGAAGCCTACACCTGTCCCGTTAGACGATTGCTGGTTGCAGTGTCTTGCCCTCCTTTCCTTGTTGTGTTCTCCCGTTTTCCCCCGCGTCACCGCTTATGTGTTAGTGATTATACCTGGCACAGGGAGGTGACAAGGGGCGAAGTTGGGGGCTTAGCATCGAGCTCCGTGGCACTCCTGCGACAATTGAAACCGAGCACGACAGTATGTGGACTACTATTCTATACGTCGGGAATCCTTGCCTTCCTTTCCATGATACTCCCTCAAAGCACAAGCTAGTGGTTCCACTACCAGGGCATACAACAGCGGGGACAGCGGACAGCCCTGTCTGGTGCCCCTAGTAATATTAAAAGAAGCCGTAACCAGGTCACCAATTTGCTCACGGGCCATTGGCTTGTAATATAGAGTCTCCAGCATCTGTAAAAACACCACCCGAGCCCCATTTGTGTCAATACTTGCTTTAGAAACGACCATTCCACAGAATCAAATGCTTTTTCCATATCTAGGAAGACAGCCACCGCTTTGTTTTCCTGTCGAATATGCTGCATCCTACCAAATACTGTATGGATATTATAAGTTAAGTTCCTGGACGGGATGAATCCCGCCTGCTCCGGGACTACCAATATACGCGACATCAGAGCAAGCCTGGCGGCTAAGATTTTCGCGAATATTTTTATGTCCACGTTAAGGAGAGACAGAGGGCGAAACAAACTGCATTCATCCAGTGGTTTACCCGGCTTAGGGATGGGTACCAACATAGCATCCCTCATGGATGGAGGTGCAGTGCACGCTGCACACATATCATCAAACAGGGCTGCGAGGTGTGGGAGCAATTGTTCTAGGAATGTCTTATAAAATGCGACTATCAATCCATCTGTCCCTGGAGCACTACCAGTTCTCATGCTACCTACAGCCTCAATTATCTCGTCCCTCTCTATTGGGTGCATTAGAAGTTTCCTGTGTGGGTTTGGGAGAAAGGGGAGTTGAATATGCTCCAAATATTCGGCTATTTGTTCATCCGTCCCCATCGACCGGGATCTGTATAGCTCTGCATAATATTGTCGGAAGCGATCTGCCACCTCCGTCTCCTCCGTCAAAAGCTCCCCGCCCTCCGCCTTAATTTCCGTGACTTGAGTTTTGCCATGCCGAGCTTTGATTAACCGGGTCAGAACAGATCCTGGCCTCTCCCTCTCTCTATACACGCGGGCCGCGGCATATTTGCCCAAATGTTTCACTTCATTATCATCGGCAGCATGATATTCCTCCAGCACCAAATTCATTTCCTCATCCAGAGCCTCATTACCCCCAGCAAGTGGTTGCTGCTCTAAGCGTTTTAATTTCCCTTCCAGGTCCGCCAGCTTCTTGCGTAGAGCTTTAAGCACCCCCGAGTACTTAGCCATCTCTACCCCCTAATGTAAACCTTGAACGCCTCCCAAATAGTTTGAAAACTATCCACCGAGCCTGAATTGGTGTCAAAGAAGGTATTAATGGCTTCTGCCATCTCCTCCCTAAACACCGGATCGAATAAGGAATAAGGAGGGAACCTCCAAGTAAATGGCGGCAAACGCTTGCCCGGGGACTCCAATACCTAATAAGTCTACGCACTGCCCTAGGTAGTGCCTTCGTATATCCCAGGAGTGCCATCAATGGGTCCGGTGTAAGGCTAATTTCAACCACTCTGCCCAACTCCTCAAACACATTTTCCCAATAGGAATAAACTCCCCAGCCACGCCAGGTGGAGAAAATCTGCAACTGGCGAGCGACATCTCTCACACCTAGCATCATCTCGTAAGCCGTATCTGCACAGCCATTCAGGGGTGTAGTAGACCTTGTTTAGATACTTGAAATGAACCAACCTATGCCTACTATGAAGTGACACTTTCCTGGTGTCGTGCAGCAATAAACCCACTTATCATCTTCCAGTTGCACATTCAAATCTCGCTGCCATGCAAGTCTGGCCACAGTGTACTTATGTGACCTGTGCGACATCGCTATCCTGTAAATAGCTGCAACCATTTTGCGGGGAGAGGCGCTTTTGACAACATGCGTTAACTCAAGCACCTCCGATGGCTCCTCCATGCTATCACCCAATTGTGCCCTGAGTGCTCTCCTCACTCTGTGAAATTGAAATCTACTCAATAGTGAGACATCCTGCATTGTGCCCGCCACTTGCTCCAGAGGGCAGACCACCCCATCACGAAACAGGTCTCCAGCGACCTCAATTTCAAGCTCACGCAATGCCAAGATGACACCTCGTTCAGTGCAGGGCCCCAGCCATCTCATCCACTCTATAGGCACAGCAGGGGAGTACAATAATGCACCCGCCTGATTCTGCAGCAGCCAATTCCACGTATGTCTAGTAGTGTTCAAGGAGTCTATAATACCTGTTCTGCGATCGACAGGTTCCCTAATTATTGCTGGTAGAGGAGTAGGTTCAGTAAAGAGCCTCTCCAGTCGCAAATATGAGATGTCTGCTCCACCGTGTATCCATGCATGCAATTGTGCTCCTTGGGCCGCCCCATAATAATAGAGTTCGAAGTCCGGCGCGCCCAGCCCCCTAAATGATATGGCAGTGTGAGCACCCCTTCCACACTTGACTCTTGCTTGCCTACCTCCCCAAGCCAGTTTTAACATCAATTGCCTCAGTCTGTGGAAGAACATGCTCAGCAGCACCAAGGGGATATTCGTGAAACAGTAGTCTGGGTAGAACTATCATTTTCATAATGGGGATACGCCCCATCAAGGACAGTGGTAGGCGACACCACAGGTCAACATCATCTTCCAGCCTGGAAATGGCCGTGCCATAGTTTTCCCTAAAAACTATATCCGCATCTGTGTGCAGTCTTATGCCTAAATATCGAGTCATTAGTCCACTGCAACGGATATTCCATATCGAATTCAGTAGTAGCTGGGGTAAACGGAAACACAAGAGATTTATCCCAGTTAACCCGGAGTCCAGACAGCACACCAAAGTGGACTACCTCTCTAATAACCGGGGCCAAATTGTTCTCTGTATCCCTCACATACAGTAGCGTATCGTCCGCGTATGTGGATACTACTATTCTATACGTCGGGAATCCTTGCCTTTCTTTCCATGATACTCCCTCAAAGCACAAGCTAGTGGTTCCACTACCAGGGCATACAACAGCGGGGACAGCGGACAGCCCTGTCTGGTGCCCCTAGTAATATTAAAAGAAGCCGTAACCAGGTCACCAATTTGCTCACGGGCCATTGGCTTGTAATAGAGAGTCCCCAGCATCTGTAAAAACACCGCCCGAGCCCAATTCATGTCAATACTTGCTTTAGAAACGACCATTCCACAGAATCAAATGCTTTTTCCATATCTAGGAAGACAGCCACCGCTTTGTTTTCCTGTCGAATATGCTGCATCGTACCAAATACTGTATGGATATTATAAGTTAAGTTCCTGGACGGGATGAATCTCGCCTGCTCCGGGACTACCAATATACGTGACATCAGAGCAAGCTTGGTGGCTAAGATTTTCGCGAATATTTTTATGTCCACGTTAAGGAGAGACAGAGGGCGAAACAAACTGCATTCATCCAGTGGTTTACCCGGCTTAGGGATGGCTACCAACATAGCATCCCTCATGGATGGAGGTGCAGTGCACGCTGCACACATATCATCAAACAGGGCTGCGAGGTGTGGTAGCAATTGTTCTAGGAATGTCTTATAAAATGCGACTATCAATCCATCTGTCCCTGGAGCACTACCAGTTCTCATGCTACCTACAGCCTCAATTATCTCGTCCCTCTCTATTGGGTGTATTAGAAGTTTCCTGTGTGGGTTTGGGAGAAAGGGGAGTTGAATATGCTCCAAATAATCGGCTATTTGTTCGTCCGTCCCCATCGACCGGGATCTGTAAAGCTCTGCATAATATTGTCGGAAGCGATCTGCCACCTCCGTCTCCTCCATCAAAAGCTCCCCGCCCTCCGCCTTAATTTCCGTGACTTGAGTTTTGCCATGCCGAGCTTTGATTAACCGGGTCAGAACAGATCCTGGCCTCTCCCTCTCTCCATACACGCGGGCCGTGGCATATTTGCCCAAATGTTTCACTTCACCATCAGCGGCAGCATGATATTCCTCCAGCACCAAATTCATTTCCTCGTCCAGAGCCTCATTACCCCCAGCAAGTCGTTGCTGCTCTAAGCGTTTTAATTTCCCTTCCAGGTCCACCAGCGTCTTGCGTAGAGCTTTAAACACCCCCGAGTGCTTAGCCATCGCTATTCCCTAATGTAAACCTTGAACGCCTCCCAAATAGTTTGAAAACTATCCACCGAGCCTGAATTGGTGTCAAAGAAGGTATCAATGGCTTCTGCCATCTCCTCCCTAAACACCGGATCCAACAAGGAATAAGGAGGGAACCTCCAAGTAAATGGCGGCAAACGCTTGCCCGGGGACTCCAATACCTAATAAGTCTACGCACTGCCCTAGGTAACGCCTTCGTATATCCCAGGAGTAAGGTATACAGCTAATTTCAACCACTTTGCCCAACTCCTCAAACACACTTTCCCAATAGGAATAAACTCTCGGGCTCAGCCACGCCAGGTGGAGAAAATCTGCAACTGGCGAGCGACATCTCTCACATCCAGCATCATCTCGTAAGCCGTATCTGCACAGCCATTCAGGGGTGTAGTAGACCCTGTTTAGATACTTGAAATAAACCAACCTATGCCTACCATGCAGTGACACTTTCCTGGTGTCGTGCAGCAATAGACCCACTTATCATCTTCCAGTTGCACATTCAAATCTCGCTGCCATGCAAGTCTGTCTGCAGTGCACTTATGTGACCTTTGCAACATCGGTATCCTGTAAATAGCTGCAACCATTTTGCGGCGAGATGCGCTTTTGACAACATGCGTTAACTCAAGCACCTCCGATGGCTCCTCCATGCTATCACCCAATTGTGCCCTGAGTGCTCTCCTCACTCTGTGAAATTGAAATCTAGTCAATAGTGAGACATCCTGCATCGTGCCCGCCACTTGCTCCAGAGGGCAGACCACCCCGTCACGAAATAGGTCTCCAGTGACCTCAATTTCAAGCTCACGCAATGCCAAGACGACACCTCGTTCAGTGCAGGGCCCCAGCCATCTCATCCACACTATAGGCATAGCAGGGGAGTACAATAATGCATCCGCCTGATTCTACAGCAGCCAATTCCACGTATGTCTAGTAGTGTTCAAGGAGTCTATAATACCTGTTCTGCGATCGACAGGTTCCATAATTATTGCTGGTAGAGGAGTAGGTTCAGTAAAGAGCCTCTCCAGTCGCAAATATGAGACGTCTGCTCCACCGTGTATCCTTGCATGCAATTGTGCTCCTTGGGCCGCCCCATAATAATAGAGTTCGAAGTCCGGCGTGCCCAGCCCCCTAAATGATATGGCAATGTGAGCACCCCTTTCACACTTGACCCTTGCTTGCCTACCTCCCCAAGCCAGTTTTAACATCAATTGCCTCAGTCTGTGGAAGAACTTGCTCAGCAGCACCAAGGGGATATTTGTGAAACAGTAGTCTGGGTAGAACTATCATTTTCATAATGTGGATACGCCCCATCAAGGACAGTGGTAGGCGACACCACAGGTCAACATCATCTTCCAGCCGGGTTAATGGCCGTGCCGTAGTTTTCCCTAAAAACTATATCCGCATCTGTGTGCAGTTTTTTTGTTTTTTTAAAACATTTTTATTTGCATTTTATTGTAACACAACAATACAATCATGTCATTCTTTGTTCGCACACCCTTGACTCTCATCCACCACCCTCCCCAATTCACATTGCGAATAGGTTCCGTGTCAATCCGAACCAAAGTCCAAAGTACCATGTGATGACTGTCTCTTGCACTTTTTGTATTACAATACATTTCCTCCTCCGAGCCCCCCAGACCTTACGGAACTTCTTCGGACATTCCCTTGCCTTGTATGTAACCCTTTCAGCAGCCATGTAGAGGTCCAACCCTCTCCTCCACTCTTCCAAGACTGGCGGTTCCGGTGCACCCCAGTACTTAGCTATGTCTCTTTTCGCCACCACTAGTGCCAGAACCAGGAAAATCAGTAGGGGGCATGTTAGGTCTACGTCCTTCGTCATGCCTAGGAGGGCCAACCTGGGCTCAGGTCGGAGCGGGGTCTCCAACACCTCACTTAACTCATAAAACACTTTACCCCAGTAATTCTGTATCTTGCTACATGTCCCGATAATATGGTAGAAGTCCCCTTCCATAGCTTTACATCTAAGGCATAGTGTGTTTTCCGCCCTACCCATTTTATGGAGCCGCATCCTATCATAGTATGTTCTATGTAGCACCTTGAATTGGATGAGGCGCAGTCGTGATTTAATGGCCACCTCCCTGGGGTGCATCAACACCACGTCCCAGTCAACATCCTCCATGTCTCCCACATCAGTCTCCCATCTCCTCCTAAGCGCACCCAAGTCTCCCAGCATGTTATTCGTCAATGTTTTATATGTGAATGATACCGCCTGCCCCTGTATCTGTTCCTGTAGTAACCGTCCCTCTAGAGCGGCGTATTCCGGGAGCGTGTCTGCCTGAATCTTTTCTGCTTGCCAAGTGTGTCTCAACTGTGCGTATTTGAATAGCTGCGTACGATGCAAACCAAAATCTGAACTCAGGGCTGGGAATGATTTCAGGTCACCCTTAACCACTATGTCTCTCAGCGTGGCGATACCTATGTCGTCCTACCTCTGGAAGCCTTTTAATTTGTGCAAGTCAGCCACGTACAGTGCCAGATCGGCGTCTGCCGTGTGGGTGTCCTTCCCCATCCCATGCGAATCATCGCCTTATTCCAGAGCTGGAGAGTAATGCCCGTTGCACGGAGAAGCTGACCCTGCCTGGCTCCCCCATATAGATAAGACATCAACGGCCTAGGTGACATCCTATGTCTCTCAAGAGCATAAGTGGGGTGATCCGCCTGCGCATGCAGCCAGTCATTGATTGGGCCTATATGTTCCGCCCAATAGTATGCTTCCAAATTCAGGAGCGAGATCCCCCCGCTATACTGATGGCGCTGAAGGGTGTTCAGAGCTACCCTGGGTTGTTTACCCAGCCAGAGAAAGGACCGAAGCTTCGCGTGTATTCTCTGGAACACTTTCGGTGGGAGTGGATAGTACTCATTTTGCAGGGCGTATAAAAATTTGGGCAAAGTGACCATCTTAAACATCGCTGCCCGACCCAATATTGTGAGTGGGAGCTGCTTCCAGCGGGTCGTGTCCGCTATGAAATTCAATATTATGCGTTCTAAGTTCTGTCTATAGGAGAGCTTGCGGTCGAGGGTGACATACACCCCGAGATACTGAAAGCCCTCCACAGTCGTCAGCAACCGTCCCGGAAGGTCCGGCCACTTACCTCGTCCCTCAGGGTCATAGAGAATCGATTTATGGCAGTTGATCTGGTAACCCGCGTAGTTGCCATATCGTTCCAGTTCCGTGAACAACTCCGGTATCGTTGTCTCTGGCGTGATGTAGAGGAGTATATCGTCCGCGTAGAGCGATATTTTATCTTCTGCGGAATCCAGCCCTCCCCTTCTGAAGCCAGTAATAGCGGCGTTGTGACGTACCCTAGCGGCCAGGACCTCAATTGTAAGTGCGAAAAGGAGGGGGGACAGGGGGCATCCCTGTTGGGTCCCCCTCTGGACCGGGAACTCTCGTGATAGAACCCCGTTTTAATCTCACCTTGGCCCTAGGCTCCGTGTACAGTAGCCGGACCCATCTCCGATAGTTGGGGCCAAAACCAAAAGCCTGCAGGACGCCCTCGAGGAACGGCCAATGGACAGCATCGAAGGCTTTCTCGGCGTCAAGGGTGAGGAACCAATGCGGGTCCCTCCTCCCATGTACCTCCTGCAGCCAGTTGTGGGTGCGCCGGAGATTGAATCTGGTGGCCCTGTCCGGTAAGAAGCCCGTCTGATCTAAATGGACTAGGTCCGGTATCACTGATCGTAGCCGTAGTGCCAGAATCTTCGCGAGTAGTTCCGCTTCTACGTTCAAGAGGGAGATGGGACGGTATGATGCACATTCCATTTGCGGTTTCCCTCTTTATGTATTGGTACTATGATCGCCAGACACAGGTCTGGGGGGAGTCTTCCCTCTTGCAATGCCCTCTCATAAAGGCCCTTCAGATGTCGTGTCAAGAGTTCCGCCGTTCGCTTAAAAAACTCCGCCGGGAATCCGTAAGGGCCCGGGGTTTTACCTGGTCTCAGCCTGGTCAGGGCTTCAGAGATATCGTCCAAGGTGATGTCCGCCTCTAGGCCATGCTGTGCTTCAAGGGTCAGGGTTGGTAGTTCTACTTGGGCCATGTACTGTAGGGCCTCCTCACATGTCCCCAAGTCTCTGGCCCTGTAGAAGAGCTCATAGTGGTCAGCAAACGCCTCTGCGATGTGAGCGTCTGATCGGATGATCAACCCCTCGGGGTCTTTGAGTTGCTCCACCCATCTGGCGGCGCGCTCCTTTTTACTTAGCCACGCCATCAGTTTGCCCGACTTGTCCCCCACATCATAGAGACGGTGTAGGGTAGCTAATGCCTGGGTTCTGGCCTCCCCCGTAACCAGTTCTCTGTATTGTTTTTGGAGGTCTGTCAGTCTCCTGAGCGTCTCAGCGGCCCTCGACCTTTGATAATCCCTATCTAGTTCTAGAATGGACACTTCCAACGCCTCTGTTTCAGCGTGGAGTTTCCCCCTCTCTTCCGCTAACCTATTTTGTGCCCTGTCCCGCATCACTGTTTTAAGAGCCTCCCAAAATGTCACCCTCGAGTCAACCGTCCCTTCATTGTCGGCGACATAGACCTTCACGTCTGCTCGTAGACCCTTCAGGACAGCCGCATTGTGTAAGTCCGATGCCGTGAGTCTCCAGGAGTCGCTGCTCTTGCCCCTGCCTGGTCCCACCTTAGCTAGTAGTGGGGAGTGATCGGAAATCCCTCTAGCCTTATATTCCGCTGTGTCATCTACCGTCAAGCTTTGCCTGGACATAAAAATGTAGTCGAGCCTCGAGTACACTTTGTGTGAGCCAGAGAAAAAGGAATAGGTCTCCTGGTCGGGATGTAGCCACCTCCATACATCCGTAAGCCCCATGTCGATAGTCATGCGGGACAGGTGAGTCTGGGTCCGATCTCTAGATGCCGTACCCATCCGGTCAAGCCCCATATCCATCACATCATTAAAATCACCCCCAAGTATCTGTGTGGTGTCAGCTGTGTCTAGGAGTATGTCTGGCACTTTCTTAAACGTGTTGGCCTGTAGTTTTGGGGGGCATACACTGAGAGTATTGTGTACTCGCGCCTATTCCATGTCCCCTTCACCCCCACATATGTCCCCTGTGGATCTATCCAGGTTTGGGCGACACAGAACGGTGTGTTTTTTTTAACAAGTATTGCCACCCCTCTGGAGCCCGTAGTGTATCCTGCATGCGCCAGTACCTTGTATTGTCCCCTGGCTAGAAATGCACAGTTGGTCCCCTTAAGGTGAGTTTCCTGCAGCAGTGTGATGTCAGGGTTCAATCTTTTAATGTAGGAGTTCACTAAACCCCTCTTAATCTTGCTGCCAAGTCCGTTAACATTCCATGTCAAGACCCTACATCCCCTTTGGGCTCTATGGGGCCTTACGTTGTCACCCGCCATTCTGGTGCGTGTGCTGCATAGCCGGGTCGATCTCCTGTTTGGTGGAGTCGTTCTGAGTACCTAAGTGTGCGGTCATCGAAGCATGATTGTATCCCCCCTCCCCTCTCCAACTCCATCCCTCCCTCTACCCCACCCCTCCCCCAACTGGACTCCTGTCCCTCAACCCCCTTGAACTGAAAACACCCCTAACTGCCCTCTGCACCCCCCTCCCCACCACCCCCCCTTCAGTCTCGACTTCCTCAGAGCCAAGTCTGCTGGCGGAGAGGGTCTGTCGCCCTACCCCGGGATCCCCCCCTCAACCTAGAGTTGGGCCTTACGTATCGGTTGTGTTCGCCTCCCCCGCCTGATCAGCCCGAACCCGTAAAGAACATAGCATAGAAATAAATAACAACAAACAATAACTAGAAGGGGTGTGTGTGTGTGCTGGTAACTTGCGTGCCCCCTCGTCGATGAGCTGTTATCTCTGGTAGCAGTCCTGTTCCTCATCAGGAATGTGAGTCTTGTGTCCCGTTGCCCAGATCTTCCATCTGGCCGGTCGTGGCTCGCTCCAGTTCCCGTATTGCAGTCTCTAGAGGATGTAAAGAGCAGCCATCCGCTCCCTCCAGGTCCGATGTGCAGCCTCCCGGATCTTCTTCCTCTGCTGAGCCTTCATGATTGGCCAGACAGCTGAATCTGGAACCCCGGGCGCCTCCGCTTTCCCCTCCGAGGATGTCGGGATTCGCCTACTTCGTCCCGAGGTGTCGGCTCCTGGGTATGGTGTGGTCTGCGTACGTCTCCTTGTCCTCTGGTTTTTGGGCCCCTGAGTCTTAGGGGAGCTACCTCTAAAGGAGGCGGCTGCCATCTCTTCCCGTATCTTAGGACCTTCCGCTGTGGCCCCCCAGAGTATCGGGCGCTCCTCCTGCCACTCCCAGGCCTCTTCCGGGCGATTAAAGAAGTGTGTCCTGTCCTGGAATATTACTTTCAACTTCGCCGGGAAGAGCAACATGTACGTTATGTGCAAGTCCCGCAGTTTTGCCTTTACTTCATCATAGGAGCGTCTTTGTTTTTGCACCTCCTGACTGTAATCTGGGAAGATCATTATGGTTGTGTTCTCAAGTCGTATCTCCCCCAGCTTCCTCGCCTCTCGGAGTATCTGGTCTCTGTCCGCAAAGTTCAGGAAACGCGTGATGACCGGCCGCCGCCTTGCCTCCTCCGGAGGCTTCGCCAGTAACGCTCTATGAGCCCGCTCAATGATGAAGCAGGTCAAGAAGTGCGCCTGAGGAAACGTTTTATTCAGCCAGGAATGCAGGTAGGTCGCCATGTCCGCCCCCTCGATGCCTTCTCTGAAGCCCACAAAGTGGAGGTTGATGCGTTGCGCTCTGTTTTCGGCATCGTCCACCTTCCAGAGCAGCTGCCGGTGTGATGCTTGGAGCTCCGCCATTTCCTTCCGGAGGATGGTGATGGAATCCTCCGCCTCGCCGATCCGTGTCTCCGCTGTCGTCACCCTCTCAGTCAAATTCCGGAAGTCCTGACGTAGAAGCAGCACCTCCGAGCCCACTTCACCTATTTTGATCTCCAAGGCTGCCCTCAAGTCTTGTATGTCCGTTCTGGATGCTTGTATCGCCTCCATCAACATTGCAGTGTCCGAGCGCGCGCCCGCAAGCACCGGAGCCACCTCTTTCTGTGGCCGGGTCGTGGCATAGTTATCTATGGTCTCCTGCCGCATCTGCTTGAGTACCGGGTCTCTTTTCCCCATCTCACCCTCTCTTAGGTCCTCTCCTCGCCGGCTAAGGATCTCGCGTTTTTCGTAGAAGACAGGCGGCAGTCGTGGGGGAGGGGAGGAGGCGAGACGGGTGTGTCGGCCCTCTCGTTCTCTTATGATTGTATTAGTGGCGGGTGACAACAGCTCTCGACCCCTCTGTCCTCCCACCTCACCTCTTCCGCCTGGGTCTTGTCTTAATCCCGATAGGAAGAACCCGGCCACCTCCTCGGTCTCCTCGTGGGCCTCAACCCCAGCAGCCCCCCGCAGCCCGCAGAGTCCAGCAATGCGGTGGGCCCTCGTTTAGCATGCCTCGCGTCACTCCAGCGGTTCTGGGCCTCCTACGCTACCCAAGCCCCCAGCCGTAGTCCTCTGGCGCGCGTCACTGGCAGTCCACACCCCTGTGCGACTTCTCACCTCAGTCTCCCTCCGTTTTCTGCCTGGGGTGGGCTGGCATGTGGCAACACTGTGGGGGACTAGTGGCACCCTCTATGTCCTCCACTACTCCCCCTCCGCTCTCGGGCTCCTGTTCCAGTGCCGGCTCAGCGCGGCAGGGGGCCGCTGGCCAGGCCGCTGTTTGTATGGCACCCTCCTTGTACCGCCCGCTGGTTTATTCAGTGTCCGATGCAGCCCTCCAGGGCCCAAACCTCCAGGGGCAAGCTTCGTCTTTGTGGGCGCCTCCCTCGTTGGTCCTGGTGCCCCGCCTGGCTTTCCCTCAGGCCACGCCGGTCTTGGTGCAGAGGAAGGGGCTTTGCCGGTCCCTCCTCGGCACTTGCCGCGAGCCTCACTCTTGTGTCACCTCGGGCCAATGTAAGTGACGAGCCGCATCCCCCTCCCCGCTGTCAGGCGGTCGGTTCACTCACGGAGCCTGCACCACAGGGGGACAGCAGCAACTTCGGGGGCGCCGCTCCGGGGCTCCTCTCTTTGCGTCCGCTACTTCTCTTGTCTCCGCCACCTTTCGGGTGCCTCCAGGCCGGGGCCCAACCTCGGGTCTTCAATGTGCTCTGCTCCGCACCGGGAGTTCGGGCGCCATCTTGGTGCAGTTTTCCCGCGGCGGTCACCCCTCAAGGGTCACAGAGGGAGACTACCTCGGGGTCGCCACCGATTGCGAGGGCCACCTGCTTCGCCTCAGAAGAGTTTCACCCCCAAGGCGGTGTGAGCGACAGGGCGATGGCCAGGACACTACCTCAGTCGGGACTTCTCTGCGGGTCCGGCCGCCATCTTGGTGTAGTCGGCATCCACGATCCAGTGTCCAGAGTCGGGTTTTTTTCCGTCTGAAAGACGAAAGTCCTTGTGAAAGACCCCTGCAGACCCACCTCTGGCAGTTTAGTGTACCAGGGCTATGTAGTTCGTCGGATCTAGAAACAGCTCATCGGGGAGCTCTGCAAGGACACGTCCTAACCAGCCATGCTGTGGGCCACGCCTCCCATCTGTGTGCAGTCTTATGCCTAAATATCGAGTCATTAGTCCACTGCAACGGATATTCCATATCGAATTCAGTAGTAGCTGGCGTAAGCAGAAACACAAGAGATTTGTCCCAGTTAACCCGGAGTCCACACAGCACACCAAAGCGGACTACCTCCTTAATAACCGGAGGCAAATTGTTCTCTGTATCCCTCACATACAGTACCGTATCGTCTGCGTATGTGGATACTACTATTCTATACGTCGGGAATCCTTGCCTTTCTTTCAATGATACTCCCTCAAAGCACAAGCTAGTGGTTTCACTACCAGGGCACACAACAGCGGGGGCAGCGGACAGCCCTGTCTGGTGCCCCTAGTAATATTAAAAGAAGCCGTAACCAGGTCACCAACTTGCTCACGGGCCATTGACTTGTAATATAGAGTCCCCAGCATCTGTAAAAACACCGCCCCGAGCCCCATTCGTGTCAATACTTGCTTTAGAAACGAGCATTCCACAGAATCGAATGCTATTTCCATATCTAGGAAGACAGCCACCGCTTTGTTTTCCTGTCGAATATGCTGCATCGTACCAAATACTGTATGGATATTATAAGTTAAGTTCCTGGACGGGATGAATCCCGCCTGCTCCGGGACTACCAATATACGTGACATCAGAGCAAGCCTGGTGGCTAAGATTTTCGCGAATATTTTTATGTCCACGTTAAGGAGAGACAGAGGGCGAAACAAACTGCATTCATCCAGTGGTTTACCCGGCTTAGGGATGGCTACCAACATAGCATCCCTCATGGATGGAGGTGCAGTGCACGCTGCACACATATCATCAAACAGGCTGCGAGGTGTGGGAGCAATTGTTCTAGGAATGTCTTATAAAATGCGACTATCAATCCATCTGTCCCTGGAGCACTACCAGTTCTCCTGCTACCTACAGCCTCAATTATCTCGTCCCTCTATATTGGGTGCATTAGAAGTTTCCTGTCTGGGTTTGAGAGAAAGGGGAGTTGAATATGCTCCAAATATTCGGCTATTTGTTCATCCGTCCCCATCGACCGGGATCTGTATAGCTCTGCATAATATTGTCGGAAGCGATCTGCCACCTCCGTCTCCTCCGTCAAAAGCTCCCCGCCCTCCACCTTCATTTCCGTGACTTGAGTTTTGCCATGCCGAGCTTTCAATAACCGGGTCAGAACAGAGCCTGGCCTCTTCCTCTCTCCATAAACGCGGGCCGTGGCTTATTTGCCTAAATGTTTCACTTCACCATCAGCGGCAGCATGATATTCCTCCAGCACCAAATTCATTTCCTCGTCCAGAGCCTCATTACCCCCAGCAAGTCGTTGCTGCTCTAAGCATTTTAATTTCCCTTCCAGGTCCGCCAGCGTCTTGCGTAGAGCTTTAAGCACCCCTGAGTGCTTAGCCATCGCTACCCCTAATGTAAACCTTGAACGCCTCCCAAATAGTTTGAAAACTATTCACCGAGCCTGAATTGGTGTCAAAGAATGTATCAATGGCTTCTGCCATCTCCTCCCTAAACATCGGATCCAATAAGGAATAAAGAGAGAACCTCCAAGTAAATGGTGGCAAACGCTTGCCAGGGGACTCCAATACCAACAATGACGGAGAGTGATTCGAGAGTGTGCGCGGCAGCACCAAACAGTGTTGTACCCTATTAATCAATGCTTCAGAAACCATTCAATAATCAATACGTGTGTGTATGTTGTGGTACGTCAAGTAGTGTGCATAGCCCCCTTTCTCCCGGTTACGCGTCCGCCACACGTCACATACATCCAAACATACAATAACTTTCTCCAGCTTTTTGGCTGCCGTCGACGGGCTCCTGACAGGTCCCGCCGATCTGTCCCTGTCCGGGTCTCTAACCAGGTTAAAGTCTCCCCCCCAGAGAATCTTAGTGTCCCCCCATTGTGCAACAGTCCTGGCTATGTCACCAAAATCTCAGGGCAATCAAAGTTGGGGCCATATATATTAACTACCAGCAGGTCCATACCCCGTCCCGTACACTTAGATATGACATATCGGCCATCAGGATCTGCTCTAAGCATTGTAAGTTTAAACGATGACCTGGGATTAACCCAGTTCAGTACCCCTCTAGCATGTGTGGTGAAACCCGACGAGTTAATGTTGCCCTCCAGCCCCCTATACTTCAACATGTGGCTCATTTGTGGCAGATGGGTCTCCTGCATAAGGGCCAATTCAACATTTTGCCTATTAAGGTAGCTCAAGACCTTCCTGAGCTTATGGTGATCGTTGAGCCCTCTAACATTCCATGACAGAGTTCTTATTCCCCCCTGTTCCCGCGACCCTTGTTATTCACGTGCCATTTATTGCGTATTTAGTGCATATAGTGAAGCGAGCAAATTTGTACTTTGACGTGCCTCGTTGCATCCACTCAATAAACAACTAACATCTGAACCAACCCCCTCATGAAACCTCCCTCCCCTCCCCCATCCCCCCTCCCACAGCAGACCTCCCCCAACATGGCCGCATGTAATTCAAACCTCCGTTCCCGTCCCCCCATGTCCCCCCTACCCTGAATCCCTTCCAATTAGAAAACAACAACAGTGCGAGGCACACGTGAGCGGAGGTAGCCCCTCGTGTCCAACTTCCGCAAGTATCAACAACTATTAGAACTGGCCCTCGCTCCAGTGTGCCATCACAATTACATTGTCAGCATAGGCCATTAAGCGTCAAAACCCCACAGTCGAATTTACAGTCCCCCATAACATACGGCAATATTCTAATCCTGACTTACTCTCTTAGTAACTTCCCCAAGACACCAGATCCATTGCCATTACATGCAGCCTGTTTGTGTTAGGCAGACCCAGCTGTTACTCAGCAACCGGTTCGCATATTCATAGCCACCCCATCATTCCTACTTTTCTATCAGCAGCGCACCCCCCATAACTAGGAGTCTCATTGAGTTCCATCCCAAGTTCTATATCTGAATACGCTGACCATCCCACTATGCAGTCTCCAGTACCTCACAGTGCTCTAACAGTGACCACTGCAATTATCAATCCTGTTCGTCCAGCGCAGCATCCTCCAACACGTCTTGCTGCGATTGCGCCGGGCTGGTCCTCCGTTCTTTAGCCCAGTTCTTGATAGCTTGCTGCAAGACCCTAGGGTCCGTGAAGATATGCGACTTCCCCTTAGTTTCGCAGGATACAACATGGTGTAATCCACACCCAACTCACGTAGCTGTTTCTTAAGTGGCACAAAGTGTCTGCGAGCTTCCTGTACTCTAGCAGTAAAGTCGGGATACAGTGAGAGTTCCGACCCCTCGTACTTCAAGACTTTCTTTTCCTGAGCGACATGGAGGGCAGTATCTCGATCACGGTAGTTAAGTAGTTTAGCTATTATTGGGCACGTGGCAGCGCCCGGCGGTGGTCGAGGCCCTAGAGCCCTGTGCGCTCTCTCCACTACAAACATTGCCGAAAAAACATCGTCCCCCAGCAGCGTGACAAGCAATTTCTCCGTGAACTGTTCCATATTGCCTGTGGCCGTCGATTCCGGAAGGCCAACCAGTCGCAGATTACAGCACCAAGAGCGCGCTTCTATGTCCTCTGTCTTCTCCTGCAGGATGCGTATGACCTTACCCAGTTGTTTATGGTCAGCATCAATGGTGGTGTGTGCCTCCTCAACTTCGGTGAGGCGCCTCTCAGACATATCCAGTCGTTCGGCATGCTTATCTAATCGCTCCACCATTCTATCCATCCTGTATGATAAAGCATCCATTTTAGTACCCAGGGTGGTGATGCCGCTCTGCAGAGAGTGCTCCATGGACTTTAGGATAGATCGTATATCCTCTTCGGTGCCTTCTTGCACTGGTGCCATCGCCCCTGCCCCCCTGCCCGGGGGAGACTTGGATCGCATTTGCTCAAAAGTCAACTTAGACTGGGTCTTGTCACCTTTTCCCATGCTCGCTGTAGGCACCCACTCTTGACGACCAGCACTCCGTCACACACATTCCCAAGACAAATGACAGGGCAGGGGTCGCCCCAAAGCAGAAAAGGCCCGTCCGCCGCTTTAACCTCTCACAACGCGCAACCTCCGTCAGCTAGTGGCACTCCGAGCCCCCCGCGCCGATTCCCATGCCTCCACCAGTGCATGACAAGTATTGAGCTCCACCTTCCCCGAGTGGTAAACGGAGTGGATTTCCAGACCAGCAGGCCGAAGTCTCTGTATAAAGGCAGGAAGTCCTTGGCCCGGCTCACTCGACCACCGCCGCCACTCTGCAGTCCGTAAAGACAGTGGCTCAATCAAGTGCATCCACACAGGTCTCCACTAGCGCAGACCAATCCCGCTGCAGGCTCTGTAGCGCTGTACAAGCTATATCTGGGCAATGGCCAGCCCGGGGAGGCAAGGCTGCAGTCGGGCTCCAGCCCAACTTCCCACACCTCATTGTCAACCGGCCTCAATTGGCCCCAAAAGTGCCGGGATCACGCAAAGCTGAATGGTGGGCGTCTTGTATGGGCCCCCACCTCCCTGTATACACACGAGGAGGCTCTCACAGGGGGGGCCACAGGCTTTCAGCACACGGCCACCGCTCACACCACTAGGCCGCACCCAGCCGCTACCACCAGGTTCCAGATGGCGCGCCACAGTGCCCGGGCCACTCCGCACCTCTCCGATGCAATAGCACTCACAGTCTTCCGCCAGCAGTCCCCGCTGGCTCCGTGGCTGTCTCTTGTTCTGCCTCCCACCGCAGCATTGCCCCCCCACGACACCAGGGACTCGCTCCAACCGCACGTCCCGCGACGCAGCTCGGCCTCGAGGGTCACTGTGGGCCACGGATCCGCAGCCCTGCCACCAGAAGACGTCCAATCTCGTTTTGTCGCTCCGAGGGCCAGTGTTCGAGGGACCGATCCACTCCTTCGCCTCCGGATCCCTTCAGGCGCAGCGAGGGCAATTTTAAGTGCAGAAACACTGCCCTTGCTGTAGGATTATTGCCGGATGGTGAGATGGTTTCACGGAGCTCCGGGCTCAGACAGCCATCACGCGCCCGAGCTAGCTCCTCCCCCCTTGAGGCACCGTTTTTAACGGGAGACCCGGGGCAACGCTGACTGGTAAGAAATTTGTGTCAGCCCGGTGATGCCACAAGTTTGCTACACAAAAATGTGTGAAAAAAATGATTTTTTCAGCTAAAATTGAGGTTTGCAGGGGATTCTGGGTAAGGAAACGTTGAGGGATCCAAGCAAGCCATACCTCCCTAGAATCCCCCTGGGGGGTGTATAGTTTTCAGAAATGTGTGAGCTTGGTAGGTTTCCCTGGATGGCCACCGAGCACCGGCCAAAAACCCAGGTTACCCCTTTGCAAAACCAGGTCGTTTTGTGATAGGCAATTTTGATGTTGTCTCACTACGTTTTGTGCCCTTGTCTGTCGCTGGTACTTGGGCCGCCCAAGCGAGTGAGGTACCATTTTTTTCGGGAGACCCGGGGAACGCTGGGTGGTAGGAAATTTGTCAGCCCAGAGATGCCACAACTTTCCCACACAAAAATATGTGGAAAAGGTGAATTTTTCAGCTAAGATTGAAGTTTGCAGGGGATTCTGGGTAAGAAAACGTTGGGGGATCCACGGAAGCCATACCTCCCTAGAATCCCCTGGGTTTCTAGTTTTTAGAAATGTGTGGGTTTGGTAGGTTTCCCTAGGTGCAGGCAGAGCTAGGGTTAAAAAACTACAGCTAGGCACTTTACCAAAAAAGGGTCCTTTTTCACTGTGCAATCGAGGTGTGTCCATGTTGCATTTTGCGACGTTTCCTGTCACGGGCACTAGGCTGACCCACACAAGTGAGGTACCATTTTTCTCAGAAGACTTAGGGGAATGCGGGGTGGGTGGAGATTTGTGGATCTACGCAGATTCCAGAACTTTCCATCACAGAAATGAGGGAAAAAAGTTTTTTTGCCAATTGTTTAGGTTTGCAAGGGATTATGGGTAACAGAACCTGGTGGGAGGCAGTCAAGTCATCCCATCCTAGATTTCCCTGGTTGTCTAGTTTTAAAAAATGTATAGGTTTACTGGCAGAGCTATGATTCATAAACTACAGCTAGACACTTTGCCAAAAAAGGGGCATTTTTCACTGCGAAACTGAGGTGTGTCCACGTTGCGTTTTGCGCCGTTTCCTGTTGCGGGCACTAGGCCGCCCACACAAGTGAGGTACCATTTTTCTCGGAAGACTTTGGGGAACGCTGGGTGGGTGGCAATTTGTGGATCCACCCGGATTCCATAACTTCCCACCACAGGGGGAAAATGTGTTTGTTTTACAATGTTTTTGGTTTGCAAGGGATTCTGGGTAATAGACCCTGGTGGAAGGCAGTTAAGTCACCCCATCCTCGATTCCACTGGGTGTCTAGTTTTCAAAAATGAATAGGTTTGCTAGGTTTCTCTAGGTGCTGGCAGAGCTATGGTTCAAAACTACAGCTAGACACTTTGCCAAAAAGGGTCATTTTTCACTGCGAAATTGAGGTGTGTCCACGTTGCGTTTTGTGCCGTTTCCTGTTGCGGGCACTAGGCCAACCCACACAAGTGAGGTACCATTTTTCTTGAAAGACTTTGGGGAACGCAGGGTGGGTGGAAATTTGTGGATTCACAGAAATTCCAGAACATTCCACCACAGAAATGTGGGCAAAATTTGTTTTTTTGCCAATTTTTTAGGTTTGCAAGGGATTCTTGGTAACAGAACCTAGTGGGAGGCAGTCAAGTCACCCCATCCTGGATTATCGTGGGTGTCTAGTTTTAAAAAATGTATAGGTTTGCTAGGTTTCCCTAGGTGCCGGCAGAGCTATGGTTCAAAAACTACAGCTAGGCACTTTGCCAAAAAATTTGAGGTGTGACCACGTTGCGTTTTGCGCCGTTTCCTGTCACGGGCACTAGGCCGACCCACACAAGTGAGGAACCATTTTTATCAGGAGACTTAGGGTAAATAATATTTGTAAAGAAACTGTTATTGCCTATTGACTTTTGATACATTTAGGCCTTCCAAATGAAAGACATTGTGTAAAAAAGAAGTCATTTTGAAAAATGACCGATAATTCTCATGCTAGTACGAGTATTCCCAGTTTCGAAAATGTGCAAATATCTACTGTTTATAAACTCTATCATTTGTTCCCATTTCAAAAATACTTTGGTGTCTTTCATACCAATTTTTCCATGTATACATTTTCCCAGAATAATTGATATATAACCGGTGCATAATAAAAAGTCATTGCAAATTGCTGCTCAGTTTTTGACTCTGGGTTCGTCGGGTTCTTGGTGAACCTACAAGTCCTATATATAACCACAACCAGAAAGAAAGGTCAGGCAGATGTAACGGTATATTGCTATCAAAGAGCTGTCATAATTAGAAGAAGTTACAAGTG
Source organism: Lissotriton helveticus (assembly GCF_964261635.1). NCBI lineage: Eukaryota > Metazoa > Chordata > Amphibia > Caudata > Salamandridae > Lissotriton > Lissotriton helveticus. The sequence continues at coordinate 581,422,462 of NC_136068.1, forward strand.
AAAACGTTGACACAAAAGGCTGTTTTCTTCAATTAATTTTCCATTTTTCCTATATTTAACTTAGTTTCTATGAGGAAACCTTGATGGATCTACCGAAATGACCCCTTGCTGAATTCAGAATTATGTCTACTTTTCTAAGTTGTATAGCTTTCCAGGATCCATTATTGCTTTCATACCCATTTCTCCCATTAAATGGAAGGAGGTTGAAAGCACAAAAAATAGCAAAAAATAGGCTATGTCCCAGAAAAATGCCAAAACTGTGTAAAAAATTTTGGTTTTCTGACGAAAGTCTGTCACCCATAAAAGCTGGGAAAATTGTGATTTTAGCCCCACAAACCCCTTTTTAATACCATTTGCAGAGAAAACCCCAGACGCTTTCATTTGCAGACCTTTTTTCCAATTTTTCCCCCAAAGAACAAAATTTAGCTGTATTTTGGCTAATTTCAGGGACCCCTCCAGGGAAATCTACAAACGCTGAGTATCTTTACAATCCCCTTGATGTTGGAAGAAAAGGACGCAAATTTTTCGTAGATACCTTATATGGTCAAAAAGTTACAGGGGCCTAAGCGCGCACTACCCCAAATAGCCAAAAAAAGGCTTAGCGCAGGGGGGGGGAGAGGCCTAGCAGCGAAGGGGTTAAATAACTCATATTAGAGAGCACAGTATTAAGGAGGGGACAAATTGGGTGCAAAAGCATCACATGCGCAGTGGATTTTAACACGTTTACAGCCGAGTGAATGTCTAATAGTAGGGTCGCATTCTTCTCCACTAATAAAAACGTGTTTATTGCTACATTCTCAACGATATGTAAAGGGAAGTGACTATAATTCATGAATGAAGCTGCTCGAACATTTAATGCAAGCTGTGAATTGAAATGTCGAGATAGGCAGAGAAATAACACTGTGTATTAACCACACAGCCAACTGAATAAATCACTGCAATTCAAGTAGTGCCAAGGTACGCGCCGCACCCATTTTAACGTTTTTGAAGCACCCAGCTAAATTGCATAATACATCTAAACTGAGCTTACACATGATACAATGTTGAAATGTCACTCTGTACAATAACAGAAGAAATTATGTTATTTAAATTGTAAATACAAGAAGACAGAGTATTAATACTATTATCAACAACAGAAAGCACTGTATCCAAATTATCTTGGTCAATTTGTCTTAAACGTGCAGCAGCTTCCATCTGGGATAAGTTTCAACTCTCATTATAGGTTGTAGTGTAGTTCCTATATTCCCAATAGGCTCTGCGCATTGGAATAATATAAACAGCAGTGTAGACGTAGGACTGAGGTCATCTAGGTCTCTACTGACTATATTAGACTTAATTAGGTTTTGCCAGCTAGCTCAGAGCTCACTAGAAACTTTCTCGAATGTTCAGGAAAGAGTTAAATCTACTGATTTAGACAAGAAGGGATTAGTTTCTGACAACCGCATAAACATGACAACTTTGCTCCCTCAGAATAAAGAGTATATCTCTAGAGTCATGTGAAAACAATAGACAATTATTTCACTCAGTCAATCGTGCATACTTAGTTTCACCAGAGTGCAGAGAAATAGAGAGACAGGCGTTTTCAATAAAAAAGTGTTATTTATTGAGCAGTCTTCTTTCTCATGCAAGAGAAATGAATTGCCACAATTGCAATACTTATCATGAAGTAAAGTGCGTACAGTAAAAGGAGTATTATGAAATAATACTGTAAAAGCATTGATATGGTTTCTTAGCCATATGATACTTTAAAATGGATAAAATATATACATACATAAAAACATTGACTAACGTACTCAACTGGTGCTTCTAAGATACGCCTACCCCGGTGCACCTGACCTAAGCCTAATACGTGCGAAGGAGTAAGTTGCAGTTTAAGTTAAGTTGTTTTTTTGCCAAGGAATCTGAATCAAAAATTCTCTTAAGGGTTTAGTCAACTCTGTACCTTGGTTCTAGAATGAAGGAGGTCTTGTATCTCTTTCTCAGGACTCGATCTCCCAGCAACCCGCAAGGGTGACTGGAAACACCGGAGCTGAATTTTCTCAGCTGGGGAAAAAGACAGCGTCTCTCTCAGTGCGTCAAATGGGAGAGTCGGCTTCCTTCGGCTCTCGCATTAGCTGGGCGTCGGGCAAGTAGATAGCCGCTCTGCTCCAAACCACCGTGTGTTTGCTTAAGGCAACGTTGGTATATTTATACCTGAAAGGTGCCGGGTTTGTCGTAAGGTTGGACATAAGACGTCACTAAGAACTAACAGTTCTTTCTGGACTCCAGGAGTTCTTGTGCAAATCAAAACAAAAGCAGGGGGATTTCCTGGGCTGCTGGAGGCTTGGTTTGTTTAAAGAACGCGTTGTACTTTCTAGGAGTCTATGGGAGTAGCCTTCCCATATTTGGACCGCATTGGCTATTACTAAATATGGATATGATTCTTATGCCTTTATAATGGGTATTATTTGTTATAACCATATAAGGGCATAAATCGGGAATATCGAATTAGGATCCTAGATAGATTCACAACACCCACTCCACGTATTAATGTCCATCATTACTAATTACTAAGCAATACTAAACATATAACGATGCATGTGTGTTTTCCAACCCACCCCAAAATACATAGATTGCATTTGAAATGGTGTACGGTATATACACGAAAATGAGTATTGGTACTGTACGTTTTTTAAGCAGTGGTATCATTCAGTTAAATGCATATATATATCAGCTGAATGAATTGCGAAAATTACACATGAAATGGCTCTGAATACAGAAAAGAAGGTCGAGACCATTTCATCACATATTTATACAATACTGTACATGTGCTAGAGGCTGAGGTAAAATATTGTCTCTAGTATCTCTAAAAATAGAAGCTCTGTTCTCTAAGAATAGTTCTAATTTAAGCAGAGTACCATGTGCCTGAAAAAAGGTAAATATTTTGGAAATAGAAAAAATATTTTCGCTTTCAGGGAAAAAATAGTTCCAAATGTTTTTAGTAGTCTTGTTTATCAAAACTGAAGGCCTAATTCAGAGTTCAGGGAACGCTGTGTGCTCATTGTTTTTTAAAAGTTATTCTTTTTGTTCAGGGGAGAACATCATATCAGACAGGCTTGCGAAAAATTGGTCTACAACATCAGGTGAAAGCTCGACCAAGTTCGAAAAAGTGAAATTGTGCATATGTGAGAATGATTGCTATCATCGATGTCAGGATCAGCAATGCTCACATTTTTCCACCGAATAGGTGGTAACAATACCAGAATGGGGTGATTGAGGGTAACAGGAATCAGGTCTGTTTCATTTAAACCCAGGAGTCATATTAAGAAAAAGAGCATGACAACCATTAGTGTCTACTGGCTACAACAACCTCCCGTTAGGACCTGAGAATGTATCATTCTGCGCCATGCTATTTAATTGTTCTTCAGTGTAATTTGTCAAGCTTTGTCAATTATTAAAGCAGGCAATAGAGGGAATCATCGGGGCATTCATTTCTTTAATTTTTGCCAATCCTAGACATGTTGTCTGCTGGATCATTCCATTCATCAATATCCTTTGTGTGGTAATAAAACAGGCTCAATATAAGGTTTCCATTCCCTGAACCCACCAAGATGTCATTCCTCAAACCGATTTCAAATCAATAGTGTTGTTCCAGTAATCCTAGCCTTCAAGAACCAATTAGTTGACAAATGAAGCTGTATATATTAGCTTGGTTTATGTCAGCATATATTGCTTTAGTGGGGTAAGGAACCATTTTGAAATAATATGACTTGGGATCTGAAGTGTCATGTCCTATAAAATATGTGAACTTGACTCTTTCCTATTTGAAGCTCCCTTGTGTGGAAGTTGGAACAATTTTCTATTGTGTATAATTCAAATTTAGACACGGACTACTGGCTCTGGTCAGGAAGAAAACAAGTTACTTACCTGTAACTGTAGTTCTCCAGTATTGAAAGCTTTCATAGATTCACATGCCTGAATCGTTCCCCGTCGTCGAGACGGGAGTCTCCAGTATATAAAAAAGCAATGCTTAGTTGGATAGCAAACTAAAAAGAGGCCTAGGCCCATTTCCCTTTTGCAACCCATTACCTTTGTTATGTAAAAGAGACCACATTTGTCCCTGAATCAATCAGAGCCTCTTGCCCTCTAGAACACTCCTGAGAGAACCTTTTGCCCCTCAGATTTTCCTGCCCTTTTGCCTTAGACACCTTTTGTGCTAAATCCAAGGTGGGGCTGTAAAAGTAGACCTCAGCAAGGCCTACCGGTTCTAGAGGTTCACCCTTCTCTGTACACAAGTCCTCAGACCAATAAATAGAAGTTGACACGAAAACTGAAATGTCAAGAAAACAATGTATTAAATCTCATGAGGTGGAACTACATTCACACAACACCCTTTGGCAGTATATGAAGTAGCACAAGGAGTAGAAAAACCATGGGTCTTTTATACCCACACAGGAGTTCAAAAGGAGGCGGTACACGTTCACATAGGAAGAGTTACATACATAGATGGTCATACAGAGAATGCACAGTCAACAAAGAAGGAGGGGCCATGAGTTTCTGAGTTTAGTTAAAACAGCCTGACAGTAACAGACTAGAGCAGGTGCATGGGCAGCTACAGACTCTTCTGAGCATGTGCAGAGTAGCAGGGGCTAAGTATAGCCAGTTCTTGAGCAAAGCACAAGGGCAAGTAACAGCGAATAAGGAAGCTGCACATGGCGAGCACATGGTTAATCAAGATGGCTGCCAGAAACAATATGGCTTCGCTCAATGCTGACAGTGATCTCTGCCAATTTACAACAGGCGACCCTTTTAGCATTAGCTGAAGACATATATAATCTAGAAGAATCTAAGTATACATCATATACATCGATCATCTCATCAACTTCTTTGTCTAGTATACGTTGGGCATTCATTTGTTTAACATCACGTCTGTCAGGTGTACAAGCAGTGATACAGATGGAGCAAAGCATTGGACCAAATTGTATACATAGGCAGCATGTCAGTAGAATTGCAAGTAATATACGCAGAAGTGTTAACAGTTTCCAGCCCCAAGTAGTAAACAATGTCCATAACCAGCTGGCTAAGGTCCATGTGCCGGTATCAGGGTGAATCTCAGCAGCAATATTATGCAATTTAGAGATCGCATCAAAAACTGAAGGGACATGATCTGGAATGTACACGCAGCAACTACTTCCGATGATACTACATGCATTACCTCGATTTGCCAGGACTACGTCCAGGCCTATACGGTTTTGGAGCGCCACAATCCTCGCAATCTATAGTTCCTTTGTGATGTTTCCAAGTGCCATAGCTGTCTGGTTGGTCACAGGCTCTATGACCCGCGTCAAACATCTGATTTTCCTACTGTTCAAGGCAGCACCAACAAAGAAGAAAAGCCCCAAATTAAAATCAACATAATGCTGTAGTGTGGTGTCAGTCTGATCCACCTTGTCATGATTTGCTGTCCTCTTAAATCTGTTTTTGGAAATGTTATTAAAGTTTTGAGTCCTTGTGATACGATGCAGGAGTCAAAAATACAGGTGGCAATAAAAAGGACACATAGCAAACTCCAGACCATCCAACAGGTAGATGGTAGTATCCTATATTTCCACATATAAAATATGTATTATGTGAAGACGTGAAGCTACTATTGTTAATGCCAGCAATGTTCAAAACTAAAGTACATTCACTTTTCCCCCCTAGAATTTTCCCAACACTACTCACACATAAATCTGCTCAGGCTCTAGTAACAGCTATAACAAATGGTCCATTACCCATAGCAGTTTGAGTATTTGGGTAAACATAATGTGTAGAAGCATTTCTTCGTCGGTACTCCATCGCCCATATAGTTCCTTTAGCTTGAAGAACATCTTCCTCATCAGGATAGCACGATCAGTAATATGAGCCACTTCAGAAGCCAATAAAAGTGAGAACCAGGCATGACAAGAACCATTATGAGAGAATGGAAGAGGAATGAAAGTTGTTCCTCCCTTTTTCTGATGAGCTAGCATCATTCCGCACACCCAACAGTTAGTAATGTTCGTAGCATTGTGCGTGTGGTGCAACATCTGGATGAACATGTTGTTCAGATAAGACTGTCTATGCTTCTGCTCATGATTAGGGAGAGTAAAATAGTGGTGTTCAATAGGTGCTGGAGTAGTGGCAGTCATTCGTCGAGCAGGAGCCACTTCCTCTACAACCCAAATTATCACTGTCATAGTGATAACAGTAACAGTAAACCCAACAATACACATAATCCTCTTGTGGCACATCCTTGCAGCAGTTATTGTCTTCTCCATAGGCATATTTATCTTGTTGTTGAAATAACAAAACAGATAGAGCTCTAAAGTCCTGGGCAGCCGTTAGTTTCTTCACTGAGGGTTAGGACGGGTGTCACTAAGCAAAAAGATCCCCCCACCCCTCTTCAGCTCAGTCTTTCACTAACCCAGGACGGTTGCTCAACCAGTCTTTGTCAGCAATGCAGTTTTCACTCCGGGGTCGCAGTTGATATCGAGATGCACCAGGGATCGCGTGGTCCGGGAAGACTTCCTCAGGTTCTTCAGGTGATATGGCTTGGCCTCTCTCTGTGTCTAGGAAGTCTCGAGTGTTCAAAAGGGAAGCAGGTTCCACCAGGGTAGACGGCACCTTCTTGTAGTGTGTGGAGTGGACCCAATTCTTCCTATTGGTCACTCGGACTGCAGTTCTCGTCGCCAGGAGCACCTGCTCAGGGCCTTTCCACCTGGGCTTAAGGCTGTTCGACCTCTGGAAGGCTTTGACCATCACTTGGTCACCGGGCCGAAGATCATGGCCCTCAACCTTGCAACCTGTCAGAAAGAGCTTCTCGAACCTGTTGATGAATAGAAAGCAAGCTGTCAGTCAACTGTAACAGGTAATCACTCATTAAGACACAAGGTACATCATGTATGGGGCGTGGCTTAGGAATTCCCCAAATAGGCATATTTATCTCGTTGTTGAAATAATAAAACAGATGGAGCTCTAAAGTCCTGGGCAGCCGTTAGTTTCTTCACTGAGGGTTAGGACGGGTGTCACTAAGCAAAAATATCCCCCCACCCCTCTTCAGCTCAGTCTTTCACTAACCCAGGACGGTTGCTCAACCAGTCTTTGTCAGCAATGCAGTTTTCACTCCGGGGTCGCAGTTGATATCGAGATGCACCAGGGATCGCGTGGTCCGGGAAGACTTCCTCAGGTTCTTCAGGTGATATGGCTTGGCCTCTCTCTATGTCTAGGAAGTCTCGAGTGTTCAAAAGGGAAGCAGGTTCCACCAGGGTAGACGGCACCTTCTTGTAGTTGGTGGAGTGGACCCAATTCTTCCTATTGGTCACTCGGACTGCAGTTCTCGTCGCCAGGAGCACCTGCTCAGGGCCGTTCCACCTGGGCTCTAGGCTGTTCGACCTCTGGAAGGCTTTTACCATCACTTGGTCACCGGGCCGAAGATCATGGCCCTCAACCTTGCAACCTGTCAGAAAGAGTTTCTTGAACCTGTTGATGAATAGAAAGCAAGCTGTCAGTCAACTGTAACAGGTAATCACTCATTAAGACACAAGGTACATCATGTATGGGGCGTGGCTTAGGAATTCCCCAAATATTCATAGGCCTTCCAAATACCACCTCATACTGTGTAAGGCCAGATTGTGAATGTGGCACCGATCTAATGGACACCAATGCCAAGGGTAGTGCGTCAGGACATTTCAAAGATGTGGATGCGTGGATTTTAGCTAACTTAAGCTTGAGGGTAAAGTTGTACCGTTCCACTATCCCTGCTGATTGTGGGTGGAAGGCAGCATGTAGGGTAGTGCGTCAGGCCATTTCAAAGATGTGGAAGCTTGGATTTAAGCTAGCTTAAGCTTGAGGATAAAGTTGTACCATTCCACTTGCCCTGCTGATTGTGGGTGGAAGGCAGCATGAAACTTCTGCTTAATCCCTAATCCTTTCAGGACATACTCAACAACTTGCCCAATAAAATGGGGTCCGTTGTCGCTCCACAAAAGTTTGCAAACACCAAATCTGGGGAAGAATTCTTTTAGAAGCACCTTTGCTGTAGTAAGAGCTGTATTATCTTTTGTAGGGTATGCCTCTATCCACTTACTGAAAGCACATACCACTACCAGTACATATTTTAGATTATTACAGCGTTCAAGCTGGATGTAATCCATTTGCAGAACCTCAAAAGGTGCAGATGGGGTAGCAAACCCTCCTGTAGGAGTTTGTGTCCTTTTCCAGGATTGTACTGAAGAAAAATCAAGTAGGACTGCACTATCTTTTTAGCTATGCCAGCAATTTCTGGATGCTCCCAAACTTGCGCAAGCAATTTCGTTATCGAGGAGGCTCCAACATGTGCCGGCCCATGTGCCATATGAATCTTAGGCTGTAAATAGGCTGCGGGCAATGTCCACTTAGTCATGTCTTTATTTCTCCAACAGCCCTCATCATCTAATGTTCCCTCCTTAGACCAGTGCTCAAGTTCTTCTGCAGAAGCAGATCGCTGCATATCAAGCACCACCTGCCTGGCAACATGCCAGCGTTCAGCCTGTGACTTTACCACATACATGGATGTGATGCTTCACCGCATTGCAGGTTCGCGGGATATGTGATATGCGAAAGCATTACCTTGTCCTATTCTATCTGTCACCTTCTTATGTGCACTACACTTAACAATTGCTATCTTCTTCAGATATGTCAAGGCAGTCAGAAGATTGTGTACCAATTCTCCATGCATGTATTGCGTCCCATGGGATGTAAGAAAGCCTCTTTCCTTCCAGAGTAACCCAAAATTGTGAGCCACTCCAAAGCATAGAGGCTATCGGTGTAGATGTTAACAGCCAGATCAGTACTAAGTTCACACGCTCTCGTCAAAGCTATCAGTTCAGCTGCCTGAGCTGACTTCTGGGAAATGCGAGCTGTCTGAAGTGTCATGATTGCATATGCAGCTGATGTCGTGCCATCTGGTAATCTCAAACAAGACCCATCAACCCATAATTCTCCATCAACATTTAAAAGGGTTGTATCTTGTAGGTCAATACGATCCTTTGTCTGTTCCTCAAATAGGAATGCACAATCATGAAGCTCTTGTGGCTGGGATTGAGTAACTGGGTATGGCAACAGAGTAGCCGGATTCAGAGTTGAACATCTTTTCAGAGTGATTTGATGGGCCAAAAGTGTCAATTCATACCCTGTTAAGTGAGCACTAGTTAAATGCAGTGCTTTAGTCTAATTTAAAAGGGCATCAACTGCATGGGGTACTAACACAAACAATCTGTGTGACAAGACTATTCCTTCACTCTGACGTATGGACACAGCTGCCGCTGCAACAGAACGAAAACACCCGGGCAATGCAGGAGCAACTGAATCTAGAACAGCTGAAAGATATGCACAAGGACGCTGCTTGTCACCGTGTGTCTGTACTAAAACTGAAAGTGCACAACCATCTCTCTTGTGTGCATAGAGTGTAAAAGCCTTAGTGTAATCTGGAATGTCTAATACTGATGCAGAACAGAGAGCTTGATGCAACTTTTGGAAAGCATTGTGGCATTCAGTCGTCCATGGAAGGGGCATTGGAGTGTCTTTAGTCAGAAGATTCAACAAAGGTTTGACAATGTGTGAGAAGCTAGGGATCCATTGCCTACAAAAAGAAGTAAGACCAATGAATGAACAAACATCCTTCTGAGTACTGGGCACAGGTGTGTTTAAAATAACTTGAATGCGGTCAGGTGTAAGTGCACATCCCTCCTCAGACAGGAGGTGACCTAAATTGGTAAAATTCTGTCTACAATACTGCAATTTCTTCCGAGAAACTTTGTGATGGTGCGATGCAAGAAATTAAAGCAATGACAGTGTTCCTTCTTTACACTGTTCAGGAGTATCAGCTGCCAACAAGATGTCATCAACATACTGTTTGAGAGCCACCCCTTTTGACACAGGGAAAGAATCAAGCTGTCTTTTCAGTGTTTGGCTGTAAATACTAGGACTCTCAGTATACCCCTGGGGAGCTCTACAAAATCTAAATGATCGGTTATTCAAAGTGAAACCGAATAAATATCGCTGTCAGGATGAATAGGGATTGAGAAGAAAGCATTCTTCAAATCAATCCCAGAAAAGGTAGTCGCTGTCGGAGGAACCATGGTAAGGAGTGTTGTGATGTCAGAGACTACCGGGTATTGGGGCACCACGATCTTAATCACTTCTCGCAAATCAATGATAAACCTGTAAATTTTAGTATCAGTGTCTTTCTTCAGAATGGGAAGGATAGGGCTATTGCAAATATTGTAAGGGACTTCTTCCACAATCCCCACTTCAATCAGATCATGAACAATATGTACGAGTGCCTCTTCACCTTCTCGAGAGATTTTGTATTGAGGCAATCGGGGCAATGAAGCACCCTCCTTTACTTGAATATGAACTGGTGGCATAACCATTTGCCCCACATCGGTATCTGATGTAGCCCACAAAGTACTAGGAAGCGATGCCAAAGCAATATCCTCTCTAAGGAGATACGACTTCTCACCCATAGAATAGTTATCATTCAAAATAACATGCACACGTTCAGGGGAACAATGTATCGCAGCATGGAAATGCTTAAGCATATCAAGACCCACAATATTGTCTGGTGTGTTAGAAGAAAGCAAGAACGGACATGAAGCAGAAAATTTATCAACATGAAATGCAAGGGGTTGTGACAGTGGGCTAAGGGAAGGTGTCCCATCAAATTCTATTGATGTGAATGTTAAGCCAGACAGGGGAGCCCTTGGAACCAATTGCTTAGAGAGTGCACTACGAGTAGCTCCTGTGTCGACCAAAAACCGATCAGTAGAACCCAAAACATGTGCGTTAACATAGGGACCCTTCTGATCTACTGGGACTTCAACTGATTCCTTACCCCATCCTAGGCATTCCTATGCATAAGCAGACATTTGATATTGGTTTCGTATATCAAAAGTATTAGAAGAATTCTGAGTATGCTCAACAGTTTCAAACCTGGCACGATCATCCATGCCTCCCCTATGTCCTGAATACCCCAGGCGGCTTCTCATTTGCCCCCGCCCATACTGATACTGCTGAGCACGCAATTCTTGAAATCAACAGCCCAATGTCCTATCTTCTTACAATAAGCGCACTGATCAGAAGACAGAGTAGTTTGAGCATAAGAGGGTGCGCTCGGGCAATACGATGTAAGTCCGCCTCTGCCACAACCTCTATAGGATGGACCATAAGCCTGAGCTAACATAACTTTTGTTTTTAAATCCTTAGCCTTTTTATCCTCATTGCCCTTAGCTTCCAATTCCTGACGTTCATAATACTGAGCCATAGTCAAAAGATAGACTGGGGAAGACGTAGTCCATTAACTTTAGCTGGCCTTTAGGCGTCTAGCTATTCCTGGCAACATGTTTGCGGCAAATGTATCGACAAACAGATGCCTGCCCGTGTCATCTGTCTATCACCGGCCACTAAAGTCGTGGAATGCCTCCTCAAAACGTGTAAAAAAAAGTCAGAGACCGATTTGTCTGCCTTTTGCTTACAGGATGCTAACACAGTCCAATCTATCTTTTTAGGAGAAATGAGAGTTTTCAATTTAACTTTAACAGCCTTTGGAAGATCTAACATTTCTTTTTGTGGTTTCTGTGCGGGTTCCCTTTCTGCATCTATCTTCTCTAGTTCCTTCCAAACATCCCCAAAAGTTGCATGATCATCTACTTTAAGAATAAATCTCCACATATCAGGGGGTGGAATAAGCCCAAAAACATATCAATATCAGACAAAGTCATGGTGCAAGAACTAATGGCTCGTTCAACTTCTTCATAAAAAGCGGACGGATTTTTCCGCGGGTCAGGCTAAGCAGCTTTAAGAGCCATGACATTCGCTCTACGCCAAGGAGGATAAACCAAATTATAAATAATATAACCCTTCGCATCAGTTGAATCTTTATTATCATCTGTTCCCGCACCCCTAGGAGGGACATACAAAGGCGCGGCTTCCCGCATGGGTTTCCCATGAACCACAATATTCTTCTCTGTCCCTGGAGAGTCATCCTGCAGCACGGAGGTCTGAACTGCTTGTTCAGCTGCAGCAGCTGCCTTTTTCTTCTCTTGCGAACGGAATGCATTAGCTAGTAGTTTAACCACGCGTCTAATTAAGTCAGCCACCTGGGAGGGAAGAAAAAGACCGTCATGCAATTGTTTATAATCATTTGCTAGATCAACAGGCTCTAACTCTGTGTAATGCTTTCTAAACCTTGCAAGTATTTCTGTGGTAAACATTTCTACAAAATATAACTGCTCTCTATCCGGCCATTGTTGTACATCGGCTGCAAGATCTGAAGCAGAAATGTTATCACGGGCTGCTTTGCGAGCAGCAGATCTAAGAGTAGCTACACGATCAGCTGTCAGAAAAGAGCGAGTCTGTCGCTGAGCATCGGATCCTAACTGATCCTGATCTGAAGGAGAAATATCATCATCAGAATCAAGGGTAGGGGCAGTGGGAAAAGCATATGGAGGCGGCGAGCGATCTAACAAATGGAGACTTCCTGCGGTTTATTAAGTAGAGGGTACAGGGGGCGCCAGACAGGGTATTGGCCATTTACCTGTAAACAACGCTCCCTATCCTCTCTCTCTTTTATCTTCTTTATTTCTTTGTTTTTCAGTTCCAGTGCTTTTGCATGGATATTTTTGCGTTGTTCTTTTTCTATTAAAGTTTGCTCTCTTCTCACTCGTTCATGCGCTTCTTTCTCCCACATTCGTACACAGTAAAACATATCTTATCTACTTTTGCGCTTATACATACATTGTTCCACATACTGAATTTTCCTAAGATCAAATGACCCATTTATAGGCCATCGCAACTCAGGATTCTTACTAGTATATTTATTCCATAGTGTGCTGTACATTATAGAAGAAATACAATTTTTAATATGCATGTCCCTATTAGGTGTCCCCTCGGGCGGAGCTGGCTGATTCTGCTCTAGTTCCATATTGGTACCTCCAAGAAAGCAACACATTCTACGAAGTGTGCTAAGAACAGGCATGCCAAGAATATTGCAGCATATACAATATTATTTGCCAAGTGGCACCTAACCTAATGTGTGCCATTCAAGTTTTCAAAAGTTAGAGAAAAATCTCCTCATTACCTGTCTATATAAATTACAATTTATATATATCCAAACAAGTCCAAGAGTTTGGCCAAACAACAAGAAGTGTTGCATCAAACGACCTTACCAAGCAAAAGTCTCCAGCCTCCAAGTGCCATGTTCTGAATCGACCAAATGGTCTCTGCAGGGCAAACACCGGAAGGGATCTCAGTCGAGGACCGGCACCACTTGGAGGGTCAGGTAGGGAAGACTAGAAAAACCCTGTGGCTGCCAATCCTCCATCAAGGCCACTCCGTCGGGCATCCGAGTCGCCGATGAGCCTCACGGTTAGGCGCCAATTTGTAGAAGTAGACCTCAGCAAGGCCTACTGGTGCTAGAGGTTCGCCCTTCTCTGCACCCAAGTCTCAGACCAATAAATAGAAGTTGGCACGGAAACTGAAATGTCAAGAAAACTATTTAATAAACCTCATGAGGTGGAACTACATTCACACAACACCCTTCGGTAGTGTAGCACAAGGAGTAGAAGAACCATGGGTCTTTTATACCCACATATGAGCTCAAAAGGAGGCAGAACAAGTTCACATAGGAAGAGTTACATACATAGATGGTCATACAGAGAATGCACAGTCAACAAAGGAGGGGCCATAGGTTGCTGACTTTAGTTAAAACAGCCTGACAGTAACAGACTAGTGCAGGTGCATGGGCAGCTACAGACTCTTCTGGGCATGTGCAGAGTAGCAGGGGCTAAGTATAGCACATGGTTAGTCAAGATGGCTGCCAGAAACAATATGGCTTCAGCTCAATGCTAACAGTGATCTCTGCCAATTTACAACAAGGCTCTTGGGGGAGGAGGGTGTTTCGCATGTGAATCTATGAAAGCTTCCAATACTGGAGAACTACAGTTACAGGTAAGTAACTTCTTTTCTTACTCTAGTATTAGAGCTTTTATAGATTCACAAGCCGGAATCAGAATAGCGAGCAGCAAATCATCGCACATTTTTTGTCACCTAAAACTTGGAACCAGGCAACGTATGTACATTGAAAATACCACTCTTTATATATAAACACATATATAAATATATAGAATCTTTCAAGAATTTGCATATAATACAATAAATAACAATAAAATGTGCAAATGTAACCAATAAAGGAAGGAGGGGTGGTAAAGAGGGCTCACCGTCACTGGAAAAGGTTTCTCAGTACTGCTTGTCCCACCGCCACATCCTTCTCTGCAGTTGCATCGAGGCAGTAATATCTGGTGAAGGTGTGCGTACTCATCCAAGTAGCTGCTCTCTAGATATCTTGGATAGATACTCCCGCAAACAAAGAGTGGAGGTGGACACTACCCTTGTAGAATGAGCACGAACATGTGCATTCAACAACTTCCCAGCCGCCTGATGACAAAATTGTATTGTAAGAAACAAACAGTTGAGAAGACTCGAGGAAAGGCCTTGTCTTTTGCAAGTAGAGCTTGAGACAGCTCTGAACATCTAGTGAGTGAAGAGCTTTTTCCGCTGCCGTTGAAGGTTGTGGGAAAAATCTCTGAAGGATCAGCCGTTCATTCAGATGGTCTGATTGCACTTTCGGAATGAAATTTGGATTAGTCCTGAGAACAATTCTGTCCTCCTTAAACTGTAAGAACGGTTCTTCTATAGTGAGCGCCTGTATCTCCCCAACTCTCCTGGCTGAAGTGAGAGCTATGAGAAGAGCTACCTTCCAGGATAAGAATTTTAGGTCCACCCTGTGAATTGGTTCGAAGGGCTGCTTCATCAATTGAGATAGAACGATGTTCAACTGCCAGAGAGGTGGAGGAGGTTTTATGGGTGGAAAAGTTCGAAATAATCCTTTCATGAATTGTTTGATGATTCTTTCAGACCACAATGCTGGTTCTGAGGAAGCTCTTCTATAGCAAGATATAGCAGCGAGATGCACATTAAAAGAAGCATGGGCCAAACCAGATTTTGGCAACATTAGAATATATGGGATAATTTCATGAGCCGCTGAGTTGAAAGAATGAATCTTACACTATTGGCACCACAAACAGAACCTCTTCCATTTCATTTTATATGTCCTGTTTGTACTTTCCGCTCTGTCATTTTATAATATATTTCTGCATTCCGATAAAATATATAGGGGTTGTAATTTGCAGTGTTCAGGAGCCAGGCTGCTAAGCGTAGCGATTTCGGATCTGGATGAAGCACTTGTCCCCTGGACATTGTCAAGAGTGACGGTATTGGTTGGAGACGAATTGGGTCAACCTCCAACAGTAGGAGCAACTCCGTGAACCAGTGTTGTCTGGGCCACCACGTAGCTATCAGTATTATTTTGAACAGTTCCTTCTTTATCTTTGTAAGAACGCGTGGCAGGAGGGGAATCGGAGGAAAGGCGTAAGCAAAGACGCCTGCCCATGCCATCAAAAACGCATTCCCCGAAGATCCCCTTGCGAAGAACCGGCATTTTGTGTTCTGAGCTGTCACAGGAGGTCCACTGTCAGTACTCCCCATTTGAAGAAGATGCTTTGCAAGATGTCCTGGTTGATCGCCCACTAGTGGCAGGTTAACTTCAGTTTGCTCAGACGGCCCGATTCACAGAACTAACTAAGACAAAATCCTAAACTTACTACCATTTTAGTATTCACAGAAGGCACTTACTCATAAATGAGTAAGTGCCTTCTGTGAATACCAAAATGAGTAAATGGTAGTAAGTTTAGGATTTTGTCTTAAATTAGTTCTGTGAATCGGGCCCGGAGTGTCCGCTTTGATATTCTGATCCCCTGGAAGATGTCCGCTTTTAGAGACACTCCATGTTGAACAGCCCATTCCCATATTTTTTGTTCTTCCCGTGACAGGGGGAGTGATCTTGTACCTCCCCTGTATCCCTGTACTCATCACTGTTGTGTTGTTTGTCAGGATTAGTACAGCTGATCCCTGTATCCTTGGCAGGAAAGCCAGCAATGCCAAGCCCACTGCTTTCTAGCAAGTTGTTCTTGCAACTTCCACCGACCGCTGACCTGAAGGTCCTGAATGAATGCTCCCCACCCTTCCAGGGATGCATCGGTGGTAATCACCAGTGGAGCCGGTTCGGTAAAGAAGGAAAGACTCACTGAAACGCTTCTTTTTTGGGTCCACCACGCCACTGCCTGCACCATGGCCAGCGTGATCTTCACCATGTCGCCGAACGACCCCTTTGCTTGGTGCCATTGTTGATCCAGTTGTTCCTGTAAAGGACGCATTTTCAATCGGCAGAAAGGAACGTGAGGAATGCAAGAGGACATTGCTCCTAGTAGTGACTTGTAACGGCGTACTGAAAGATACTTTTTCTTGCAAAAGCCTGGGAAAGAGATATTAGCCCCAGTTGCCTGGCGATGGAGGGAAATGCCTTGTTTACTGTGGTGTCCAGAATCGCACCCAAGAACGTGATGTTCCTTGAAGGTTGAAGGGACGATTTTTCCACATTCAAAGTTACACCCAGTTTGGCGAACAATTGTACGCATGCCGCTGTTGACACCTGGGCTGATGTTAATTGGCACTTTTACTAACCAGTCGTCCAGGTACGGAAACACCTGGTGTCTTTGTTTCCTTAAAAAAGCCGCTTCTGACGCCAGACACTTTGTAAAAATTATCGGGGCTGATTTGAGGCCAAAAGGTAGTACCTTGAACTGGTAATGGTCTCCGGCTACTGTAAACCGAAGTTACTGTCTGTAGGAAGGATGAATGGGGATGTAAAAATATGCATCTTGTAAGTCTAGGGTGGCCATATAATCCCCTGGGTTTAAGAGCAGCAGAATGTCTTGGAGGGACACCATCCAGAAAGATTGCTTTTTGAGATAAGTATTCAGAGATCTCAGGTGTAGAAAAGCACGCCATTGGAGAAAATTCTTCCTGACTAGGAAAAAACAGGAATAAAACCCCCTTCCTTTCTGGGAGATCGGCACCGGTTCTATCGCTTCCTTTTGGAGCATTGCCCAAATCTCCCGATGCATCTGAAGTAGATGTTTGACCTCTTGACGCGTCGGAGGAGTACAAGGGGGGAACTGAAGGAACTCTAGAGTATGTCCGAATTGTATTATATTGAGGACCTACCAGTCCGTCGTTATTTTTTGCATATGATGGAGATGGGAAGCAATTCTTCCACCCAGGGGTACTTGTGGAGGGGAAGGAATACATGTAGCAGGATACTGAAGGTTGTCATTGTCTTCTGGCATTGTCCTTTCCTTGACGACCTCCTCTTCGTCTAGGGGCAGATTTTGCATAGCCCCCAACCTGTCGTTGACCATATTGCTGACGGTATGGTTGAGAAGATGAGGAATAAGAGGGGTATCTGCCCTGCTGGTAACCTCCACTATATGATGATTGGCCTCTATCTCGAGCCCCCCGAAAGGGTACTTTGTGGTATGGTTGTGTTCCTAGAGCTTTTGCGGTGTCTGTATCATTATTGATACTTTGTAGTGCCTCATCCAAGTGTTTCCCAAACAAATCCTCACCATCGAAGGGAAGATCCAGAATTGTATTATTGGACTTCTGGTCTAAAAGCAGTAGCTCTCAACCAACCCTGACGGCGTAGTACAGCCGCTCCTCCAAGCGATCTGAAGGCCGTGGTCGTGATATCCATCGCACAGTCAATGACTTCAGCCGAAGCCCTTTCTCCCTCTTGAAAGACCTTTTTCACCTCCTGCCTATTATCTTCCGGGATGAGGTCAATGTAAGTTGCCAGGTCACACCACATCTGACTATCGTATCTGCCCAGAATGGAAAGGGCATTAGCCGCTTTAACTAGAAGAGCAGACATGTACGAAAATCTTTTTCCTGCATTATCTAAATGCCTACCCTTTTTGTCGGGAGGCACTGATATAGGAACTGAGGGATATTTAGATTTCTGCTGTGCCGCTTGAGAGATAACCGAATCCTGCTTGGGACGGCCCAGTAAACAAGCTGGAGTGTCTAAAGGCGCGTTATATTTCTTCTCTAGTCTGGCGAGCACAGGTGTGACTGTCGCCGGTGTCTTCATGATTTTTAAGCCTTCGTCCCACACATGGTTAACAATCGGGATAGCCTGAACTGACCTGCGGTATGGTTTCTTAAAATCATGCAGGAAATACTCTGTGTCTTCGACATCGGAAGCTGAAACCTCTTTGAAACTCTCTCCATCAAATTATGGAACCCGTCAATGTCCTCCGGCAGTGTATCAATAGGCACTGGTGAAGGCGATGAAGGCGATGGAATAAGATAATCAACCCATTCTTTGTTAGGATCTGTAATTTCTCCTTCCTCTAGGTCATCATCGTCAGTGGTGACGGGATCCTTTTGGTGTTCTGGTTGAGGAGACCTAGGTACAGGGTCTGGCAGCGACTCCCTGCTTCTAATCAGAGTAGTAGGGATGGAGAGTGGCTGCGAAGCAGGTATTTCCTGAGAGGCTGGAGTTGGCGGAAACCTCTTTCTATAGTCCGCCAGCATAAACTGCAGATCCTCATCAAGGAAGATGGAATGCCAACCATTTCTTCCTGGTAGCCCTGGCGATAATGTTGTTGTGGAGGATATGGATACTCTCCGTATCCCTCCTCAAAGTCATCCTCTTGGCATTTAACATGTAATTGCGAGGGGCTACTGGTGTATCAAAAGGGTCCTTCATCTTCCTCTTCTTCTAAATCCTGCTCTTCTAGCAGGTGTGATGGCACAAGAGGAGTAATTTTGAATGGGGAGGGGATCTCAGGCGTAATCCGCCTCTTCCTGACAATTTCCAGCTTTTCTGGTATTTTTTCTCTCGTCGACGAGCCTGTCGACGAGATCATAGTTGAGATCGCCGACGACACCAACGTCGTTGATGCCACTATCGATACCAAGCGTACTGTTGTATCCGCCATCGACAACATAGTTACCGTTGTCGATGTTCCAGTCGTCGACACTGTCGTCGTTGTTGAAGTCGTCATCGACACCGTTGTCGAAGTTAACGGCGTCGAAACCATCGTCGACGATGATGCCGTCGACAGAGAGCCAACTGTCACAGGCACTGATGGCTTCTTGGAAACTAACTTCACCTCAATCTTCATCATCGATGATGAAGATTTCTTCGGCGACGATCCCGTCAATAATGCAGGTTTTTGGGATTTTACCTCAGGAGGCATAGAAGACAGCTTTCTGAAGGGTTCCTTGACCTGAGGTGGTGATTTTGACTGCTCAGAACTCGTCTTTTTTTGTGGTTTTTCACCTGAAACATGTCCCTTACTCTTCTTTTCTCTAGGCTGAGGAGATTTTGCGCCCAGAAGACCCTTGAGTGGTCTTTTTGAGGGCCTTCTCAGGACGTTCCTCTGAGGAATGAGCATGAGGAGATTTTCTTTTGAGATCTCCTAGATGTAGAGGAGGATGCATCATCACTATCACTGGACATAACCTCCTTTCTGGACTTTAGCTTTTGAAGCCATATCAAAAGGTGCCCTTCACGATCCCTCAGGGTCTTACTTGAAAAGGTACGACACACCTTACAGTCTTTAGCTTCATGATCGGATAAAGACAGTGAATACAATCAGCATGACAGTCATCCGTGTAGAGCTTCTTCTTGGAACAGATGGCACAGGCTCTACATAAACCTTTGTTCTCCTTTCCAGACATTCTCAGAAGAATGAAGTAGAAGGCAGCAAAGAAGTATATAAATGATGAAATTCTAAGAACAAAGTTCTCAAATTAAGTTGAAAAAGTAGAATTTGAGCAGAGCTCAAAGGAGACTCTCTAGCACAACGTGCGGTAGAAAATCTCAGGGGCAAAAGGTTCTCTAAGGAGTGTTCTAGGGGTGAGAGGCTCTGATTGGTTCGGGGACGAATTTGCTCTCTTTTACATAACGAAGGTTATGGGTTGCAAAAGGGAAATGGGCCTAGGCCTCTTTTCAGTTTGCTATCCAACTAAGCATTGCTTTTTTATATACCGGAGACTCCCGTCTTGAGCATGGGGAATGATTCGGGCATGTGAATCTATGAAAGCTCCAATACTGAAGTAAATGATATTCATAGTGATGATAACAAGAAATATTGGCATAGTTAGCAGAATTAAGATATGGGTCCTTTCATTCAAAGATAGTATAATACTTTAGCTCTGAAAGCATAGATTTACTGTATCAACATCCCAATCATCAGAATGTACCCCAGGTACTATTACATAGCTGACAGAAACTTTGAAGACATATTGTATCTACAGAGACTCCATAGGGCTAAATATGTTGAAAGGCGCTCTTTCCAAAACAATTCCATCAGTTACTGGAACGGCTAAATATATTAACGAGGGACAAGTCTCTTTTCAGTTTATGCAAAGAATAATGGGGGACCAACACCCAGTCAACCAGTTTCGTAGCAGTACGTTACAGGAGGTAATGGCCATTCAATGACAGGAAAAAAATGGTCACAAATCCAATCCACATGAACAAACAAAACAAGGAAAGTTTGATCCAGACATATATCCAAGGTGGAACTAGATAAGATGTGTTTCAACAACTAAATAAAAACACAAATCTGTGCTGGAGAAGAATTATCTTGAGACATATAGTACTCGGAGGACATCAGCTGGAAGACTGGGGGCTGTGACTCAGCAGTAGGACACGAAAAATCCAATTGGGAAGGACTCACCAACGGTGGATCCTTATAAATGACATCCACTGTAAAAGATGCAATAGTAGAAATGGTTATCATTTCTGTTAGTTTGTCGGTGGAAGACTTATGCTCCCCCAAAAGCCCCCCCCCCCCCAGCATTGGAAAATCAGCATTGGTGTTGCTCACAAGCTGCAAAGAAAAGCTTTGCGGAAGTGTATGAACACTCCGTGGCCTACTAGGGAGATTCAGCCACATGGTGTAGTTTGACATGTTCGATTGAGACAAAGCGTGTGTCTTTACAACCTGGAAGCGGTGGCAAGATCACAGTTTGTATACCTTGTATGCCAAGGACTGGTACCTTTTAATCGCCACCTTCTCGCGAACCGGATCTCCATCTTTTGGAAGTTAACTGGAAACTGTAATTTGTTCTTCAGCACTGAAAGAGAGAGACATAGGCAAGTATTTGCTATACTTGGGGCTATGGAACGTGTGCAGGTCCTATAAGAAAGCACATTGGCTTTCTACGACAAAGGTTGCGGCAGCCGCCACAATGTGTGGAGGACCGTCAAGTTTGGGAACCTACATTTTGATGCCTAAAAGCAGTTTGTACAGCATACACCACCCAGAAGTATTTTGGGGAGGTTATTAAGTACTTGTTGAGGGTTCAACTAACCATGCCCTGTAGCCATTAAGGACTGCTTTAAGTCATGGTTCATACTTCCCACAACAGATTTGCCCTCAGGCCTATATGGAGAAGAATAAGGCACCTGTACACCGATGAACATAATTGAATCACGGTACGCAGTGGATGTTAGAGCCGGACTCTGGTATGAGTAGGATGCACAGCAGGCATGAGTCCTGAAAAAGACTTGCAAGTCTTTAATAACAGTTCGAATAGCAGCCAAGAGCTGTGGCCAAACCCAGACAAATCTAGAGTAAGAATCAACTGCACCCAAGATACATTTGAACACAGTATCCTAAATCAGTGGACCACAATGATAGAGGTAAATACAGCCAAAAGGCTTGTTGGAAATCAAGAGATGTGTCACGGTGGAGCTTTTAAATTGCAAACAAACAAACACAGGAAATAATTTCTGGTCTGTTGGTATAAGCCTCGCCACCAATAACGTTGCTGTAAGAGCGAAATTGCGGCTGTCACACTCACATGGGCAGAAGCTACACCCTTATGTGCGGCAACAATTAAAGCATGTCTGCGGTCTTCATTGGAAAACAAACGATTGCCAACCCCAGGAATAGTTACATAAGGAACAATCTGGTAATTTTGGTGATTTCAGTATTTAGAAGGAAAGCCCATTATCGATACAAGTTTTAGAGGTTTAGAGGTTGTCACTGTTACTACTTCAGCTGTGGCTACTGCAGATTTGACTGCTTCATCAGAATTCAACATAGCGTGTGCTCCCACACGTGGATGACTCCATGCATGTATTACATGAGTTTGTGGCAACCTATCTTTAAGATTTCCCACTTTAACCCAAAGCAGTTTGTGCTTGATTGTGGTACCCTTAGAATCTTTGAACTCATTTTTTCGCCCCAAAAATGTAAATGATCATTAAAGGACTGTATGCAGTAATACAAATCACACACAATAAGTGTGGGGAATTAAGGATCCGTATTTTTAAGTGCAAGAAGCAAAGCCTTTAGTTCAGCCGACTACGCAGTGCAGTTGTTTGATGTTGAAAAGCGTCATCCAACATAATACCAATAACGATGGCACAAGCAGCAGAATATTGCTGCTTAGAACCTATGGCAGGTTGAGCTGCAACATCATTGTAAATTATACATTTATACTGATCAAGAAGCAGAACTGCAGAAGGTAATGGGTACATATGCTCATATTGCAAATATTCTTGTGTTTGTAAAAAAGGGTTAAAGATCAAGTCTACATCTACAGCTGTTAAGGATGTAGCTCACTGTATCCATCTTGGATGGAGGACCTTAGCGTTAGGGACGCTGGCGTGTGTGACAGTCTCCAAGGCTGGCACTAGAGTAATGATAATAATGTGTTTTCCTTGAACAAATGGCCATTCTTTAAGGATTGCCATCTGGACAGCAGTCAGTTTTTTTGGGGAGAAGCAAAATGCATTTCCGCACTGGAATATAAATGAGATTTATATGCTAAAGGCACTGTTTCACCTTAGTTAAAGGTGATATATGTAAATTCAACTGCACCTAACAAAATTCCGATGACCAGGTTTGTAGTATTGACACGTGTATGCAAGTGGCACGTTTCAAGCAAGTCAGATTGTAAAGATGTGAGTGTTTCTGTGTGTTCTGACGTCCATCATGAAGTGGAAAAACCATTGCCTATTAAAGCATAAAGAGGCTTAATGCGTTGTGCAAATTCAGGTATGTATATTCTGCTAAAATTCTAAAATCCTAGCAGAGACTGCATTTTTCGAGTGTGCTTGGTGGCTGCAATTGCGTACACTTCTCCAGAAAATGAGGATCACAACTCTTTCCTTCATTGGTAAGTTTGAATCCTAAGAATAGGACGCTCAGAAATTCTCTGTTAGATTTTTTTCAAGTTCAGCAAATCCCAATATTATGAGATTGTAGGAGGCTGGCTTAGTATATGGTACACACCGTAAAGGAGCTATGTACCTTGCACTAATCCTGGCAACCTTTATGGTGATTTTAGTGGTCTTTGATAACCTTGAAGCTCACAAAGCGGTAATTGTGTAGAGCAGCCTTCAATTTTATCTTTAAGGAGTGTTAAGCAGCTTGTTATACCAAATGTAATCAACAGTGTAGATTAGATGGGAAAGAACAACACAGTGTGCATGTAAAATGAAGATATTTATTAACACAACACAGTCACAACTGCTTGGTATATCTCCTGCCAAGAGATATCAATAATACGCATAAGAATACTTAAAAGAAACAGGTAAGTATACACTGGTCTCCAGGGGGAGACCAAACCATATACTAAAGAAGTGAAATGCGAACTGCAAAGGAGAATGGGACTTGGACCAAAGGACTTAGAAGAGCTTGGAGAACCAGGAACCACCCAAGGTAAGTACCCAGGAATCCCAAGGAGGCTGTGTGCAGAGTGTAAACACAACCACATGTTCAATAGACGACAATATAGAACTCACAGTTGCCGTTTTAAAGAAAAAGGAACATTCCCAGAGGATCCCAAAGAGACCCTTGGGAGAGCGGAAGCTTGGAGCGCCACCCCACCAGTGGATGGCCCAAGAACCAGGTTACCTGCACCAGAGAAGCCGGGTGCATAAGAGTAATTCTTGGAGCCCGAAGATGTCTAGAGTGCAGAGCCTGCAAGCTTTTGCAATGACAAGTTGACGCAGTGCACAGAGGTTCAGATCCAGTGGCTCCATCAAGGGATACTGTCCTCGAATTTACAGGGAAGACAGGTCAGGCCACAGGGGAGCCACAGAACCACTATCTGTTTTGCTGAGCCTCGGGAGGTCCGTAGGACGAAAGGATCAGCTGACCAGTCAGCTTCAATGCAGTGTCTGCAGATGCAGGTGACTGACTCCTTAACTCCAAAGGAGATTACTTTGGATATCCTTGAGGCCCACAGGCCCCTAAGAACCTGAGCGAAGCACAGACACAGACAAGGCAGAATACTTGCAGAAGAGCGAGGCCAGGAACAGTAGGAGTAATGTAATGTAATATAAATTGGTATTTATAAAAAGCGCACAGCTACTCAAAAGAGTGTCCCGGCGCTAAACGACCTCATGAACGAGTGCTGAACTATACTTGTAGAGGGAGAGTCTTTCGGCTATTGCTGAAATAGCCAGGTTTTTAGTCTCTTCCAAAAAATTTGTAAATCATGCTCCTGTCTAAGTGAAAATGGCAGGCGATTCCACAGATGGGAGGCATGAACTTGGAAAGAACGGCCTCCCTTGCGGGCAAAGAAAAACGTAGGAATAATCGCCTGCTGATGTGAAGACGATCTCACCGATCTGCCCGGGATGTAATGCTGGACTCCCTTTCTAATGTAGGAGGCACCGGTGTCATGTAAGGCCTTAAATGCCAATACCAATGCTTTAAACCGGATTCTCTTTCGGACCAGCAGCCCTGGCTGCAGCATTCTGAGCCACTTACAGCCGGTTCAATACATATTCTGGGAGGCCCAGATACAGAACATTGATGTAGTCCAGCCTTGAGACAATAAGAGCCTGGACTACAGTTTTTCTGTGAGCGACTGGTAGTAAGAGGAGAACATTTTAAGCATTTTTATTAGGCCAAAACATGCCCCCACTACAATTTTGATCTGGGCTTTCAAAGATAAATTGTCATCTAGCTTGATCTCCAAGTTCTTCACTGTGCTAACTGAGGTAGCAGTTGGAGACATGTCTAAAGGCCACCATTGATGCCAGACGTCGCTGGTGGAGGACCCAAAGAAGATGATCTCCAATTTCTCCAGATTGCACTTTATTTGGTTCCTTCTTAGCCAGGCAAACACTTCTGTCAGACATTTATTGATCTCAGCACCCCTGAAATCAGTACCCTTGTTGCATGTAAACAGTAGTTGGGTATCATCTGCGTATGAAATTATTGTTGTGCCATGTAATTCAGCTAGGTGGGCCAGGGGGCCATGTACAGATTAAAAAGTGATGGGCTCAAAGTCGAGCCCTGTGAAACTCCGACCTTCATAGGGGGAATGAGGGCGGCAAAAGGAGGAGACCAAATTATTTGCTGTCTAACCTCCAAAAAGGAGGCAAACCACTTAAGTACTGTGCCGACAAGGCCACTCTCCCGAAGTCTTTGCATGAGGTGGTCATGGGGCACAGTATCAAAGTCCGCTGAAAGGTCCAGTAGGATCAACACAGCTTTGCCACCTTAATCTAGTGTCTCTTTTATTACCTCAGAAACCTCCAACAGGGCTGTCTCTGTGCTGAAGTTTGCTCTAAATCCAGACTGGCTACAGTAAAGCACTTGGTTAGCTTCCACAAATTCTGTTGTAACTAGGTTCACATATTTCTCCAGGACTTTTGAGAACAAAGGGAGTAATGAAATTGGCCTATAATTTGAAGCCACCAAGGGGTCGGCAGAATGTTTCTTTAGCAGAGGGAGGATTTTTGAGGCACCTGACCCTTTTCAGTGAGGCATTGAGGATCAAATTGGCCGCAGGGCTCATGATCCCTGCTACAGATGCCAGTACTCTGACTGGACATGGATCGATGGGGGAGCCTTCCTTAAGGCCTTTCATTATCTCCAAGGATTTCTCCTGGGGAATTGGAGGAAACTGTGTTAGCGATTGCCCAGTCACAGGAGGGTCGGGGAGAAAGGCCCTGAGTTCATCCCCTTGACCAGGGAGGAAGTCTAAAAAGAGTCTTGGATGGTCTGGATTTTACCGTAGAAAAAAGAGGTGAGGTGGCTAGTCCATTCCCCAGTGGGAGTGAAAGGGCTGTCCACAGCGCTCGGGGATGAGAACTCTCCTGTTAAAGATTTCCTTTCTTTTGTTCCCTGCAGACTCAATTTTTTCTTTTCCTCAATAATTTTATTGTAATGGGCTTTGAGGGCTTGTTTGTAGGTAGTTTTATCCGCAGGGTAGAAGTTTTTCCGCCATGCTCTCTCCAAGCGTTTACAGGCACTCTTTCTGAGGGCTTCTGTAAACCATGGGGCTGAGGCCTGGGCGGATTTAGCTGCACGCACATTAGGCGGAGCGAGCTCCCTGATGCGCAGCTGGAGCCAATTCTTCAAACAGAGTACATCGTTCTCCAGATTTCCACTAAGGGGAATCAGATGAGACCTAAGTGCTTTCGACAGGGCTTCTGAGTTAATCTGGTGGAAGGGTTTAAAACTACTAAGGCGCACCCTCCTATAGGAGCAGGGATTGTTAGGTACCTTGCCAACTCTAAAACCCAAAAGATAATGGTCAGACCATAGTAGGGAGTCTTCCTTGATGCAGTCTTGGGTCCAGGCGAAGTTCAGACGGTCGAAGAGTGTCTTGATTTCAGAGTTGAGCCTTGTTCCATGACAAATCTGAGGACCCACCCATGGGGGAGCCCTTAAATACCCAAGGAAAAGCTTGGGATAGCTCAGGAATCCATCCTAGAGGGGCAGAGGGAAGGATACAGCCCTGTCCTTTGTCCAGTTTCGTGCCAGAGCGAGAACCAAGGGTTCCTGAACTAGCGCAAACTGGTGTATGCAAGGAGGGCACCAAATGTGCTCTACAATGCAGTCTGACGGAGCTGGGAAGCGCCCCCACCCCAGTCTAATAGACAACGTCCTGTGTCAGAGGTGGTTACACCTTCCTGTCACACATTAAAATGATTGTTCTATTTTCCCTTGCTCGAGCTCAGCTCAGCAACAGGAGGGCAGAATCATCTCCGTGGTGGGCAGCAGCACTAATTTGCTGTCAAACCTGACAGGGTGTTACCGGGAGTACAGGAGGGTACTCCAAAGTATCCTCCAGTACATGGGGTCATACCTCCAACACCAGAATTGGCGTTGGGGTATGATTCCAACATGTTTGATACCAAACATGACCAGGTTCAGCGCAGCCATTATATAGTTAGAAATCTCATAATGACTGATGTTCACTATATGTCTTAAAATGGCTGACCCCGCTTACAAAGCTTGAAGAATCAACTCTGGGGTTTGCAGGTGTGTTCTGCTCATGCAGGGTTACCCTCACACATATACCTAAGCGCGTCCTCTCAGTACTGAAGGGCCTACCATAGGGGTGACTTAAAGGTTTTAAATGCAGTGACCGTAGATATAAGAACAATTATATCTGTTGTGAGAGGTGCAAGTACCATCTCACACAGGCTGCAATGACAGGCCTGTAGTCAGAGGTTAAGTGGGCTACCATGGGTGGCACAATACATGCTGCTGTCTAGGGGAGACCTGTGATGTCCTGGGTACCTTAGTACCATATACTAGGGACTTATAGGGGTACAACAGTAGCCAATTGTCAAAAGAACTGACCGAAGCCATTCTGGGAAAGAGAGCACAGATGCTGGGATCCTGGTTAGCAGGATCCCATCAAATTCCAGTCAAAACATACTGACACCAGGCAAAAAGTGAGAGTAACCATAAAAGAAGGATCTTACTTTCCTACAGAGATCTAATTAGTCTAAGTGGGGGGTTAATTTATCATCTGTCAGGTAGATGTCATCTACATAGGAAAGACCACCAGGGTCAATCTCATGAAGAGTTGACACAATTTGGGCTGCAAAAACTCCTGGGCTGTTCTTATAGCTCATAGGAAGTCATGCATTGAACATTTGAAAACCCAAGGCGCTAAAGGTGGACCAGTTTAGGCTATCTGGAGCCAAATTGTGACTAAAAAAAAATTGGAAAATTCCAAAGTGATTTTTTTACAGACTACATCATTGAGTGCCGTTCTATGAGCATTTTGCACTGCAAATGTGCGTGTATGACTGTTCAAATGTCTATAGTCTAAGACAATGCAAGGATGTCTGCCTTTTTAAAGGTAACAAATGTTTCAGTTGCTTTCGCTACTAGAAACTGATGGAGAGTCCGACGTACTATGGTGACAGCTGCCGCTCTGTCGAGGACAGGGGTGTGGAATTTAATAAAATATCTACTTGTCCTGGGGCAGGTTGCTTCATAAATCTACTTGTCCTGTAACAAAATCCACTTGCCCCTTTGGTGCCATGAAGAGCAGCACCAAATGATGGCAGCAATCTCATTATATGAGAGCTCTGATATAGCCTCTCTGATTATGCCAGGGCTCATACTATAGTAGTGTTTGAATACTTGCAATCCCCTTATATTGCCACCTTTCCGCATATCTACATACTGGGGCTGAATGAAGTGGTAAGCAATAGTTCCAGGGTTAGGATGCCCTTTTGAGTCTGAGCAAACCTATAACTTGCATGTTTTAAGGGTTTCAACAACTCTTATCTAATTGTTTCCCATACTGAGAAATGCTGGAAATTTAATCCTGACATGATAAAATTCAGTTCACAAATATTTCCTGCGGGAACTATTTCTTGTCCTACTTCAGTAAATTCTTGGGAATTCACAAAAGCTATATAGCTGCATTTAATGCAAGGACATATAATACGGTGCACTTTTGAGACTTTCTTTAATAATTGGGCCACTAATTTGGTCTGGTGTTGACCGTGACCTTTTGTGTTTATTAAAAGTCTGTCTCTTTCTCTCTCTGTATCGGCTGTCTTCACTGCGAGTGACAGCATTCTGCTCATTCAAAGGAGCATGTCTGCACACAAAGTAGTTTCGTTCAGTGCCAGTAACTACTGTGGCATACTGTGCTTTTTGAGACCCCAAAAAAGTTTTTGCTTTTGCCAATGTTTGTTATAATGGTGAGGGCCTGGCAGCTCCCACACCAATAAGGTTTTACAAAAACCATTCCAAAACAAGTCACACATTGATAAAAACCAAAAAGCTGACCACAAATTTCAGACCTTCTGGCTTTGCCAATGCTTGTTTATTTTTGTTTCAAATAATCTTATTGAAACTGGTCACACTGATTTTCCATTATGAATATTTTTGGGAAATACTAGCATGCATTAACATTACTAAATGATGCTGCAAAGAAATGGTACCTTAATTTTTACAGTAGTTTACCAAAATGTTTTTTCCTGCTTTTATTTTTTAAGTGTAACTGCAACAAATGATGGATGAAATGCTGAATGATTCAAACATTCTTCCCCAGTCAAGTGATCTGGGTTAAATTCATCGTTCTTTTGCCCACTAAGCCACCTCAGTTTGGACCCAGTCATATGCAAATCAGTCTTGACCCTGTGCCCCATGGGAACAGTGCAGACTGAACTGCCAATCCAAGTCCTCCCTGGACCGGTAACAAGCATCCTGGGACCAGTTTCAGGGTATGTCACCCTTCATCAGCTCCACTGGAGTCAAGCGACCCTAGCTGATGAGGGCTGGAAGCCCAAAAGCGGTCCTAGAATGCTCTGTTCCCAGTCCAGGGACGACCTGGCCTGGCAGTTCGGGCTGGACTGTTCCCATTGGGCACAGGGTCAAGACTGATTTGCATTTGGCTGGGTCCAAGCTGGAATGGCATGGTGAGCAAATAAATGATGGATTTAGGCCCAGGTCTCTGTACTGGGGTGAATATATGACATTGTTCTGCATTCTGTCCATCAATTGTTCTTTGTGCATTTGTCACCCCGAGTGGGACGGGTATGCCCAGACGTGGGTCCCGTGTTCTCCATGCCACTGGAGTCAAGATATCCTGGCTGATGAGGGCTGAAAGCCCGAAACTGGTCCTAGGATGCCTATTTCCAGTCCAGAGAGGACCTGGTCTGGCAGTTTGGGCTGGACTGTTCCCATTGGGCACAGGATCAAGACTGATTTGCATATGGCTGGGTCCAAACTGGAATGCCATGGTGAGCAAAAAAACTATGGATTTAGGCCCAGATCTCTGTACTGGGGTGAATGTATGACACTGTTCTGCAGTCTGTCCATCAATTGTTCTTTTTGCATTCATTATTTTATGAGCATTTTATTGTGAAAGCAAAGATTCATCAATCTTGCTTTTAATCTTCTGCAAATATTGCCATGAAATCAGAGAGCATTCTGGGAGCATTATATAGTGCCTCATATTGCTAAGCTTGGAATACATGTGTACACATTTTTATACAGCAACCACTGTCAGTAGCGCAGTCAGAGCTTACAACATTTACTTAGAGTGCTCAACCTAATAATAAAGGCTTTCGATTAATTAACTTTAAGTACAATTTTGAACAGCATTAACATATGGGCAAAAATATTACCTTAACTGCAGACAGTGCCCTTCCCTGACCCATAATGTGGTACTGCAAACTGACAGCCAAAGGGTTGTCGCTGCAGGGGGTTGGGCCTACTTGTCCCAAGGACATAATACACATGAAAACATGTAGCCATTTACCCCAAACAATATGTCCTGGGCGTCAGGCTACAGGAATTCCACATCCCTGGAGGACAGTCACTACCCAACTCCTTTTCAGGAGGAGGGTTCTCATCGTCTGTGGCATATTTAGCATTTAAGGCTACAACTTTTTTCTCTTCTGAAAAGGGACTTCATATGGAGGATGCCTGTCCTCCTGTATCTTCAGGTCAGATGACTATAGTGTCTTCTTTTTTGGTTTCATATACTCTTCTTGTCTGCTTTCGGATCGCCCTTCTCTGTCATCGTGCTGGTCAGACGATTCCTGAAAGGAACGAGGAGAACATGTATCAGGAAGCAGATATCTGTCTGGACTCTTGATCTTGGTGCGATCACGAAAGTTGTACTGTCTCTCAGTGGAGTCTGGAGGTGGAGAACTTCTGTGTGGTTTACCTTTCTGTTGTTGTTTAGATTTTTCCCCTTTTTCTTTAGCTAACTCCCACGCTGGTCTGGCATCCTTGTCAGCCCTAGTCTTGCCCAGTGGTGGTACTGAAGGTCTGGTTCCCAAACTACAGCGCCCTAAAGACATATATACATTAGCAATAATTACAGGCAACTCACCTTCGCAGTCATCTACTAGCACTGCAGTAGAGTCTCTGGCGGATACCCAAAGAGGCTGCTTCAATCTTTAACATTAGAAATAATATTTTCGGAGATGAAGGATGAAATTACCCATCAGTTTCTCCCTGCATCGAGGGCCGGACCTGCCCAATGCTCATTCTGTATCTGTTTGAGGATGTTCGATAGAACGGCCATCGGGGGAGTGCCATGACAAAGTGTAGACTGTGGCAAAAATAGTCACCTAGTTTTGCAGTCGGCTAGAGTGGGAACCAGTCCAATGGGTAATCACATAGTTAAAATTATGTTCTTGTCTTGTGGTCCCTCAAGGCGTAACACAGTTTCAAGTTGATTGATTTTTTGGGCAATTCAAAATGGGATTTTCTCACGATTAGTGGGTCGTATTTCCATAACTTAATAAACAATTGCAAGACTAATTACAATCGCTGCAGGCAACTGGGCTTGCGCTTACAGGCCAAGTCTAGTCGGACCAGCTAATAAACTGAGTAATATGTCTGCATATGACAAGAACATTGTACAAACCTTGGGTTTGCACGAGATTAAGATTGACTAAATCAGGTTATGGTGCATAACCAACTAATTCCGGCCACGTAGTCCCCTCATTACTGAGAGGACCTATACGAACTGGCCCCAGAATATGGGGAACGATGCCATTAAACCAAGACCCCAGACCGTAAAAGGAATTTCGGTAAGTACATAAGGTCTAAATGCAGCAGGTGCCGGTGGGATAGTGTTTGAATGAAAAGTATTAGTGTTACCATCCACAGCAGGAAATGTGACCCAATAATAAAAAACTTCAGAGCGGAATGAACAAGTTACTTACCTTCGGTAATGCTTTTTCTGGTGGATACAGTATGTGCCTGTGGATTCCTCACCTTGTGAATATCCCCTACGCCAGCAGCATTCGGAAATTTTTCGTAGCTCTCCACGCCGACGAGGACGATGTCACAGAAGCATGGCTTCACTCGCGGCTCCGCTGACGTCACCGGAGCCATAAGAGAGCCTCGTCGGCGCGATTACATCAGTTCCGCCCTTATTTTCCGTGCCTTCAAGGCACACGGACGGACCGACACAAATATATACAGCTTACATAGTACACAGTATTCAAACCAACACACACAGTGTGAAATCACTGCATTAAAGCAAAAAGAATAATACAATTCCATTAAAAGAAACAGATAGAAACTATCATCATTGCAGGTATACAAGGGTAGACGACGAGGAAGCAGGTGGGTCAGTGAGGAATCCAAAGGCAGATACTTTATCCACCAGAAAAAGTGTAACCGAAGGTAAGTAACTTGTTCTTCTGATGGATATATCTGCCAGTGGATTCCTCACCTTATGAATAGAGTCCCACAGCAGTCCCCACTCCCGGAGGAGGGTGTCCACTCTTTTATACGCAAAGTGTCCGTCCCTCCTCACTTCGTAATCTTCGCAAAAGTGTGGAGGGAGGCCCAAGTTGCCGCTCTATAAATGTCCTTCACAGGAACACCTCTAGATATAGCAGAAGTAGAAGATTTTGCCCTGGTAGAGTGAGCTCTTATACCCTCTGGAGTTCCTTACCAGCCAAAGAATAACAGATCTTGATGCACAAGATAATCCATCTGGAAAGGGTGCGCTTGTGCACCGCTCTGACTTTCCTGCAGCCAATGAAGCCCACAAAGAGATGGTCATCCACTCGAAAGTCTTTAGTCCAATTGAGGTAAAAACTCACCGCCTTTTTAGGGTCCAAACGGTGAAGACGCCCCTCCTCCTTGGAAGGGTGAGGGGGAGGAAAGAAGGGAGGAAGGGTAATGGACTGCCCCAGATAGAAGGGAGTTACCACCTTAGGCAGAAAAGTAGCCCTGGTCCTGAGTACCATTCTATCAGCATGAACGGTCAAGAACGGGGGTTTCGAACTCAGAGCTTGAATCTCACTTACCCTCCTTGCTGAGGTAATGGCAATAAGAAATACTGTTTTAAAAAACAATAGTCTCAAGGGACACTTGTGCAAAGGCTCAAATGGAGAACCCATCAAGTATTTTCAGACAAGATTTAAGTCCCATTGAGGCACAATAAAAGGAATGGGCGGAAATTTGTTAGTAAGGCCCTTAATGAACCTTAACACAATGGGCGACTTGAACAAAGACGGCTGATCCGGCAAGCAAATGAACGCCGACAAAGCCGATAAATAGCCCTTCACAGTAGCCACAGCAAAGTCCTGCTGGGCTAGAGAGAGAGCAAACTAAAGGATGTTGGATAAACAAGCCCTCAAAGGGTCAATAGAATTCTCCCCACACCAATGGACAAATGTAGACCACCTATAGGAATAGATAGACTTGGTGGAGTGACGCCTGGTGGACAAAATAATGTCCACCACGTCAGGCGGGAGAGAAAAAGAATTCAGATGGAGCGGAGGGTACAAGGAGAGGTGAAGATGATCTGTATACCACACCCTTCAAAATGACTTGGCCCCGGTCTTGGCGAATCTTCCTCAGAACCCAAGGAATCAAGGGTATGGGAGGAAACGCGTAAAGCAGTTGTGAGCCTCAACTCAACTGAAACGCATCCCCAAAACCCCCTGCATCGGATACTGTAGACTGCAGAATGACAGGCAGTGAGCGTTCTCGTGAGTGGCAAACAGGTCCACCTGAGGAGTTCCCCACGTCCGAAAGACGTAACGAACCACCTCTGGATGAAGCCTCCACTCGTGGTCAGCAGAAAACTGCGGACTCAGACTGTCTGCACGCACGTTCAGAACTCCGGCCAGATGATTTGCCATCAGACAAATCTGATGGTCCTGAACCCAGGACCAGAGACGCAGAGCCTCTCTGCAGAGACAATGCGACCAAACTCCTCCCTGCTTGTTGACATACCACATTGCAGTAGTGTTGTCCGTCAGGACTTGAACCGACTGACCGCGAAGGGAAGGGAGGAAGGCCTTGAATGGCAAACGTATTGCCCGTAACTCTAGAAGGTTGATGTGAAGTAACCTCTCCTCTGGAGACCAAAGACCCTTGATCTCCAGGTCCCCCAGATCTGCATCCCACCTTACAGTGGATGCATCCGTTATAAATGTGGCCCCCGATGGAGGTAGATGGAAGGGCTTTCCTCGAGACATATTGCCCTCCACGCTCCACCAAGACAGATCCGGTGCAGCTTCTCTGGAGATCTTCACAGACTCCCTGAGATCTCCGTTGTGCTGATACCACTGCCTGCGGAGGCACCACTGGAGTGCACTCATGTGTCAGCGTGCATGGTTGACCAACAGAATGCAGGAAGCAAACATACCAAGCAGGCGAAGGACCTTCAGGACTGGAACGACCGTTTCATTGTAAAACAAGGGAATCATTTCCTGAATGTCGAGAATCCTTTGTGGAGGTGGGAATGCTCGACACACAAAAGTGTCCAATACCGCCCCTATGAACAGGTTGCGCTGAGAGGTCACCAGGTGAGACTTGGGCCCGTTTATCGAAAAACCCAATTTGTACAACAACTGAGTTGTAACCTGCAGATGATGAAGCACCTTCTCTGGCGACTGTGCTTTGATCAGCCAGTCGTCCAGAAAGGGGAAAACTGGAATAATCGAACTCCTGATATGCGCTGCCACCAGTGCCATCACCTTGGTGAATACTGGAGGTGCAGTAGTAAGTCCAAACGGGAGAACCGCAAACTGATAATGCTGCAACCCTACGGTAAAACAGAGATACTTCCTGTGCGACTTCAGGATCGGGATATGAAAAGACGCATCCTGCAAGTTGATCTACACCATCCAGTTTTCCTGTTGCAGCACCTGAATAACCTGCACTAGGGTGAGCATCTTGAAATTCTCCTGCTTAAGAAAAAGATTCAAGATCCTGAGATCCAGGATTGGACGTAACCTGCCATCCTTTTTGGGAATCAGGAAATACTGGGAGTACCATCCCTGACCCCTTTCCTGCTCTGGAACCACCTCTATCGCGCCTTTTTTCAGTAATGTAAGGACTTCCTCCTGCAGAAGAAGAAGGTGGACCTCCGAACATGCCCCTTGGCAAGGAGGGTAATTCAGAGGGTATTCCCGAAAGGGAAGAGCATACCCATTCTCCACAAGATTTAGAACCCAAAGGTCCGTAGTGACCGATTCCAAATCTCATAGAAAATGGGTAAGCCGAACCCCCACAGGACCTACATGATCCAGAATGTTGGATCTAGGGCTGCTTTGCATCTTCAAGAGGGGGGAGGTAGAGGAGGAGGAGGGCTGACGCCCTAGTGGACGACCTCTGTTCTTACTGCTGTAGGTCTTAAACAGGGTATTTTGCTGCTGTTGTTGCTGTTGCTGAGGCTGCCTGTAGGTCCGAAAGGACGACCTTCCAAAACCTCTGTACCTTCTGTAAGAGGAACCTCTAGACTGCGCTTGTAGGACCAGAGACTTAGCTGTAGCTTTGCTTTCCTTGAATCTTTCCAAGGCTGCGTCCGCTTTTTTCCCAAGCAGCCCAGAACCATCAAAAGGGAGGTCAAGAAGTGTTGCCTGCACATCCGGAGAGAACTCCGACGACTTGAGCCAAGCACTTCTCCTTGTGACAACTGAAGAACCCATAATCCTGGCAACAGAGACTTGACGTGTAGCTGCTTGAGTGTCCGACAAAACCTCATTAAAATTCTGTCTGTCTTCCTCAGACAATTTAAGAGCAAGCAGTTTTGCAGAGTCCATTAGAGCGTGAATGTAACGGCCCAAAAGACAGGTGGCATTTGTGGACTTCAAGGCCATACTTGCTGAGGAGAACACCTTTTTAGCTGATTGGTCGAGTTTTTTCGAGTCTCTATCACCAGGGACTTGAGGAAAAGCGCCAGAAGATTTCTTTGAACAGGCAGCTTGAACTACCAGGCTCTCAGGAGAAGGATGAGATGTTAGGAAGTCCGGATCTCCTGGAGTTGCCCTGTACCTCCTAGCAACAGATCTTGATACTGCTGGAGCCGAAAAGGGTTTATGCCAAACCTCCATAACTGGCTCAGTGATGGCATCATTAAAAGGCAGTAAAGGCTCTATAACAGTGGAGGGAGAATGAAGAACCTCTGTTAAAATATTGGACTTGCCTTCAGCTGTTGGAAGCTTCAGGTCTTCCTTATAACTGTGTGGTAAGGAGCCACATCCTTTGAAGGAGCATCTGAAGGAGGAGTAAGCTCCCATTCTGGAGACATATCAAGGTCACTTACCCCGCTCAAATCTTCAAATAAGTCCTCTGACTCCTGAAGTTCACCTTCTTCCATTTATTCCTCTGTACGATAACGCTGCTCCTGCAATATCCTCTGTGCCTCTCGCCTGGTCCTTATTCTCAGAACCAGCGTCGGCGGAGCCAGACACGACTCCGACGGATCTGGAGCCGCCGTCAAACACGGATCCGGAGGCACAGCCCGAGTCGAACGAAGCCGAGCTGACGGCGCCGGAGATGAAGAGAACGGTGTCGACGTCCTCGGCACCGGGAAATGCCAGGACGGCACCGCAGGAAGAAATGGCATAAAGGGAGCCTGAGCATAAGCCTGAGGAACCCCCAGATTAAAGGCCATAGGACCCATGGGACCCGAAGGTGCTCCAGAAGGGTACATAGCTCTTGCAAAGACTCCATACATTGCATTTAAGTAATGTGATGGATCTTGACCTGGGTCAGGAAAAGGTTGGGTAAGGGCCCGATATAGGCTCTGGCTGAGGCATTACCGGACTCGGGCCAATCGGCGCCGATGGTGGAGCCAATGGAGTCGACGACTCATCAGGTACTGGAGCCTCTTCTACCGGAGTCGGAGAATGAGCCGGCATTGGAGATGGAGCCGGCGTCGGAGAATGCACCGGAGAAGCTGCAGGCGAAGCTGAACGAACAGGAGAACCCGCATTCGAGCCAGAGGGAGAAGGAGAGATATAATCCTTATGATGCTGAGGAGCTGGAGAAGTCAACTTCGGAGCCGTGCCCTTATCCTATGCCTCTTCTTCTTCTTATGCTTCTTAGAATTTGAAGCATGACCTGACGTCGACTTCGAACCCGACCTCGACCTGGATCTCGACCTTGATCTTCTTCGACCTCTCTTCTCCTTCCTCATCTTCGCTATGAACAGCTTGGCCTCCTACTCCTTTAAAGCCTTCGGGTTCATCTTGCGACAGCAAGCGCAACCCTCAACGTTGTGATCCAACGACAGGCACCAGACACAATCTTAGTGGGGATTTGTGATGGACATATGTCCTCTGCACTCCCTACAGGGCTTGAACCATGACTTCCTCGAGGACATCTTCAAGTAAGAAACAAGAGAAGACCAGAAACACAATACAGAAAAATGATTTAACAAGAAAACCATGGAGAGTCCCAAAAATCCGTTAGCATCGACGGCGCGGAAAAAAGGGAACTGACGTCATCACGCCGACGAGGCTCTTTTATGGCTCCGGTGACGTCAGCGAAGCCGCGAGCAGAGCCATGCGTCCTCGTTAGCCTGGAAAGCTACGAAAAATTTCCGAATGCTGCTGGCGAAGGGGATATTCACAAGGTGTGGAATCCACTGGCAGATGTATCCATCAGAAGCTGTGCGCTTCAACTACAAAAATTACCACAGCTCCTACATTAGAGATTACATGTTGTCCCAGATGACCATGGATTGCCGGTTGGCAGTTGCCTGCAGTAGCAACAGGTTGTGCCATAATTCATTTATAAACAGAT
The DNA here is from genome assembly GCF_964261635.1 of Lissotriton helveticus. Classification (NCBI taxonomy): domain Eukaryota; kingdom Metazoa; phylum Chordata; class Amphibia; order Caudata; family Salamandridae; genus Lissotriton; species Lissotriton helveticus. Next base: position 581,460,216 of record NC_136068.1, read on the forward strand.
TCAAAGAGTAACACAAACAGGGTTTTAACCTTTTAATGTTCAAGCTTGAAAAACCAACAGAACTAGGCGTTACCTGAAAACTGAGGAGGATAAATTTGTTGCACCATGGACATCTCGGGTAAAAGGTGAGAAGATATTGTGAACAAGCACTACTCAAGGTTCCTGCAAGTACCTGACCAAACTGTTGACAGCGTCATGTTGCAGGAATTCTGCTCAAGAACAGAACTAGGCTTGGGACCATAGAACATCAGCATGGAAGGACTGAGTCACCATACCACATTAGTATCTGTGAACCCGAGTACGAATAGCTATAGTGCCTAACTTGCCCTCATAACCTTACCAGAGAGACAAGTGATTTAGCACCCCTGTACACAACACTCTCGACCCTCTCAGGGATTGCGGTAATAGGATACATCCTTTTGCTCTCTCACTCTTCCACATTAAGAAAATAAGATGCAGTATTTACGCCACAATCGGAATTATCATTAGCATGGTTAACAAACCATACACCATAAAGAACTTCATCATATTATAAGACAATTCAGCCTAAGCCCCCCCCCACACCCACCTATTGAAGCTAACGATTATATGTCAAAGATTTCTGGGGTTAGTGGCGGCCCTCATACCTTAGCATTCATAGATGGATGTTCTACATCTAGGCAGACGCAGTAATCTTGCTCAGGACCTTGACTCAGTGTGTGTTTTCAGACCTCCTGTCCTCAGTTATATAACAAGACGTGTACTTACAAACAGCAGCTGCATTTTCATGTTATGTCTAGGTGCTAGTGTTTGACCAGGCAGAATAACAAAGGGCATTTTTGTTTGACCTTGTTTATGGTGTTCATACTAAATCCTAGGAAAACAATTGAGCACGAAGAAATATGCAGGTTCTGTGTAAAAATACAATATGAAAAAAAATCAAGCGTGCTTATGTAGTAACGGGTGCAAAATAAATGCGGCCTACAACATGCACAATTAAGCTAACATAGGGAAATCGGCAATGGTCCATGTAGGGAACACACTAAAAATGGAGGTAGAGAACATGAAATGAGATGCTGAGCTTAGTTGCTATAGTCGCTAAAACCTTGTGAAAGGTGTGTATGCCAGCTATTCGAAACAGTCTAGTTGGAGCCCTAGAGAAAGAAGATGGAAAATAGTGACCTTTCTGATGCTTCCACAGAAGATTATGTTACTGTTATCACACTGTTTGTCAAAAGGGCTCTTAATCTTTACTCCTTGAAGTTGTAGATCAATGTTCCCTTCTCTGTGACTTTTCTCTATGAGGGGTATAAGAACTATACCTTCTCTGTGGAATGGTGGGTGGCCCACTAGCCACTACGACTATTGCTAGAACTACAGGACCTCAAGTAGGAATAGTTTGTGGCATTAGATAATGCTGGTGAACCATCTATGGAATTGGCTGAGATATGGGTTGCGGCAAAAATGGTGTTACAAACACTGGAGCTGTAGCAGGCGCCTGGTGAGGGATTGTGATCCTCTCCACTATTTTGTTTTTAGCATAGTGGTATGAATGGTAGGTGGTGCCTTACTCTAACTTGCTGATGTTTAGGCCAGAGTCTTCAGTTATCAATATCTTGTCTGGAAGAATCAGGTACAAATGTTTTTTTCAGGACAAAAGTAAAAGATTATACATTCACGTTGAAATGAGTGTCTCAACATCACAGACTTTGATCTGAAACATCTGAATCTTTATGTCAATGTCAATGACCTATATTAATTATCCTCAACAACTAGCAAACTGCTTTCACACCACTTGCCTGTCAGGCACTATCACGGTGTAAAGGCTATTATCACCACTCACAGACAAAGACAGGTTATTGGTTCTAACGTGGGCAGACTGCATTAGCAGTTGTTCAGTACCTGTGTTTTCTGCTCTTCTTTCCTTTACTTGTTGATATCAAATAACAGCACCAGAGACAATGTATACCCTAGGAACATGACAGTATTTGTATCATGTACTAACATGGAGGATGTTCTTTTATATAACTTATGTCACTAAGGGGCAGATGTATCATCTGTTTTTTTTGTCGCAAACTCCGCAATTTGCAAAGAAGCAGCGTTTGCGACAAAAAAATCGGCAAATGCGATGTATGATGAAAATCGCATCGCAAAATTAAGGAATCCCAAAATGTGCGATTCCGTAATTTTGCGCAAGCATTTAAGGAATCGCAAAAAGCGATTCCTTAAATGCTATGTAAGAAGCTTTCAAGTATTGCGATTTCACACTACGAAATCGCAAATTACCACCAACTTGTAGTTGGTGGTAATTTGCGATTTCTTTTACAAATGACCTTTTTGGCATTTGTAAAGGTGCCATGTGGCACTCATACATGCCCTTAGGATATGTATGTGCGCCATATGCGCACACATGTAAATTTCAGGGGTGCAGCAGGGTGTCCTTAAGACACCCTTGCACCCTTGAAATTATTCTCAATTTGCGATTAGCAAATTGAGAATCGCAAATTCAGAATAACTTCCCATTCCTTCCGATGGGCCTCCTGGCCCATAGAAATGAATGGGAAAATATTCCTTAATTGCGAATTCGCAATTTGCAAATAAAGAATATTAAGAAATCGCTAAAAAATTGAGATTTTTTAGATACATACCATTTTGCAATTCTCCAATAGCGATTCTCAAAAAATCGCTATTTGAGAATTGGAAATAGGTATTTTGATACATCTGCCCCTAAGAGATTTTATTTCCAATCCAATAAGACGGGTGTCTTTGCAAGAGATTTTGGTACCCTAACAAGATTTCATAAGATCTTCTGTACAACGTCCATGTTGTGCCTTCATTATATAGGAAAGTGCCCACCATCATGTCAGCGCTTCTCAACCGCTCAGTATGGACTCTCTGTCTCAATTGGACATTCACAAGAAATGCTTATTATAGAAGAAACCTGTGTCAACATACCCTTTGTCTTCGGTTACTTGTTAGATGTTTATTAAGCTTGTTACCTCCATCAAAAAGATTACTAAGTATTGGATTGAGCTGTAGCAGTTTACTGAAAAACCTATTTTCTAAAGCACTTAAGATAGTGATAAGTGCTTCACATATCCAACAGAAGTATTTCAGTATTATCGACTTGCTGCGAGGAAACAGGAGATTTCTTTATTCCAACTGATACTGTTTTTGACGTCAGGTATTGTAATAACACTGTAACCTGTCTATGTTTGGTGATGTATTGATGCCACTTGAGTAGAGCATATAATTGTTTGTTCAGGTATTTGAGCCACATAAGTATATAATTTCTCTGAGAACACTATCTGAAGCTATGATGACCCTATGAATAGGTAAATGTTAGTCACTATAGAGAATAGCCTGATCATTATTTGTCTATTACCTACTAAAATCTTTCCTTGCTATCATGGAAATTCCTCTTTTCTCCACTCAACCACAACAGAATTCAGAAGAAGACTGTTGGTATTGATCCTCCTCCCACTCACAGTTCTGCATGAATATCACTTGGAGTGGTGTTGTCACAAGGAGCTCCAGAGATTTCAGGGGATGAACAGAGTATCATCTATCACCAGGACACCCCTGAGGAAGTACTGAAAATTTGACAGATTAAGAAGCGCTTATATTTTCGCTGCCCAGGTGTAATGGATCCTGGCCCTTATTCCTTAGCATGTTTGGGACAAGAGGTAGGGGCATACAAAAAGGTGTGGTGGAATTTGAACTGGTATGTAGACTTTGCCCTGTGATCTTTCCCTCTCAGGACGTTACCTTGCAGGTAAGTACCACGCAGGCTCCTTTTTAGTACTTTACCTCACAGTACTCTTGTGAAGCACATGTTCAACCTGAAGGGCCTCTTGGCAAGGAATAACAGATGTTTATTGTTACCCAACTCAATGGTATTAATTTTATTGATCTCAGAAGGATGAAAGGCTGAGTGAACTCGTCGGGATTTGAGTCTGTGACTATGAAGCCAAACACAGGCCCCTACAGTGGACGCATTAGTCCACTGAGCCACCAGAACAGGGTAGAGTAAATGAAGGTAACATATTAGGGCTTAGGGGCAAGAAGATTTAGATGGAGGTAAGAGTTTCATTTAGGGTTCAGGTTCAGGGGGATGCTAGAGGTACAAGGGTAAGTTTTTTTTTCAGAGTAAAGGGGAGGGTAGAGGTAAAAGGCGTAGGTTTTTTTTTAGGTTTCCGGGCTGGTAAAAGTAAAGGGGGAACAGGATTTTAAAGGTTTAAGGGTAGAGGTACAGGAAGGTAAGAGGTTTTAGGGTTCAGGGGAGCGTAAATGGGTAAGGGGAGCTTAGGATTCAGGGGATGGCAAAGGAAAAGTGCCATTGGCTTCTTAGTATTCAGGGGAGGGTAGAGTAAAAAAAAGGTTTGTGGATTAAATAGAGGTGTTTGGTGGGGATATCACGATAAATTATAAAGAGGGGAATTTGGGGGGTCACCACTTTTATATATATATATATATATATATATATATATATATATATATATATATATATATATATATATATATATATATATATATAATTGATTGATATTAATCTTTATTCGACTATACAAGATGATCAGAAAAGATAAAAACACTTGTAGAAAAGAAGCACATAATACATTTGCCAGATCGATTCATCAAGTTAAAAAACGGAAAAATAAATAACGTTCATAAACAATTAAAACCCATTTACGATCAGAACCCCAGCCTATCATGAACATCATTATTACTAGTCACACATTATTTTATTCTAGTATAAAGCGCCGTTTAGATAGCTGATGACTGCCGTCATGAATGCCTGATCCGGTAATAACTGTACAAATAAAAAAAGCAGGTCAAAATTGAGTAAAACCCCTGTCTTTAGGAAGTAGTAAAAGGAATCTTCTGTGGAGAAATTCATAATATTTACAAAATAAGACCAAGTGCATTAAGGTCTGGGCAGAACAATCATCGCAAGGACAGATTAAGAGGGTGTGGGGATCAAACTGACCCGGAGGGAAACAAATCATTGTGCAAATCATACCCAGACGAAATTTAGAAAGTAAGTATCTGTCCCTCAGGTGTCTGACTGCAATAAGATAGTTTTCAGGACCACTAACAGATTTCAGCAGCAAGAAGGATCCGATAGAATTTTTTGTCAGTGCCTGAGCTTCTCTTTACTCTTTGGCCCTATCCTTAAAAACAAACGTTATGAGCCTGCGGTCGCACTTTGGGAGGATATTTGGGGGGGTCACCCCCAAAAAAGTCATATATATTGTGTTGGAAATGACCCTTTTGCAGGGTTATCCCCAAACGTTTTGCTTCTTGCTCCCTTATTTTTCCTGACCACGTAGTTGTTGGCAATAGGACTCTGGGCACTTTACCACTGCTGACCAGTGCTAAAGTACATATGCTCTCTGTGTAAATTGTTACTGTGATTGGTTATCCATGATTGGCACATTTGTATTACAAAGAAGTCCTTAGTAAAGTACACTGAGTGTGTCAGGGATGGTGATTCAAATGCTACTAGTGGGCCTGCAGCACTGATTGTGCCACCCACATGAGTAGCCCTAAAATGGTGTCTCAGGCCTGCCACCAAAAGTGCCTGTGTGCAGTCTGTGAACTGCCATGTCCTCCTGGTCAGTGTCCCCACTGACCAGGCCTAACCCTTCCCATTCTGTGCACATTGGTCACCCCTATGGAAGGCCCAAGGTACCCCCCTGGGCAGGGTGCAGTGTATGTGAAAGGTAGAGCATGTACTAGTGCAGGTGACATGCTCTGGTAGTGAATTACAGCCATTTTCGTTTTTCACTACTGTAAGGCTATCTTGCTTATAGGCTATTATGGGGAATGCTGTGTACGGTGGTTACCTGAATATCTTCCCATAGGAGCAAGATAGGACATAAAAGTCTGGTATCCCTGAATTCAGAATTTAATAACACATCTTTTAGACAAAGTGTTTTTTAAATCCTGTGTTTGAGAACAGCACTTTTAGAAAGTGGCTGTTCTCTTGTCTGACCTTTCTGTTTGCCTTGGCCTGTTTGTGAATTGCCTGTCTGGTTTGTGAGTGACCGGGCTGGGGGATTCCAGGAGACAGAATGAGTCCACCCAATGGTAAACAGAGAGATCTGCATCTAGATGGGAGGGAGGAGTTGCACCTGGGCCCCGATAGGACTGTGCCCGCCCCCCACAGTGCTGGCTCCATCCCCTGTGGTGCGTCTGATATTTCTGCCCTGCACTGTGAAAGGAGAAAAGGAATCATGTCAACAAAGTGCTCCAGGGCTGTGCTTTTCCTCCACAATGCTGGCTCCACTTCCTGTGGGGTGTCTGATGTCCCTGCTCTGTACTCTGAAAGGAAAGGAGAAGCCAGAAAAACAAAGTGCTCAAGGAACACCCAGAACTGGTCCAGACCGGGCTCAGAGCTCTCCTGCACAAAGGGAACAAAGACTTTTTGGGGTATAAGTACAGGACCCCAGACTACAGAAAATTAGATCATCCAGGAATCAAGAAGGAACCTCTGCCAAGGAGAAAGCTGAAACTGAAGAAGGAAGACTGTCCTGCTGTTGCTCTGCTAGACTGACCTGCTGTTGCTTTGCTGCCAAGGAGAGGCGAAGTACTTTGCTCTGTGCTGTGTCCCCTTGCTTGAAGGAATCTCCAAGGGCCTAAGAAGAGCTGGCTCTCTGTTAAGAAGTCCCAGGAACAAAAGGACTTCACTCCCATCTTCCCTGAACTCTGCTGAGAGAGTTCTGTCCTTCCTAGAGTGCTTGGGCCAGTTGTGGTGCCTCTGGAAGTTTTACCTGGGTTGGGAAGCTGGAAACCAAGTTTTTAAAGACTTTCTGCAACTTTTACTGCATCGCTCGCTTGCGGAACGCATCCCCGTCAGTGCGAGGAAATTCCCGCCGCTACGAAGGCCGAGATCGTCGCAGCGCCTGTTGCCACTGCCAGAGTCGTCGCATCCTTCGTTTGCGGGACGCACCAGTCCGGTGCGCGAAGATTACCATTGCTGCGAGTATCGTCGCAGAGCCTGCAGTCACTGGGTGACATCTCCGCACCGCTTGCTTGCAGACCGCATCACGTCGCTGCGAACATCATCGCAGAGCCATCACATCGAGGAGCTGCAAGAGGAAGATCGCCACTGGACCACGCATCGTCGGCCCGGAGATCGTCGCAGCCCCAAAGATCATAGCATCGTGCCTTTGCAAGCTTTTTCACTACGGCACCTCTGCACCGGAATCCATACAAGGTATCGCCTCCCTCCCCATACAGATTAGAGTCATCACACCACGCCCACTACATCCAGCGGGATTGTCACATCGCCTCCCCAAGTTCTCAGGAGTGACACATCGCTTGTTTTCCACCGCACCAGTTTCTGTTTTGGAACTTTGTCACATTTAAAGGTACTGTTGGCTAAACGTGACTCAACTGTGAACTTTTCACGCAACTGTGGATTCTTTTATCGCAACTTTAAGAACTCTTTTGAAACCATATTCTTGAACTGTGTATGTTGGATTTTTGTCGTTTTGGTCTTGTGTAGTTTAGATTAAATACCTTTATTTTTCTAAACTGTTGTGGAGTCAGTTTGTGGTGTTTTCACTGTGTTACTGTGAGTGTTGGGACAAATACTTTACACATTGCCTTTGATAATCCTTGACTGCTCCTGACAAACTACCAAGGGGGTGAGCAGGGGTTATCTAAAGAGTGTATCCTCCTTACCCTGACTAGAAGCAAGGGTCTCTATTTGGACAGTGGTACCTACCTCTGCCAACTAGAGACCCCCAGTTCTAACATTGCATTGTTGGTCAGCGGTGGGATTTGAACTTGTATTTGTACTAGACCCACAGTGACTGGTGTACATCACTAGTGAGTGTTGAACACTACTCCACCGCATACTACGGTTGAGTTTTTTTGTTGGTTCTATTTTTGATTGTAACCCTTAAAGAATCCAAGCATCATGTCTCTGAATGGTAAACCAACAAGTGAGGTTGCAGAACTGTAATTTGATATTGAAATGTTCAGTGATTACAAAGTAGGTCAACTCAAGCAGTTCTGCAGGAGCTTTGGATGCCCCATGAAGCGCCGCTCCAAGGAGGAGGAGCTAGGCCTTAAGGGCCTGGTGGGAGACCAAAGAGGCTGGGGAGACAGATGGTGCAGAAGTGGAGGAGGATATAGAAAGGGATGGTTTCAGGTCACAGGATCTGCCTGTGTCCACAGCAGGCTCCAGGGCTGGCAGCAACCATTCAGCTGAAAATTTTCCCCAGAGGAGTTGGAGGAAAACCAAAGGACTAGAGATCATGAATTAGAAATGTTGGGGCTTGAAATGAAGCTGAAGAAAATGAAGAGAGAAAGGGCGGTGGAGGAGAGCAAAATGCCCGTGCCCTGGAGGAATTGAAATTGACCTTGGCCCATGAATTAAGAATGAGGGAGCTTGAGTTGGAGCTCGAGAGGCTTGAGGCCATGAGTGTCTCAGCTGAAGAAGAAACATGGGTAGCTCAAGAGGTGAGCTTTGCTGAGTTGGAGATGAAGTCCAGCTCATATGGTGGCAGCAACTTTAGAGTTTCCAGTGCTGAGAAAAATGTACAAACACCCAGAGATGTGGCGCCTGATTTGAGGGAGGGGGTCAACATACGCCAGGGGGGGTCAGTTCAGGTTTATGATGTAGTTCCAGTGGAGTGCAGTGTCCCTGAAGTAGATTGGGGGACTGGCAAAGGGCACCATATTCCTAGTGGTGGGAGGGGCACTCTACTGACTCTAGATAAGAGATGCAGGGAGAGGGGTTCCCCCATGGTAGAAACCTTGGAGTGTGAGTGTGAAGACCAGCCAGAAGAGTGTGGGTTGTATGACAGAGACAGTAGTACACCGTCTTGCCAATCTCAGGAGAGTGGTGTGGGGTACTTGTGTGAGGCATTGGAGGGTGAGGCAAAGGGTAGCTTGGTTAACAACTATGGGTGGGCTGTGTGATTCATTTGTTGGAGAGCATATGTTAAGTCCCTGTTTTCCAGGGCTATGCCAACACCCGGTGGAGTGTGAGTTCTCTGATCCCACAGAGCTTGCGTTGGAGGCAGACCTCTTGGTGGGTTCCAGAGTCTGAGGAGGCATTGGGGAATGATCCCAAAATGAGTAAGTATGGGCAAAATGCGCGAATTCACGATCCGCAAAATCAGCGAATTTGTGGATAATTTTTTTTTGCTTGTTCGCGGGGTTTTTTGCGTATTCGCGAGCCGCTTGCATCGCACTGACCGCGAAGTTACCCATGCGGTCGTACATGGGTGTGGCCATCTTGTGCGCGTTGCGTATTTCCGTTTCCGGGCTCTATTTGCAAGCTCGCGTTGTGTGTGGGGCATGATTATGTGTTCGCGTGCATTTTTGCGTGCTCGCGTGGGAAATATCGCGCAAACTTACCCACGCGGTCCTCAATGGGCACGGCCATCTTGTTTTTTATTCATTGCTATGGTTCTGGGCATGCTTTTTTCAATCTGCCACTAATCCTTGCAATCCTTTGTTTCTTTGAACTTTTTTTGATCTTTTTTACTCATTATCTATCCCTCTCTTTTTCTACATCTATATTTTGTGTTTTTTCTACTTTTGGCTACTTTTAAAGCTACTTTTTTAACTCTTATCTTTTCTTTACTTTTTCCCTATTCTTTCCTCTTTTTTTTCTTCAGCTGTCCAGGACCATGGCAAAGGGAGCCGGGAAGAGCAAGGGGAAGGGTCCCGCACCCCGCACCCGGCACCCATGCGGGCGATTGAGAGGGGAGCAAGTAGTGGCCAGGGAGATTTTCATCGTGGTGGAGGTGGCCGCTGTTATATTTTTTTGTTCTGCGCCACCTCCCTAAGACCGTGGCAGCAGGGGGCAGGCCCGGTCAGGGCTATGGCCTCCGGGAGCATCGCCAGCGGTGGGATAAGGTGTGCCGGGCCATGCGGAGGGAGTCGGGGGTCCGGCGCACCTATGACCAAGCGACGCATCGGTGGGCTGACATCCTCGTCCGGGAGCAGGACCTGCTCCACCTGCTAGGCGTGGAGATCCCTGGCCTTGGTGAGTAGCTATTTAATAGCTACTTTGTTTTCTTCTGCTCTGTGTTATATTGCTAATATATGTTTTTCCCGAAGAGCAAGAATGCTGCCTATTCGATTACATTGCAGGTAAAATAATATTTAAATAGCTTCTGTGATTGCAGGTGCTCGCCTCCTCAGTGGCGTTGCTACTATGCTTACTTGTTTGCAACTTTGTGCTCATTTGGCCTGAATATGTAGAGTGTAGTACTTTACAGAACTGCGTAATGCTAGAGAGACTAGAGACTCAAGTCTAGTCCTTCCTTTGTACTCCTGCTGCCACTAAGAAAAAGAGATAGTGATGGATTGATAGGTTGAGTATATTATGACTTGTTATTAGTAGTAGGACATTTTTTAGTGGTCTGCAATCATGATGACGGACTGTGTCTGTCACGTCGTGTGCTGCTGAGTGCTGGCAGTCGTAGTAGAACATTTTTGTTGTTGGTTTAGTTAGTGATTTACATAACTTTCCAAGTAGACGGTCTGCGAATCCAGCAATACTGTACTAGTATCCTCCTAGTTGACCAGATCAGATAGGTCAATACATGTAGTGCAATTGTTGCTAATTTGTTTCCCCGAGATAATTTTAGATTGTGGTCAAAGAAATCAAATATTTCCAAAAAACAATCATCCATGTTTGTGTTTATTTCATGATCATCAGCACCTCCCGGGGCAAGAAGACAGCAACACCCCAGACTCCGGCGGAACAGAGTGGGCAGGAACAGTCCTCTGCAGGCTCTTCTGCTGGCCCCAGTAAGTTGTTCTGTTGTTAATATAATTATACTTCACTAACGTTTACAGCTCCTATTCATTCCAAACTGTTTCCTAATTCTATTTTTTACAAAATAGTCTTTGATCTTCTTGTAGACTGTTTCTACATTCTTATCCTGCCTCTCTACCCTCACTCTCTGTGCTACTACTATTTACTATTATTTATGAGTCGGTCTGTGTAGGTAGCTAAGCTTACCCAGTCGGCAAACGGTGTTAAACAAAACTCTGATCCAGCAATAGCTCTAGAGGCACTCAGTGCAGTCCTCTGGGTTGCCCTTGCTGTCTATTCCAGTCTTCTTAATGTTAGTGCTTTGACAATTTCCAACAACAAAATGTCAATGTCCTCCAAGAATAAGCTAGTAGTTGGCTTTTTGATTTGATAGTAGCACATACCATACCGCTAGTGTTTCAGGGACTATTCTGCACATACAGAAGTCAAATAGGACATTGTTGATGATAGGTGCAGTTTGACTTTCCACGTACCTCAGTCAGAAGTAACTGTGCGAGACTCGGGAGCCTTCACCTTGTTGGAACTTCAAGTCCTCCTGGTGGTGATGAGGAGTAGTTGGTTCTGTCTGTAATTATAAAAATGTTGCACATTAAAGAGCAAGCATTCATCAGTTGTGCCAAAAAGAGTTGCACGTTATGGCTAAGCATATAAGTTAAAAAGGGAGAGATGAAATGTTTAGTACAACAATGAAAATGAAAACATTGGTTTATGAATAAAATGACCAGTGAGAAATGAGAAATAAAACGTGAAGTTTAATAATCAAAATTTGTAATGAACTTATTGAACCTCTTCACACGAGGATTTAAAGGAGCCCGGGGGACATACCCCAAACATATGGGGATGCAACCATATAACTAAGCATATAAGTTAACACCCTCCCCAACACAGTGACTTCTTTTCAGTCCCAATAATTAAAAAAATGTTTAACATTTTCTCTTCCATTACGAGACGAAGTAGGGGGTGGTGTATGGCATCTAAAAATATGACATGTTTTTTCTAGGCGTCACAACATCGGATGCAGCACTTGCCACCACCAGTGCGGGGGCCAGCAGCGCAGAGGGGTCCACTCAAACGGCGGATGTGGCGGCGCCACAAGTGCCACCTGGAGGAGCTGAGGGGGGATGGCTCAGCAGCGGCGGACGGTGGTAAGTTATTATTATACTCCTTACTTATTGACATTTTAGAGTAGGCTCGCAAAGGAGTGTATGATGTACTGTACAGTAGACAGTACACTACTACAAGTACACTGTACTGTTAGGAACACGGAGAAGACAGTCACCCTTGACTTAGCAATCGCATTAGCGGCAGTAGTTCTCGAGTAAGCAATGGCCCCCTCTATTTGACTTGAAATCAGCTGGGAAACTTTTATCGTGAAGCCAAGTCATATCAGATGAACTTGAGGGGTGTGTTGAATGAAAAGGGAAAGAACTTAGGGTCAATGGAACGACGAGCGAGTCGTAACATTTTTGACTGTAAATAATGATACGTGTTTTTGAATGCAGGCCGAGGTGGTTGATAGGAAGGAATCAGATGCATAGCTGCTTGAAGCAAGGATGGTTGGAGGAGAAAGAAAAAATTACTGCCTGTGTGGGTGAATCAGAAAATTCATGTGTGGTGTGCATTGCAATATATCATTTGGGTGAAACTCACATGCAAGTCAAGACGGTGGTTTACCAAATGAAATGAAAAGGGTGTTATTTGGTTGTTGAGAAAAAGTAAAGTTGTTACAGTTGAGACATTAAGAAGAATGATGGACGTTTACTTTGGAAGCCTGGATGGTATCTTCTTCCTCATACATAGCAGAGGTGTATGTAGAGCAGACGCTCAGTGCACGAAGAGTGTTACTTTGTTCGAACAGCATGTCCGTGCCAGAGTAGCAAAGCAGAGGAAATTCAAATACTACAAGTTGTGATTGTTCAGAAACTCTCCCTTGCCTAAAGTAACAGTACAGTAGTTTACTTTGCAAGCACAGCATATATTGTGTATGTATTGTATAGTTGACAATTATATCAAGTCAAGTCCCTTCCTCCGGCAATTATGGTTACCACACTCACTCCCTATGTTCATAATTTTCTTTCTGCTGTGTTAATCATGGGTGGACTATCGCTGTTGTTCACTCAATCTATCACAACAAAGCACCTAAAGTCATCCATCATATAAGCAAAGAGATCATGTGATCGGCTGGATACATGATCAGAAATTAATAATCTTCATTTTCCTTTTGTAGTACTGAAGGCCCAGGGAGGGCAGTGCAAAATATAAAGTACATTGAGCAGAAGCCCTTGATGTAACCGAGTATGGCCAGTGCCACCCCTATACAAAAGTAATAGCTTCCATATCCCCACCTGCATGTACTGCTTAAAGTAATGCATCCAAGTCTGCGTCATCATGGCTTGTGTCTCTTTTTCTTGGGTGCAAGCTGACTGAGCTGGCATTATGCCGGCTAACACAAGTTCACGTACAAGTAATTTCTTTCGCAAAACTAGAGAAAAAAAGAAGAATACTGGTGTACTCTCTGACTATGTATTGAGTCCATAGTGCTGCCTGGTAGTAGAATTCCTGAAACTCCCACTGTTACAGGCCTACAAAGACGGCGGAAAGATACATGCCAAAATGTTATACTGTGCTTGCAAATTGCTAGTGTTATTGTGAGACAACTTTCTGTTGAATTATTTTGTGTTCTTGTTAAAGAGTATTGGTTACATTATTTCTCTTTCTTTCTTCATATAGATGCTCCCAAAAAGCTCACCAGACAGGAGATGGCTGTCTGGGCCAGGGTCCGGAAGCTGGAGGCCATTTGTGTGGAATATCGCAGGCTGTGGGCTCGGGAATTGGAGGAGGGGGCGTCAACATCAACAACCTCCTCCAGCACTGCCCCCGTGTCCACCAGCCAGCAGCCTCCAGCACGGCGCCATGCTCGGACAGCCTCCCGCTGCCGCTCAGCTGCAAGAACACCAGCAGCTGGCCCCCCCAGAGCCTGGATGGCACGCATTCGCCGCCTACGCCTAAGAGTGGACTACCTGGAGCGCAAGGTGGACAATCTTGAGAAACAGCTCCGGGACCTCCGCAAGGAGCGGCGAGACCACCTGTCCAGACACCGCCGGAAGTGACTGTGTCCCTTGCCCCTTTTTTAAAGACTGTTGGGGGGGTGGGAATCAGGAGTTGGGGATTATTTGGGACTTTTCAGAGGACTATTTGAAATGGACAATTGTTTGGGTTAGGGAGGGGTGGGACTAGTTTATTTTTGTTAGGGTAAATATATAATTATTTATTTTACATACTTCAACATAGTGTATGCGTTGATGTTATTTTGTGGGGTGGTGGGCAGGGGTTACGGTACGTTTGGTTTCCTCAAACTTACCAGCATAAATTATCTAAAACGTCCAAAAATGTTCAAAAGTGCCACTAACAGAGTTAGTGAATTCAATTCGCCTTCTAGTACTTTACTAGTACTACTGTCAGTCTCTCCTCCGAGTCCTAGCCCATTATTCAACCTCCCCAAAATTCTTATCTTACCTGTGATTCATGTTTGGGAATAGAGCTAGGCACAGCGCTGGCTGCATGGCAAATGGCGATGATGCCATCCCGGACCGAAATTCCGTTGTTGTGGTGTTAGTAGGAGTGGTACCACACTAGTAGTAGCAGCATATGAAAAACAAAGTAAAAAAATGAGACATTGAGTGGCCTGAGAGGAGAATTAGAAGGAACAGTAGCCTAATAAATGCTGAAGATAAGTATGGGGAAAAAAAGAATTGCATGAATGATTATGGCTACAACAAGAACAGTGACACAGCAGCGTAACAACAAGTCTTCTTGACATGTAGGAAGATGATGTTGACGATGGATGCAATCGATGGTGGGCATGAAATTCAGAATTTATTTTAAAATACTCATTGTTGTTTTTTTAACCAGAATTACAATATCCTAGGATTCATCTAGCTGCCTTAAAATTGATTTGAGGAGGTTGCTTGCACCTTATCCTCCCCAGCAAGTGTGTGGAATTATTGTTGTAATTTACTCACACCACAATGAAAACCACACAGCCCGGGGAAAGGGGGTTAGGGTTTGAAACTTGGATGGGAATAGGGTTTGTGGGGAAAGTTTTGTGGAGAGAGGAAAAAAAAACACAGCATGGACAAACAACAAATGAAGATAAACAAATCTTTGGATACAAAGCTATTCATAAATCTTTTAAGGGACATAAAGGAAGTGCAAGCACTACTGCATGCATGAAGTTGTTTGCTAAATGGATAGGTTACTGAAAAGGAAGTAGTACTTTCTACAATGTACTAACTATGAAGAAACAATGTGACAGTATAGGGCTGCAGTAATTACGCAATTCCACTTGCCTATCTGCCCACAGAGAGAAGAACCACTTAGTACATTAAATTAGTTTAGAAAATAGCAAAGAAAAAAGTATACAATGGCTGGAGGGATGAATCGAAGCAGAGAGCAAACAAATGCACAGAGTCACACTCATAGAAGTTCACAGTAATAACATTACTTAAAAGATAAGTAGAAATGAAGATGAATACTGTAACTGTATGTTGTTGTAGTTGTCCTGTTGAATTTGGGAAGTTGCATGCATCCAGCCATTCTTCTTTTTCGCGGAACTCATCCATTCCATCTGACGCTCCGTTGATCAATGTTGGGGACCATAAGACACCTTGTCCACTGCCTGCCTGGCGGATGCTGAATTTCGGCTCACTAATGGTAAGCCTGAGTTCATCCTTTTACCCATTGCACAGGGTAAAATCCGGCCTGTAATTGTTAATGGAAAAACAGGAAGTGATATTAAAACACCACAGAGAAAAAAATATAAGGTACGCTGTGCCCCCAGACCCCTCAAACCACCCCCAAAAAAGTAGAACACCCCCAAACAGGCCAAGAGCAAAAATGAAAAATGTCACACTTAGAAAATCTACAGAGGCCTACCTGAAAATTGCTCCAAACGCACTCTGCAGCTAGGCCCAAACCCCCCTTTTCCACTATAGATTTTCTTCAAACCACTTGCAATCAAAATTAGACCGCCCCAGCAGTGCTCCCAGACCCCTCAACCCACCCCCAGAAATGGAGAACACCCCCAAACAGCCCCCCAAAAACAGGCAGGAGTGCTATCCTCAGCGAGGCCTACCTTTAAATTGTGCCAAATGCGCTCTGCAACTCGGCCCAAACCCCCCTTTTCCACCATGGATTTTCTCCAAACCACTTGCAATCAAAATTAGACCTTCCCAGCAGTGCTCCCAGACCCCTCAACCCACCCCCAGAAATGGAGAAAACCCCCAAACAGCCCCCCAAAAACACGCAGGAGTGCTATCCTCAGCGAGGCCTACCTTTAAATCGTGCCAAACGCGCACTGCAACTAGGCCCAAACCCCCCTTTTCCACTATGAATTTTCTTCAAACCACTTGCAATCAAAATTAGACCGTCCCAGCAGTGCTCCCAGACCCCTCAACCCACCCCCAGAAATGGAGAACACCCCCAAACAGCCCCCCAAAAACACGCAGGAGTGCTATCCTCAGCGAGGCCTACCTTTAAATTGTGCCAAACGCGCTCTGCAACTAGGCCCAAACCCCCCTTTTCCACCATGGATTTTCTCCAAACCACTTGCAATCAAAATTAGACCTTCCTAGCAGTGCCCCCAGACCCCTCAACCCACCCCCAAACATCTAGAACCCCCCAAGCAGCCCCCCAAAAACATGCAATACTGCTAGGCCTCAGTTTAAATTGTGCCAAAACGCTGTCTGCAACTAGGCCCAAACCCCCCTTTTCCACCATGGATTTGCTTCAAACCACTTGCAATCAAAATTAGACCTTCCCAGCAGTGCTCCCAGACCCCTAAACCCACCCCCAAACATCTAGAACCCCCCAAGCAGCCCCCCAAAAACATGCAATACTGCTGTCCCCAAAAAATGGGAAATCTCAAATCGCACCTTGACAAAAAAGTGCTGTTTTCAGCACTTCCACTACTTCGATCCTCTTGAAACTTACCAGGACACTTGTTCCAGTGATTCCCAAGAATCTCAGCAAGGCAGAACAAAATCGATCCACTGTAAGGTGTACGACTACTTCACCCAAACACACGCGCCCGCAAAACACCAAAAAAGGCCACAATTCGGCCAATTCTGAAAAAACGCCAAACCCCCCTAAAACCTTGCCAACATCATTATGAATGAGCCTGCATCGGGCCCTGAGCCCTATACTCCGGGAACCCTACCAAATTATTAATTAAACCCAAAAACCCTAGTAAACCGCACTGAACCCTAAACCCTAGATATGCTTTGTCTGTCTGTGTCAAAGAACCTAGGTATGCTACACCAGGTTGCTTCACTCAGTGGCGCCTGCCTTGACCGTCTGCATGGCCCTGCCACAAGCATGGGCCAAAAACAAAAATCAGTTCCGCTCGCGACATTTACTGTTTTTCAGCGGCAAATTCACAATCCGAGAATCTCGCGAAATTGCCGAAAATTCGCAAACTCTTGAGCGTAACAGATTTTTGGCCCATGCTTGCGGCAGGGCCATGCAGATGGTCAAGGCAGGCACCACTGGTTTACCTGTTTGACACTCACGAATTGGCCATAGTTCTTCCCTAAACCGACGCTGATGATCCATCCATCCCAGTGAGTGACTGTAAAGAAAAAATATATAATATTTAATCAATCATCATGGTATATTGGCAAACAGTAAGTCCAAGGACATTTTGCATATTGGAAAATGAAACGTAGTAGCCCCTGCAGTTGAAGTACAATTTGAATTAAACAAGGTAAAAAAAAGCAGAGTAGACTTGAGTTACATTTAGTGTGTAAAAGATTAAATAATAACAGAAGACATATGATTCATTTCATGCACAACAAACAAACTGCAATTGCTTTCATCAGAGCCAGAGAGCCATTGATGTCCACTGCATGCCATCTTCTTCTCATTATTCATTACCTGTTCCACTTTTTGTCCGCATCTTCTTCTGAAAGTGCGGGACCACAGGGCAGCCTCTCCTGTCAATTTCAGAAGTAACTGGCAGCAATCAGCAAGCATGTAGTCAGTAATTCCAGTCCCACTTGAGGGGACTCGTCTACGAGTACAAAAACAAAGTTTCTTGATTCTGCGTAAACCAGCCATCTGCCTTGAGGGAAATGGATAGGGGGAGTCTAGAGGAGCATGATTGAGTTGTGAACTTGTGAACTTCAGGAATGCAGACTGCGGCACCTTCAAATCAATAAGGAAAAAAGATGAAGACAGTGCTGCTGATGGACTTATTGTGATTAGGTGATTAGAGTTTTGTTGTGGTAAAAGTTGCAAAACAAAGAAAGACACACAGGAATAATAGTGAATAAGGACGAAAAAAAAGGAAGTCATTTTCAGGCCTCGGTGTCAGGGAAGTAGAGCTCGTCCTCAAACTCTATGAATTGAGACGGGAGTAGGTCAGCTAACAGAGAAGAACTTCCGTCACCTAAGTCGGTGTCCTCTTCTTCCTGCGTGCATTCACGTATTTTGTAATCTGGTGGTATGAAGTGCTGATTCATCTTGATCAGTGTTAACCTCTCCACATTTTTGGGTGAGAGGCGGGTCCTTTTTGAAGATACAATGGCACCAGCAGCACTGAAAACACGTTCAGAAGACACACTTGCAAGTGGGCAAGACAAATAATTTAGAGCCAGGTTGGTGATCAGTCGCCAATGAGGCCTTTTCCGATATCAATACAGCAATGGGTTCTGATTAACAAAGACCTCTGTTGGGTCATCCAGATAGGCCTGCACCATCGACTCAAGGTTCTCCAGGGTTGAACCACTTTGCGTACCATCTGTGGCCTTTGCATCAAAGGAACGTGCAAACCCTTGATGAGTTGGCTAATCCGCTTCCGACAATATTATTGCTGGGCCTGGTGCAGGAGAGGATGATGATACGGTTGCTGGTGTCGTTAACGGCTGTGAGGGAAAGTGACTCCCTTCGGCCACAGATTCAGAAGTGGAACTTGATGCCGGATAGCCTGCTGATTCAGTTGTACTTCTGCCGGCTCCTTCAATTTTCTGCCGCTCTTTTTCGTACCGAGTGGCTGACACAGCTAGCCAATGTTTGTACTTTGAAACATTTGCTTCATCAAAAGGAATGAATGCTTTGCTGGCCACTGCCTTTTTGTACCGTGGATCCAGAATAGTGGCACAAATGTAATATTGTTCTGTATGTATGTTTTTAAGCCTTTCATTGTCAACTAGACGGCTTAATAACCTCTCCGCCAACTGATATGCGTCTTGCTTTTCAGCATCATCTCGGAACGTTAAAGACACCGCCTTCAGTTGGTGCTCTAGCATGCGCAACAATGGGATAGCTTTGCCCAAAGAACAGTCCTCCCTGCTGACTTCACGCGTGAAGACCTCAAAAGGACAAAGCATGTCTGTCAGGCTCGCAACTAGCTTCCATTCCTCCAACTCTAGCCTCATGTCTTTCATAGTAGAACCCAGTTTATAGACATATTCATTTATTACCCCCCACTGCTCAGACAGACGCTCAAGCATGTAAAAGGTTGAGTTCCAACGTGTTGCCACCTCCTGGATGAGTCCTTTGACTGGCAGTCTACGTTCATGTTGAATGCTCCTCAGCTGCTTCTGGGCCTTAAAAGAATGGCTGAAATGTGTGCAGATTCTTCTGCAGGTGGTCAGTAACTTGCTGACTGTGTTTTCTTTTTTCAAGAAATCTTGCACCATGATCTTAATACTGTGCGCCAAACACGGCACTCTGAAGTAGTTACCATCATGCATGGCCTTAACTATATTAGTGCCATTATCCGTGGAAACGTAACCAATTATGCGATTTCTTGGATGCAGCCATTCATAGACCTTCCTATCAACCTCCTCCAAAAGGTTAGGTGCAGTATGAGTTTTCTCAATGGCAAACATGGCTACTGTTGCATGTTCCCGAGTAGCTTGAAAAACTGTGTCCATGTCAACACCTGCTTTTAACTTGTCTTTAACCCCTGCAAAAGAGACCCAGTGTGCAGTGATTCAGATGTAATCAAGGGCTTGGCAACTGGTCCACATGTCTGTTGTCAGGTGGATAGTGTGAACAGCACTCTTCTGAATAGCTGCTCCAATCACCTCCAGCACATCTTGATGTAGTGCTGGAACAGCAACCCTGGCAAAATAGGACCGGCCAGGATCCTTCCATTTAGGGCAGACTGTTGCCACAAATTCTAGAAAACCCACCCCTTCCACGAAAGAAAAAGGGAGAAGGTCCAGCTCTAGCATTTTAGCCAGCTTTGCGTTATACAGACGTGCCGTTGGGTGGTTGCGTTCAAATGGCGCATCCGACCAAAACATTCTGCTAATGGTGGTCTGGACCGTTTTACGAGAAGATGATGATGCAGACTTCTTCAAACCAGTTAGGCTCATTGGTGTACTACTTTTTAGCATTGGTGTCTCTCCCAGACTCTTAGTGTGCCTCATACATGTTGCAGGGGTAGAGGGTGTGGGTGCTACCACTGCAGTGCTGCTGCCAGGGGTACTGGGTGTACCAGAAAAAATGTCTGTCGCTTCTTCACTTCCCCCCTGCACGATCAGCCCCTCGTCATCATCAGATGCAATATCAATGGATACATTTGGATTTGTTTTTCATTTGGCTTCCTGGATCTTCCTTAAGTGCGCCTCCCACTCGATAGTGTGGTGTTTTTTGAGATGACCTCTCTGGCCTCCGGTACCATAGTTGGTACCAAGCTTACCCCGACTAACTGATGTTTTACAAATCGAACATACGACCAATTTTTTCTGCCTTTTGGCTAACACTAAAAAAGTCCCAAACTGGGGACTGGAGATGTCTGCTGATGGTGGAGGTGCTACTTTCAGTTTCAATGCCAGATGAAGTGGAGGATGGGCGTGGCTGAATTCGACTCTGTTGTTCACTTAAAGCACCACTACTTGAGGTAATGGAGGTCGAGCTGGATGGAGGTCCCTGCCGGCCCTTCTGACGAGAAAATATGGAAGCTGTAGCTCGTGTTGGTATTGTAGTTAACTGCGTTGGTGGTGGTACCAGTGCCACGCCGCCCACATCCCGCTCAGCAGCCATTCGGGATAGGGCCAAAATGTCTGTCTGGGGTATGCCCGCTGGGGCTGGAGTGACGACTGTGATGACTGGATCGTCGTCAGACTGTTCATCAGGAGCAGAAGACACCACTTCTTGTTCGTCGTCATCACCCATAAGTGGAAGCCTTGCGGGAACCTTCCTTTTAGGCTTAGCTACCTTTGTCGGCTCATGGCGTACCTCCCCGTCAGACTGCATTTGTGGGTTCCAATCAAGATCAAGATCATCAGAAGGACGGGTGCTTGAAGAAGAACTTGTAGTAACCCGCCAGGACCTTTTTCTTGCTGGGGATCTGGAAGACAATTTATCATCCTCAGGAGGAGTGGCTTCCTCGGATGATACCTCCGCTTGAATCTCGTTTCCTGATGTGCCCCTACTTCTGGAGGAACAAGCATTGTGGGCAGTTATGCCGCTCCATGCGCCTCTAGTTGCGCCTCTCCATGCGCCTCTCCTTGCGCCTCTCCTTGCGCATGTACTTGCGCCTCTCCTTGCGAATTTCTTGCGCCTCTCCTTGCCCATGTACTTGCGCTTGTACTAGTTGCACCTGTGGTTGTCGTTGCGGCTGTGGTTGTTGAACACTCGTCAGCTGAGTTACACCCTGTGTTGATTGTATGCTACTTTCTTGCGATGAGCCAACATCACTGGTCAATGGTGATTGAACAACCAAAGTGGCTGCCTCTGTAGCACTCATGGACTTGGACCTAACTTGGTGTGGTGGCACTGAGCCCAATGAAGCGGAGGTCATGCTCTCAGCTTGGTCCCCGGCGGACCCCGCTGCTGCAGGCGTTGTTTTTGTCCCGAAAAAAGTGCCTGTGGGCACACCAGTCTCCTTGGTAAGTGGCACCACTTGCTTCTTCTGCTCCTTCTTACTGGCAGTGGGAACTTTCTTTGTAGAGGAGCTACGGCCACCTTTCTTTGGGCCCATCTTCTTTAGATGTCAGAACAGCAGGCAGCAGTTGCACGAGTTGCAGAGTTGTCTGTGGCCACACGTGACGTCACGTGACGTTGTGCTGCACACACCGCTGCATGACTTCTTCCTGGCGCTGGTGGTTCTCTTGTGCACCTAAAAGCAAAGGAAGACAGAGGAACATCAGTAAAACACCCCAAAACGTCGAAAAACACACAAAAATCAACACAATCCAATGCCATCCATGCCCTCAATGATGTTTAAATTCAAGAGGCCCCACACAAAGCATTGGTCCATGCACCACTCACTACCCTGGGCATAATGGGTGAAAGCTGGGCAGGCTGGGTGCAGGCCTATGGCTCAAAGCACACTGTCTGGCTTCAAAATGGCCCCTTGTCCCCCAGCCACATGGCCAGGCCCTGCCTGGACCAGGCCTCAAAATGGCCCCCACACACATGGCCAGGCCCCAACAACACCCCACACAGTCGAAAAACACACAAAAATCACCACAATCCATTGCCATCCATGCCCTCAATGATGTGTACATTCAAGACCCCCACAGAAAGACTTGGTCCATGCACCACTGAGTACCCCTGGGCATAATGGTTGAAAGCAAGGCAAACTGGGTGCAGGCCTGAGGGCACTGCCTGGTTTCAAAATGGCCCCTTGACCCCCACCACATGGCCAAGCCCTGCCTGTACCAGGCCTCAAAATGGCCCCCACCCACATGGCCAGGCTCCAACAACACCCCAAAAAGTCAAAATACACACATAAATCACCACAACCCAATGCCATCCATGCCCTCAATGATGTTTAAATTCAAGACACCCCACAGAAAGACTTGGTCCATGCACCACTGAGTACCCCTGGGCATAATGGTTGAAAGCAAGGCAAACTGGGTGCAGGCGTGAGCACACTGCCTGGCTTCAAAATGGCCCCTTGAGCCTTCACCCCCACCACATGGCCAGGCCCTGCCTGGACCAGGCCTCAAAATGGCCCCCACCCACATGGCCAGGCCCCAACAACACCCTAAAAAGTCAAAAAACACATAAAAATCACCACAATCCAATGCCATCCATGCCCTCAATGATGTCTAAATTCAAGAGACTCCACAGAAAGACTTGGTCCATGCACCACTCACTACCCCTGGGCCTACTGGCTAGTGAGGCTTTACAGGCACCCCAAAATAAAAAAATAAAAATCAACATATAACAGTGAGCTAAAATTCCATGACATAAATGAGAATTAAGTTAAAAAAAATCACAGAAACAGTTGTATCATGCACCCATGACTAACCCTGGGCCTACTGGATACTGTGGCTACCCACAATATATATATTTTTTTAAGTTGTGAAAAAAGTTTTAAAACTGTAGTTGCAGCAACTGCAATGCCCCAAACAAACAACACCAACTAACTTGTAAAATCTCAAGTCCAAAAGTGATCCAAACTCCAAAGTCCAAAAAGTCCTCAAATACAAATATCTAGCAGCAGCCACAAAAAGTAATCCTTCCAGCTCCAGATCCAAATCAAAAGTGACCAGGACATGGACAAAGCACTGGGAGGAGCCTGCTGGACAGGAACAGGAAGTTGGAGACTCTGGGGCACTTCCTTTCTCCCCCCCCCCCAAAAATGGACTCCTTGCACCAAAAAGTGCAGCCAAATGTCAATCTGAGGAGTTATTCTGATCAAAATCATCTTTTTTTTTTTTTTTTTTTTTTGCACTTTCGTCTGTCCAGTTTACTGAGATTTTAACAAAGTACAATTTTGTAGCCATGGGGTAGGAACATCTAAGTATCCAATTTCCGAGGTAAAAAAAAAAAAAAAAATTTTCCAAACACCCCAACACCTTTTCCTCAAGAAGTGTTTTTCTGGTCAACTGTTGTGTTTGGAAGAATCATTTTCAAAAGGAAAACCAAATCACAAACCAGGATATATATATAGGTTTCATATTTGTGTATGTTCATATGATAAACCTACTTAAACTAAACAATGCTTCACCAGAAATACATAACTAGCATATATGCTATGTAAATAAAAGACAGACAAGCAAATTAAATTATCTCGATAAATTTTCAAAGTCGCTATTACAGCGTTGTCGTGAACATACTGGGTCCCAAGCATCACCTTTCAGGCTTTCTACACATGCATCAATGGACATTATATATTAACAATCTTACTTAAATGAGAGGAAAAGAGAAGGAGTCTGCACCTAACTGAGCGGAATTGAACCGCGGAATTGAACCCCAAAATGAACACACATTTTATATTTGAGGACACCAGTTGGCCCTATGGCAACAGCCATCTAGACCTGCGCTGGCCCATCGTGCAGCTTTTCAGCACCAGATACGCAGAGCCATGATAGAACCAACACTGGAGTCATGAAACTAGGGCCCTGAAAGGGGATGACCTTAACCCTAGATATTGGTTCGCAGAACGGGGAGGATGGGTGGGTCGTTAAGGAATCTATCACTAACTAATGTCTCTTACATATATATTGTTACACAAGTTGTAACTTGTGCATCTGAAAGAGATACGTTAGTGATAGATTCCTTACCCTAGACTAGACACCCCAGCAATACCAACCCCGGTGGTGGGTCTGTGAATCAATAATCACACCAGGAAGTCCTGGAGGACGGAACTGCCAAAGAAGCCATCCCTCCGGACTTGGCTGTCCAGGCAGTAGTCTCTTGCAAACGTGTGCAGCGAGGCCCACGTAGCTGCCTGGCAAATGTCCTGCAAGGGCACACCTCGGCCCAGGGCAGTGGTAGTCGCCGTGGCCCGAGTGGAATGAGCCCTCAATCCAACAGGGGGCTCCTTCTTAGCCAAGGAGTAGCACGCCTGGATACACTAGATGATCCACCGAGAGATGGTCCGCTTGTGCACCGCCTTTCCCTTCTTAGCGCCCACGTAACCAACAAAGAATTGGTCATCCACCCGGAACTGGCGTGTGCGATCCAGGTAGTAAGAGAGCGCACGTTTTGGGTCCAGACGGTGGAGCCTCTCTTCCTCTTTCGAGGGATGCGAAGGCGGAAAGAAGGTGGGCAAGGTAATGGACTGCCCGATGTGGAAGGCCGTGACAACCTTGGGCAGGAAAGAGGGCCTTGTCCACAACACAACCTTGTCCGGATGGACAGAGAGGAAAGGAGGTGTGGAAGAAAGAGCCTGGAGCTCACTCCCTCTCCTGGCAGAGGTGATGGCAACCAGGAAAGCAGTCTTCAAAGTAAGAAGACGGAGAGGACAGGTATGGAGTGGCTCAAAGGGAGCACACATTAGGTAAGTAAGAACAAGGTTCAAGTCCCACTGGGGCATCACGAAAGAAACAGGAGGGAACATGTGTGTGATGCCCTTCAAAAACCTATTTACAATTGGGGACTTGAACAAAGATGGCTGATCAGGTAGCCTTAAGAAGGCAGAAAGGGCAGAAAGGTACCCCTTGATAGTGCCCAGAGTAGAACCCTGCTGGGCAAGAGAAAGAAGGAAGAGTAGAACCTCAGAAAGGGGTGCAGAGAGTGGATCCACAGCCTTTGCTGTGCACCATGCCACAAATCTGTTCCACCTGCAGGTGTATACGACTTTGTGGAGGGACGCCTGGCTGCCAGAATGACATTACAGACTTCAGGAGGCAAGTCAACTGTCGCCGCTCAAGCTTGTAGGTGGAGACTGGACAGGATCGGGTGGAGGACTGTCCCCTGCTGCTGCGACAGAAGGTCCTCCCGAAGAGGCAGACGAATCGGGGGATCGACTGACATGCTGAGTAGCTCAGAATACCAGTATCTTCGTGCCCAGTCCGGAGCCACAAGGATAACCTGGGCCCGGTCGTGCCTGATCTTCTTCAGCACTCTGGGCAGAAGTGGTATAGGAGGAAAGGCGTACAATAGACCACAACTCCACTCGCGACAAAAAGCGTCTCCGAGCGAGTGCCGCCTTGGAAATTCCAACGCGCAGAACTGATGACATTGCGCGTTCTCTTCTGTGGTGAATAGATCTAACCAAGGCTCTCCCCACTGCTGAAAGAGACCTTGCGCCACGTCCGAGTTCAGACGCCATTCGTGATCCATCATGCACCGACGGCTGAGTTCGTCCGCTCTGGCGTTCAGAGAACCTGCCAGGTGTTGAACCACCAGGATCACGCCCTGATGTTCCAGCCACTGCCAGAGGCGCAGAGCCTCCTGGCATAGGGTCCACGACCCCTTCCCGCCCTGTTTGTTGCAGTACCACATGGCGGTGGTGTTGTCCGTGAACACCTGCACTACACTCCCCCGGACAGAGGGGAGGAATTCCTTCAGTCGGATCGCCCGCAGCTCCAGAAGGTTGATGTGGAGCCGGGACTCCGTCAGAGACCAGAGGCCTCTGATCTCCGCCTCTCCAATGTGGCCCCCCCCAGCCCAGGAGGGACCCGTCCGTCACAACCACGTGCTCCGGGTAGGGTAGGGAGAGGGATCTGCCACTGATCCAATCGTGGTCCGTGAGCCACCGCAGTGCCCTCCGAGATCAAGACATGGTCGGACAAGTTGCCCTGATGCTTGGCCCACTGAAACTTCAGGTCCCACTGCAGAGCCCGCATCCGCCACCAGGCGTGATGCACCAGAAGGATGCAGGAGGCTATCAGCCCCAGAAGCCGCAGCGTCAACCTGACCGAGACTCGGGATAAAGGCTGAAAGATCGGAATCAGAGCCTGAATATCCCGAACCCGCTGTTCGGGAGGATAAACCCGAAACTGCGCCGTGTCCAGAACCGCTCCGATGAAGAGGAGCTTCTGAGAGGGACACAGGTGTGACTTCGGCACGTTGATGGAGAGCCCCTGCAAGTGCAGGAGGTCGGGCGTATTCTGGAGGTGGCTGACGACTGTCTGGGGCGAGCCCGCCTTCAACAACCAGTGGTCGAGGTAGGGGAAGACTGACACCCCTAAACTGCGCAGATGAGCTGCGACCACTGCCATCACTTTCGTGAACACCCGTGGGGCGCTGGTAAGGCCGAAGGGGAGCACGGTAAACTGAAAGTGCTAGTGGCCTACCGTGAACCGCAGGTAACGCCGGTGGGCCGGCAGAACGGGAATGTGAAAATAAGCGTCCTGCAAGTCCAACGCTACCATCCAGTCCCGGGGTCCAGGGCAGCTAAGACCTGAGCCAAAGTCAGCATCTTGAACTTCTCCTTCCGGAGGAAGCCGTTGACGTTCCGTAGGTCCAAGATAGGGCGTAGGCCCCCTTTGCCCTTCTTGGGTACCAGAAAGTAGTGGGAGTAACAACCACACCCTACTTCTGGCCCAGGAACACGCTCGATGGCCCCCTTGGCCCAGAGGGCCATGACTTCCTCTTGCAGAAGTTGCAAGTGATCCCCCGACACGTGGTGGAATTGCGGTGGCTTGGCTGGAGGGGTCACCTCGAAGGGGAGGGAGTAGCCCCTTCGGACGATTTGCGCCAGTGGAAGAGGTGATGGTGAACCCTGCCCCCCACTGGCGTCACATGAGCCTGAAAGCACGGACTACGAGGATTTTGAGGCAGGTGCTGCGGGGGAAGGTGTGGACTGGCCTCGCCATTGTCCCCGACCGCCGCTACGGCGGGTTCCACGGCCGCCACCGCGCTGTTGAACATTCTGCGGTGCATGGCTGGCGGCACGTGTGGGGGCGCCCCTTCTGTGGCCACGAAAGGAGCGAAAGGCACCCGATTGCTGGCGTGGGGCCGAGAGGCCCAAGGACTTGGCCGTAGCCCTGGAGTCCTTAAAACGCTCAAGCACATGGTCTGCCTTGTCGCCAAAGAGGCAATGGCCATCGAATGGCATGTCCAGAAGAGTGGCCTGGACATCGGCCGAAAAGTTGGCGGACCTCAACCAGGCATGGCGTCGAACTGCCACCGTCGTTGCCATCGCCCTGCCCAGTGAGTCTGTGGTATCCAGCCCACACCGGATGGAATATCGCACTGCATCTCGACCCTCCGCAAGGGCTTGGGTGAGTTTTGCCCGGACCTCCTCCGGACATTGTGGCAGCACGTCCGCGACCGTGTCCCACAGGGTGTGGGTGTAGCGGCCCAAGAGGCATGCGGTATTGACTGACCGCAGTCCCAAACTCAGGGACGAGAACACCTTCTTCCCAAATTGTTCCTACCTCTTGGATTCCCGATCGGGCGGAGCCGCCGGGAATGCAGTCTGGGAAGTGGAGGCCTGGATGATCAGGCTCTCGGGGGTGGGATGGGTGGACAAAAAGCAAGGGTCGCCCGGGGCCGGGCGGTAGCGTCTGGCCACGTTCCTATCCACAGGCAGACCTGTGGCGGGCTTGGACCAAGTGCCCACAAGAACATCACACAAGGCCTCATTAAACGGCAGCAGAGGCTCAGTGGAGCTTGCCTGCGGTTTAAGGACCTCAGTGAGGAGGTTAGTCCTCACGGCCGCGACGGAGAGCTCAAGGTGTAAGGCCTTGGCCGCCCGCGTCAACACTACACTGTAAGCAGTCCCCTCCTCCGTAGCCACGGTGGGAGGGGAGACAAATCCAGTGTCTGGCGAAGTGTCAAGTCCACTGGCCTCCCCAAGCTCATATGTCCAGTTCTGTTGAGACTGGCACTCCTGTGCCAGAGGGTCCACAGACCCCTCCCAATCACCCTCGTCACCCGGGGGGGCGGAGCTTGCCGGCGTCGATGCCAGTCGTGTAAGAGCGAAGCTCCGAGCCATTACCCGAACACAATTCTTCATTATCCTTCCTAAACGGACCCCCGCAGCGAATTAAGTGTGGGGCGGTGTGCTGACTCATGCCGACACCCCCGGTGGCCTTCCGGAGCAGATCGGCGGTGATACGGGGAAGTTACGAGCCCCGCAGACGTTCGCGCCACTAGGCCCAAAAGCCGCGGCCTCGCCTGGAGAGCTGGCCGGTGTGCGTGCTCCGACGTGCGGCTGGCGGCGGCGTGAGGCCCGACGGACCTGCTTCCCCCCTGACTGCGGGGACATCACTGGAGTACCGGCGGTCTCGGACAGCCCCGGTGGACGGAATACAGGTGCGGGACCACGGGGGGACTGTTGCTGAGCCCCGGAGGCCGTTTTTGCTAGGGGTGCCTGTTACCAGACGGTTGGTCGGCGGCTGCACATGGGCATAGCGGCCCTGGCCACTGGAGCCCGCTCTCACCCCCCCCAGGACCTGAGGTATGCCGCGGGGTCCCCATCGCATGTGTCACGAGCGGCCAGCGCACCAGAGCTCATAAACTTGGGGAATTGCATACTGGACAACAAGTGTGTTGCGCTGAGGGAGGGAGAGAAGGGCAGCTACTGGACACTGGGAGCTGCGCGCCACCGGAGTATTCGCCCTTAGGACTTCGGGGGCCTACTGACCTGTTAGCGCCTGTGTCTGACCACTGGGGGACACTTGAATGTGCCTTTGCTACGCAGGCGGAGACTGGGGTGTGCGGCTGAACTGAACTTGGCAGATTAGTTACTACAGTGGCTCCCAGTTGCACCTACTCCCCGGATACACAATTGAACACTGCGGATATTGGGGGTGCGACTCAGCTGGTGGGGAACCCCTCTCCGGTTGGACTGAGCGATTGAAAGCAGTGCGTTGCCCACGCCAGGTGTAGCACTATGGGCAAGAGCGACAGGACCCAAACGAAATTGGCGTTCGAACAGCGTAAGACCAGGGCCCCTGAGGAATTGCCGCCGGACCCATCACAGCGGGGCGCTGGCTCAGAGAACACTATGTACACAGACATCAAGGACATGCTAGTCTCTATGGAAAAGGGGTTACAGGACAGCATGGCCTCCATAGGTACGAAAATCGACGCACTCACCTACCGCATGGACCGCATGTCGGAGCGTGTGGACAAACAATCGGAGAGACTGGACATGTCGGAGCGACGGTTGACTGAGGTGGAGGAGGCCCAGACTGAATGGGACAAGGATCGCAAGCAGTTCTCCAAGCTACTGCAGGTCATTCAAGACAAGTCCGAGGATTTGGAGGCACGCTCCAGAAGGTCGAATATCCGCATCACTGGGATTTCGGAGACGACCCAGACTGGGAAGATGGAACTATTTGTGGAGAAGCTCCTGGTCACCCTGCTGGGCGACGATGTTTTCTCCCCGATGTTCATAGTGGAGAGGGCGCACCGTACGCTAGGCCCGCGCCCACGCACGGGAGCCGCGCCGCGTCCGATCATAGCTAAACTACTGAATTACAGGGATCGAGACGCGGCGTTGAGGGTGGCCAGGGACAAGGGGAAGCTGCAATTCGAGGGCATGGACGTCTCTTTATACCCGGACTTCACGGCTAAAGTGCAGGAGGAGAGACGACACTTTGCTCCCTACAAGAAGCAATTGCGTGACCTAGGCCTGGACTACGCGATGCTGTATCCGGCGAAGCTACGGGTTAATCGGCAGGGACATTCGCATTTTTTCACGGACCCTAAGTCTCTTCAGAAGTCGTTGAAGGAATGGGCCAAGGAACAACGGAGAAGCCCGCGTGGACAAGCTGAGGACCTCGCCGACGATAGCCGCCTTGACGAACAGGAATGACCTCCTGCCTTCTCTAAGGCTTGAACTTCTGTCAGATGTATATCATTTTTTGTGGCATTGAGGGATTGGACTCCTATCGCTTAGAGGGATCGCCAGTAGAACCCTACTGCTGGGAAGCGGAGAGGCCTGCACTCTGTGACTTACTGCCTGGTGGCGGCTGGGTGAGATAGTTTCATTTTATTTACACTGGCATCGCACCCTGTGAACTATGACACTGTTGGGAGCTGCATAGGCTTGTTCTTGTGTAGTGTTGTGTCTTGCGCTCACTGCTACTCCCAACTGCACATGGTCCTACATATCGGTGGGGTGTGGGTCAATGATCGGAGGGATGCCTGCGGTGTGTCAAGTAGCACCCTGGATTGGGTGTCCGTTGTGGGAAACTTGTTTGGGGTAATGGCGCTGAGGGCTCGTCTGCAGCGATAGTTCACCGACACACGAGTGTGTGACTCACTTGGTGACCTCCGTCCTAGAGCCTTTGGCCCAGCATTTCCCCGTGCTGCCTTCGTTAGGGAGTACTCGGGGAATGGTTTCAGGTTTGCGTGTGGGGATTGGGGAGGGGTTCTGTCTGGCCAGGTTGGGGGTGGCCTGCAGTGGGTGGGGGGGTGGTTGGGGGGATGGATGTTCTTTCAGCGCTGTTATGGTTGTGTGTCTAGAATTTCGCATAATCTCGGATGCTTATGTTGGGCGTGGAGTGCGCATGCAGGGTGTGTACCTGCAGAGACAGTTCACCAGCCGGGTGTGGCTATTGTGCACAAACACTGTACTTTTAATCTATTATGGCTGACCTGAACAGTGTGCCTGAAGATGGTGATCATACCACACTGAAAGTGTTGACCTGGAATGTCAGGGGGCTGAATGACCACCGTAAACTCAGGAAGGTACTGCACTACCTATACAGGCACCATATTGACCTGGCCCTCATACAGGAATCCCATCTCCCCCCTCAGAGTAAGATGCACACCACTAGAGGTATGGGGGGTAATAGCCTGGCGGCGGGATACACTACGCACTCCAGAGGGGTGGTAACATGGGTAAATCCACGTTCACACTTGAAGCAGACGCTATTGGCGGCAGACACTGAAGGTCGCTATTTGATAACCAGGTGTGTGGGAAAAGGTCATGACTTCATGGTGATAAATGTATATGGGCCGAACTTTGACAATCCAGAGTTCTATGCGACACTGGCCAGGCTCTGCAGATCTTACGCTTCCTCTAATATGCTTTGGGGTGGGGATTTCAATTTTGTATTTGACCCTACCAGGGATAGATCCAGGGGACCTTCCCGTCCACCTTCCGCCGCGGCGCTGCTGATGCGGGTAGAACTTCTCAAACTTGACATTGTGGATGTGTGGCGCTACAAACATCCCATGCAGGGGGGATTTACACACTACTCAGCCTTCCACGACATCCACACGAGAATTGATTACTTCCTAGCGTCCCAAACACTTCTCCCTTGGACCCGGGGATGCACGGTGCTCCCAAGGACCCTGTCGGACCATTCTCCGCTGCTTTTGACCCTAGAGACCCCTACAAAGCGGATTCCCCCATTCACGTGGCGATTCCCTCCCTACTCATTGCTGGATGAAGTATTTAGAGGGGAGTTGGCGAATGACATAGATATTTTTTTTGAGACTAACCTGGGGTCAGTTGATAGTTTCCAAACGCTGTGGGACTCATTCAAGGCTTACATTCGCGGGATGGCTATGGCTAAACACTCCAGTGTGCTCAAGGCCATTCGACAGCGGTTGAAACTCCTTGAATCGCTCTTGCAGAATGCCGAGAATAGACAGCGCACTGACCCGGACGCTGCCGTTGCGGAACAGCTCAAAACACTACTAGCTGAATATAATGAAGAGGCAGACAGGGAGGTTCATCACATGGGCAAATACGCCACGGCACGGATTTATGGGGAGGGTGACAGACCTGGCTCTGTCCTAGCCAGAATACTGAGACAGGAAAGGAAACCGTTGGTGATAGAGGAACTCCGAACTGCCACAGGAGAGGTTCTAACGGATGAGTCTGCGATTATAGGAGAATTGAAAGACTACTATGCTGACCTCTATAAGTCTAGGGCTTCCCATATGGAAGAAGAGTTCGCGGACTACTTAAGCTATATAAAAATGCCTTTCCTGACGAACGCACAGAGGGAATTCTTGTCGACACCGATACAGGAGGACGAAATTAGGGAAGCTTTGGGAGGGATGCGTGACGGTAGCGCACCTGGGGCGGATGGCCTCACAGTGGGCTTTTATAAGGTGTACTTAGACAAACTGATCCCACACCTGCTGGCCCTCTTTGACAACATCTGCGAGGAGGGGTCTGTGTCCCTAACCATGAGCGAAGCGCTTTTAGTCACAATTTTGAAACCTGGGAAACCCCCCGACTTGTGCGGTTCCTATCGTCCACTCTCCTTATTGAACGTAGACGCCAAGCTGTATGCAAAGATTCTGGCCACGCGTTTGGCCCTCCTAGTCCCAGACCTAGTGGCCCCAGAGCAGGCTGGGTTCGTCCCAGATCGAAACTTGACTTATAATATTCGTACTGTGTTGGGAACGATGCAGCATGTCAGACAGGACAACAAAGCGATTGCAGTTTTCCTGGATATGGAAAAGGCCTTCGACTCTGTCGAGTGGCCATTCATGGTCAGGGTCCTGAGGAAATTGGGGTTGGGAGAACCCTTCCTGCAAATGTTAGGGGCTTTATATCATACACCCACTGCCAGACTGCGAGTGGGAGACTATGTCACGGACGCCTTTGGAATCAGTAGAGGTACTAGGCAGGGGTGCCCCCTCTCCCTGCTCTTATACGCCTTGATTGCGGAACCCTTGGCAGGCGCTATTAGGGAATATCACGCGGCTGAAGGTATCAACTTCCCAACGTACAAAATTGGTATCTCCACGTATGCTGACGATACCCTGCTGTATGTACGAGATCCGGAATCCAACCTTACATCAGTGATCAGAGAGGTTGTGCGGTTCGGGGTCCTCTCGGGCCTAAAGGTCAACTGGGCCAAGTCAGTTGTGTTCCCCCTAACACCAGTAACGGAACCATTTGAGATGGACTATCCGCTGCAGTGGTCCACGGACCCGGTACGATACCTGGGAATACGATTACACACGGACCCCGAAACGCTGCTCCGGGAGAACTATGGGACTACGTTTTCCAGGTTAGTTGACGAAGTAGACATATGGTGCAGGCTCCCCCTGTCGCTCATGGGTAGGATCGCTATCGTGAAAATGGTAGTTCTTCCTAGGTTTCTGTTCCTGTTCAATAATTTACCTATTGTCCTCTCGAAGGCCTTCTTTAAACAATTGACACAAGTTCTTACGAGACTTGCCTGGGGGGGTGGCCAGCCTAGAATTCAATGGAAAGTACTGACACTGCCATATGAAATGGGGGGCCTAGGTGCTCCGGATATGGAAAGATATTACAGGGTGGCACAGGCAGCTCATTTGCACTCGTGGATACACGGGCACCCTCGCACTCCGCATGTAACTCTAGAACGCTTGTTCGCGGAGCCCACGCCATTGCCGGCCACGGTCTGTCTTCCGGTGGACCGTAGGGTTGGCCAGCTCGACTCCATAAAAGCCACGAACCATGCCTGGCATGAGCTGGCGAGAGCGCAGGGATGCGATTTACTGTACTCCCCCATCATGCCAATCGACTGGGCAATATGGCTCCCTTTGCTGATGGAGAGAGGAGTCACGAGATCACTAGCAGGTCTTGGGATTACGAAATTGGAAGACTTGTTCTTAGACGGGACGGTGAAGACATGGGAACAGCTGCCCCCAGTGCGGGCTGAAGCGTCGTTGTTGACACGCTTTCAATATCACAGACTCCGTAGTGCGATGCAGGAACTCTTGGGCCCGGAGCTGGCAGAGCCCTCTGAATTGCCGGAGCTCACGTACGTCATTAAGACAGCGTCCTCTCGCAAATTGGTGACGAACCTAAATAAACTGGGGGTTCGTCATAAACAACTCCTACCCTCCAAAGCCAGAGCAGAGTGGCAGCACGACCTGCAGACGCAGATAGATGATGCAATGTGGACCTATTGCTGTGTCAGCACGAAAAAAATTTCATTGAACGGACGGCACAGACTGGTGCATTTCAAGTATTTGAATCGGGTTTATTACACGCCGGAGAGACTGCACAGATATGGTCTGAGACAGTCCCCGGAGTGTGAACGCTGCCATGCACAAGTAGCCGACTTCCTACACATGGCGTGGAACTGCCCTGGGATACAAAAATTTTGGGGTGAAGTGTTCTCGGAAGTAAGCATGTTGCTGAATACGGAGGTTGAGGTCTCCCCGGCGCTGGCCCTGATTGGATACTCGAAGCCGCTTCCGGTGGCGTTGCGGCGTCTGGTGGATATGGCTTTCCTTATGGCCAGACGAGTTGTTGCCACCTGCTGGATGAGGGGCCCGTTGCCTACTAAGGAGAAGTGGAACAGAGATATGTTGTACTGCTGCACTCAATCGGAAGTATATAGTGAACTGCTTCCCCCTAAAAGTCGCCCCAAGAACTTCTGGAGTCTATATAAGGCGCATGCAGAGGTCAGCGGTGGTAGGGAGGGCAGTGAGCAGGATGTTGATTCATCTGAGCCGGAGGATACAGGGACTCAGGGATTGGGAGCGGGCCGGAGGCGAGAAGATGATCTAGGATAGATACTCTGACACGGTCCTTAGCATGGATAGTATGAGTGGGTTGGGATTGTTGGCACACTTAATGTGTGTATTCGGGCCTGCTGGGGGGTCGGGCTGGGGGGTGGGGGGGGGGCTGGGCGGCGGGCTGGG
Organism: Lissotriton helveticus; assembly: GCF_964261635.1. NCBI lineage: Eukaryota > Metazoa > Chordata > Amphibia > Caudata > Salamandridae > Lissotriton > Lissotriton helveticus. The sequence goes on from NC_136068.1 coordinate 581,495,260, forward strand.
GACGCTTGGCGTGTCTTCTGTTCCTTCCTCGTCCCTTTCCCCCTCCCCCCGGCTGCCCCCTGGGGTGACACTCGGTTAATCCAACTAGAGAGGTGGTGCGGGTAGACACACAATCGACAATAATGGGTGGGGGGTTAGTTGGGGTAGGTAGTAGTTGTTTTTCTTTTACGCTCAGGGGGTATGGGTTTGCGGCACTAGGGGTTGGGCTGACTGACAGCTAGTAACTCACAACAAAGGGCACTGAGTAGCTGTGGGTATGAAAGTGCTGAGTTGCTGGTCACATACCTATTGCATATTGTTGCACCATGCTCTCCTTGAACGCCGCCGGGCCTCCGGGATGTCGGCAGTCTGGCTGTGTTTAGATACGTGATTGTGATTGCATGTACTGTTTCTATTCCGGCGTTCAGCCTTGCTGTGCTGCGAGCAGTATGCCCTGTAACTTGTTTGACAACGAAATAAAGGTTTTTGAAACTTAAAAAAAAAAAAAAAAAAAATCACCCTCGTCACCCATCTCCTGCATTTCAGGGTCAACAGACGGGCCGGTTTGTGGAAATAGAAATCTCCAAACGACGTCGAGAGCGGCGCCCAGCGGCGCCGCTCCGGCGCCAGAACCGGACCGAGGGTAGGATCGGGGATGGCGTCCATAGCAGGTGCCGGGGCCACACCCCCAGGACCGGTGCCGGTGAGGTTGTGAGGTCGACCGGCGACGACTCGGATCCGGAAGCGGATCCACGGAGGGCCTGCGGCACCGGGACCAAAGTCGCCGGCGGCGCCGGGGCTGAAGCACCCGACCCGCTAGGCCCTCCAGCCGGGGCCGTTGGGCCCAGAGGCGCCACGGACCTGGCGTCGCGTCATGCCCAGGGACCCGAAGGTGTGAGGCAGGCGGCGACATCCGCGACTCCGTCGGAGCCGCGTGGGTGGTGTCACCCGAACCTGCGGCCGCATCGCGCGAGCGTCGGGGTGGGTCGGAGGAACGATGACGTCTCTCCGACCTCTCATGCCTCTTACCTAAAGACTTGGATCCTGACGACCGATGTCCACTCCCGGAGCTGCGAGGGCTCCGTCCCCGCGACCGGTCCCTCGACCTCCTGTGGGACCGGGACCTGGAGTGGCGCGGGGCCGACCGCCGGAGCTCAAGTCGCTTGCGGGAGTGCTCCCGCCTAGCTTTAGACGTCAGGGCCCGGCAGTCGGAGCAGGTGCGGTCGTCGTGGTCGAGGCCTAAACACTTGAGACACCGGCCATGGGGGTCGGTAACCGACATCAGTCGGTCGCACTTGGAACAGGGTTTAAACCCGGTCATCCCTACCGGCACCGTCGGAGTCGAAAACTCGAGTAGAGAAATGATCAAAAAGATCAAAAAATTTAGTCAAAAAAGACTAAGGGGTAGAGCTTCTCCGTATCTGCGCTAGCTGGCGTGGAAAAAAGAAGAACTGACTTCAGCGCGCGAGGGCGGCGTCTAAGTACTCCGACGACGTCATTCCGGCGCTAACGACGCCGACGACGAACGCGGAGCCGTGGACGACGCCTGCCAGCGCGCAGGGGTATTGCTACGCAAAATTTTCCGGTTCCAGTCTGACGTCTAGGGATATTCTAAGGTAAGGAATCTATCACTAACATGTCTCTTTCAGATGAAGATACCATCAAAATCATGAACACCATCCACTACAGTTCTCCATCTGACACCTGCCCGCACCATATCTGCCAACAAAGTAAGCATCACCATCGCACCCCATCTCCGCAAGATCATCAACAGTTCCTTCGAGTCCGCAACCTTCCCGGAGAGCTGGAAGCAAGCAGAGATCAACGTCCTGCTCAAGAAACCCAAAGCTGACCCCAAGGACCTCAAGAACTTCAGGCCCATCTCCCGCCTCCCGTTCCCGGCGAAAGTCATCAAGAAGATCGTCAACAAGCAACTGACCACCTTCCTCGAAAAGAACAACATCCTGGACCCATCCCAATCCGGATTCCGCAGCAACCACAGCACCGAAACAGCGCTCATTGCCGCCACCGACGACATCAGGACCATGATGGACAATGAAGAAAACACAGCCCTCATCCTCCTGGACCTCTCAGCTGCCTTCAACACTGTCTGCCACAACACCCTCCGCACACGCCTCCACAACGCAGGGATCAGCGACAAAGCACACTGGACTGGACCACCTCCTGCTCACCGGCAGAACCCAGAGTGCCCGCCTCCCCCATCCCCCCATTCTGCTCTAAAGACACCAAGATCATCTGCGTCATACCCCAAGGATCATCCCTCAGCCCGACACTCTTCAACATCTACATGGCATCACTTGCTAACATCGCCAGAATTCACGACCTCAACATCGTCTCATATGTTGACGACACCTAGCTGATCCTCTCCCTCACTAAGGCCCCCACCACCGCCAAATCCAACCTCCAAGAAGGAATGAAGGCCATCGCTGAGTGGATGACGAACAGCCGCCAGAAACTAAACTCCGACAAGATGGAGGTCCTCATCATTGGATACACCCCCTCCGCCTGGGATGACTCATGGTGGCCGGCCGCGCTGGGAACTGCACCAATGCCCACTAACCACGCACGCAATCTGGGAGTCATCCTGGATTCCGTGTTGTCAATGATCCAGCAAGTGAACACCGTCTCCGACTCCTGCTTCAACACCCTCCGCATGCCCCACCAGATCTACAGATTGCTCCCCACCGGTACCAGAAGGACAGTCACCCAGGCCCTCGTTAGCAGCAGACTGGACTACGGCAACGCCCTCTACGCAGGAACTTCAGCCAAACTCCAGAAATGACTACAACGCATACGGATTGCCTCTGCAAGCCTCATCCTCGACATCTCCCGCCACAGCCACATCACAGCCCAACTGAAAGACCTGCACTGGCAGCCCGTCAACAAGAGGATCACCTTCAAGCTCCTCACCCACACTCACAAAGCTCTCCACAACGCCGGACCAGCGTACCTCAACAAACAACTCACCTTCTACACCCCGAACCGCCAGCTTGGATCCGCTGACCTCGCCCTTGCCATCGTCCTCCGCATCCGCTGACGGCCGCCGGCAGCGGATCATTCTCCCACCTTGCCACTAAAACCTGGAACACCCTCCCCATCCACCTACTACAGACTCAGGACCTACTCTCCTTCTGAAGACTCCTCATGACCTGGCTATTCGAACAGTAGCAGCACCACCCCCCCCCCCCCCCCCCCGCCCCCCAGCGCCTTGAGAACCTCATGGGTAAGTAGTGCGCTTTAAAAATGTACTGATTGATTGATTGATGAAATCCATGCTAATGGATAACCATGGATTGTTGGGTACAGGTAAAGGTTGCAACAGTCCAGCAGGAGCACAGTGCAATGTTTTCTGTCTAGCACAAGTAGGACAAGCTTTGACAAACTCAGCAATATCTTGGGTCATGCCTTTCCACCAGAACCATCTCCGACATGTTTGTGTTGTCTTTACTCCCCCAGGATGTCCGGCCAATGGTAATGCATGACACCATTTCATAATCAAAGCTTGAGTTTCTATCGTGGGGAGAAACAGACGATTGTCATGGAAAAAGAGGTTGTTTTGTATCGTATTGCGAGGATCTGTTAACCACTCTTCCTGATCCAAAAAGGCAAAGGCTTGTTCTAGGAGTGAGGAAAAGGAGTCTGATTCTTTACCAATCCAATCCAATCCAAAAATTCTTTATTTCGGCCATATAGACCATAAAAGACACAATATAATACAGACATGCATTAAAATAGATTTTAAAATACATAGTAAAAATGCTCACTCAACAGCGAGGAAAAATTTATAATGACATTAAAAAGTTCAGGGGGCTTTTTTCTTTCTGATGAGCCACATTGCCATTAGAAATTTGGATACAGCGAACACAATGTGGCCCAAGGTACTGGTTTTCATGATTCTGTATGCCTGCGCATACTCTCTGAACCCTAGGTTCTTACAAAGCGGCGCTATCCAATAATTTCTGGGCCTTTGATATGCAGGGCACACAAACAAGATGTGAAGGTCATCTTCCTCGTGGATGTTGCAGCAGGGACATGTTTTACCACCCCCGTTGGTCCACTTGGAGGTGAATGAGTTGATGGGAAGTGTACCAAGCCTCCATTGGACAAACAATTTCCTCGCCAGGATGGGGAAAATAAAATCCATAAAAGGTTCAAAGACATAAGAATTTTTGGATTCCAAGAATCGTTTGGTTAAGGTGCCACTGTTTTGAGCATCCATCATATGTGCGAGGGACCTGTCTTTGTAGATTTGGGACAGGGCTCTGCGGGAGATCGCTTGACAACCACACACTGGGTCCTCCCATAGCTCTCGGAGGTTCATGGCAAACAGTTGATTTTTCACAAAGGTGAGCCAGGGGATTTTGCCCCTGCAGTTCAAGCTCATGACATGGGTGAGATCCTCCCTGTAGTGGTGAAGTTCATTTGTGGACCAGAGCCTGTGCCAGAACTTCACTGGCTTTGACACAAGCTCCTCTGCAATAGGAGGAAGACCCATGTCCATTCTCAGAGGCTGGAGTGGCGTAGCTTGTGGGAGAGCTGATTCTTTACCACAACCATCCTCTACGGCAATAATCTTGTGTTCAGGGATGATGGGCACAGGTGCCTCAACTGAGTTTTTATGTTCTTTTCTCAGGCAAGACAAGGCATCAGATTTTCCTTGTTTCACTCCAGGGTGGAAATGGATACTGAAATCGTACTAGCAGAAAAAGGATACCCATCTCATCTGTCTTGGTGCAAGGGCTCTGGCTGTCGTAAAGTATTGGAGATTCCGATGATTGGAATAGATAGTGATTACATGAGGGGACCCTAAAAGATAATGGCGCCAATCTTGGAATGCCATTTTAATGGACAAGTACTCTCTCTCCACAATGGTGTAGTTCTGTTCCGCCTGTGATAGGGTCTTAGAAAAATAGGCCACCGAATGGTTATGGTCCCTTTGTGATAAGACCCCACCCACAGCATATTGAGAGGCATCTGCTTCGATATGATAGGGCTGTGTCTCATCCGCATGTCAAATAATGGGGGAAATGGTAAAGCTGTTTTTTAGGGCTTGGAAAGCCTTTTCAGCAGCTTTCTCCCACTCAAACACCACTCCTTTTTTAGGAGTCTAGTAATAGGAATAATGTGTTCAGAAAAATGACTGATGAACCTCCTATAAAAGTTAGCAAATCCTAAGAAAGATTGCACCTCTTTTGCAGTGGTAGGACTAGCCCAATCGGTAATGGCCGACACTTTGGCAGGATCCATGTGTATTCCTTCAGGGGAGATGACAAACCCCAGGAAGGCTACTTTTTGGGTATGAAAGAGACATTTATCCAGTTTGGCAAAGAGGTGATTCTCCTGCAACCAACGTAGTATCAGACTCACATGTTCCACATGTTCTTTTTCATTCTTGGAATAGATTAAAATATCGTCTATATAGACGATGACAAATATGTCCAGGTACTCTCTCAAGATTTCATTTATAAAGAACTGAAAGGCCGCTGGAGCATTACAATGACCAAACGGCATGACGCAATACTCATATAGACCGAACTTGGTGCAGAAAGCTGTCTTCCACTCATCTCCTTCTCTGACTTGGATCAAATGGTAGGCTCCTCTCAGATCAAGTTTAGTAAATATGGTGGCCTTTCTCACCTGATCCAGGAGGTGGGAGATTAGTGGAAGAGGGTATTTGTTCTTGATAGTCACCTTGTTTATGGCGTGATAATCCAGGCACGCTCTAAGGCCTCCCTCCCTCTTGGGGATAAAAAAAAATAGGGGAGGAGACAGGGGAAGTTGAGTGCCATATGAACCCCTTCTTTAACATATCCTGTAGGTATTCAGACAAATACATGGTCTCCGGTTCAGTGAGGGAATACATTCTGGTAACAGGCAGATCTGAGCCAGGCACTAAATCTATCCTGCAGTCATAAGACCTGTAGGGTGGCAAGGCTATTGCCTTCACTTCGTCAAATACCTCTGAGAACTCCATATATTCCGTAGGCAGAACAGAGGTGTCTGTCGATGAAAGGTCGCAACACAAAGGAGAATGCCAGTGGGCGATTTATCAATAGCAATGGGTCATACAATAAGGAGAGCGTAGCGTTACCTTCCTAGAGACCCAGTCAATTTGCGGATTATGACGCTGGAGCCACAGGACTCTGAGAATGGCCCCAAAATTGGGGGTGTCGATCAAATCGAACGTAATGACCTCCGAATGCCCATTATCACACATCATGATAAGGTCGGGAGTTTGGTAAGTTATCAGGCCAGATGACAATTCAGTCCCGTCCACTGCCCTTACTTTTTCAGGTTGTTTTTCGGAACGAATGCTAGTCCCAAAGCCCTAGTACCGGCTATGTCCAAGAAGTTTCCTGTTGGCCCAGAATCCAGCAAGATAGACATGATTTGCCTGAGCTGGGACGGCAGAGGGGAAACCACATTGATAGAGAAATGTTTGGAGCCAGGGTATTGGCCTGGAATCTAGAGATCTTCAAAGCAGGAGGACTTGGAAGTGCGATCTCTATACTCTCCAAGTCAGTCAGTTTTCCGACTGCACAACTAGGCCGGTTCTACCTGCAGGTGTTCTCGAGGCGGACTTAGGTTTGACTGGACATGCTCTAGCGAAATGGCCTCCTTTACCGCAATACAAGCAGCGATTCAATTTTCTGCGGTTTTTTTGCTCTTCACTGGACAACGGTCCTCTAATCCCCCTATCTGCATAGGTTCACTGGTGTCACTCGCTTCTTTCTTCTCGCTTCTAGCAAGAAAAAGACGAGAGTACTCTCCTTTGATCTATTCCCCTTTTCTCTTCGATAAGCGGTGGTCTAACTTGACTACTAGGTCCATGAACGCAGAGCATTCTTCTGGGGGGTCCACTATCTGAGAGAGGATGTCTTTGAGCTCGTCTTTGAGTCCCCTATAGAACAAGGAGGTCTGTTTGTCTTCAGGCCAATGAGTCTCAGTAACCAAACGATTAAAGGTGGTGATATGGTCAATAGGTCTTTTGACCCTTGTTTACGGTTTAATAATTCATTGTCACTGGCCTGCATGTAGGAGTGTCGAGCAAAGAGGCTCCTCATTCTATCTTTAAACAGAGTCAAATCGTATAAAATGGGGTCATCATTTTCTACGAGAGGCACCACCCAGAGTGCAGTATTACCACTCAGATACGAAATTATAAAGGCAACTTTCGTGCATCATCCGGGAAAGAGGCGGCTCTGCACAGCAATTGAAGGTAACACTGATTCATAAACACCCCGTACTTGTTACTATCCCCATTAAATCTTTCAGGCATTGCAAGAGGTGTCTGGGGAGGTGTGAAAACTGTGACATTAACCGGGGAAGGGGTAGAGACTGTGGGAGTGGAACCAGAAGCGGGGGTAGGGACCTGAAAATGAGCAGGTTGTATGTAGCTACACCTAGGTTTGGGATTAGTGTCTGGAACTCTAACCTCTAAATGTTTTTATGTTTTTAATATGTTTACTTTGGAGACAAGGCGTTGGTTCTCGCCTCTCACTAACTTAAGCTCAGTTTGTAGATTAACTACAGCTTCCGCTAACTCCCTCATGGTGGTTTCTAAAGACATAGACTCATCCATGATGGTAGCAAAGGAAGTTCTTCCGTCCGTCTTCGCTCAGGGGGAATGAATATCGTGGGCCTGGCTTTCCTTCAGGGGTGGGGGGGACTGATTCTCCAGGCAGAAGTACCAGTTCCCCATGAGTGAATAGTGAGCCCCCCAGCTCCCCAGAGATACAGCCACCCCAGTGCAATGCAAAACACACTAAGGGAACGAAAATATCTACAGAGTATGAAGAGACCAAGAGGGACAACCAGAGAATCCTCAGTTGCGACCAGCAGGGAGAAGGACCAGCCCAATAGACCCTGGAGTGCTACAGAAGAAATGACGAGATGAAAAAGACACAAATAATAGAAGGAACTAATGACTTTGGGGATTTCGCAACGCACAAGAACAGAACAAGAAAAACAGGTTGTGTACTCTCCCATACTTACTTGGTTCAATGCTTGTTTAGTCCCGTAAGATGGTCTCGTGGTTAAAGTTAAAAATGGCTGGTGGATAGTCTTTCAGCAGTTTAGACATAACAAAAATAATACTAGGGCATCCGTCTCCCTATGACGTGGTGTATAGTTCTTTGATTGCGAAAACAAATAGCAGCAGATCCTGGGCGCAGTGTGTACTGATTATGTCGTTAGTACACTACGAAGCTCTGAATGCTTGTCAAAACGTGAGGCAACAAAAAACAAAGATATAGCGCGACTTTGCACTTTGAAGTAACAAGAATGCAAGCGCTCCTGTGCTAGAACGTGAATCCAGAGATTTCCTAAAATAGAACAGAAAGGCAGACACAGCTCGTCCTAGCGCTGGGAAGGCGGGAAGGTGGGGAGAGGTTGCGCGTCCTGCACTGGGAAAGCAGGAAGGTGGGGAGAGGTAGCGCGTCCTGCGCTGGAGAAGTCAGCGGGCCAGAAACTCAACGCATTCTAACGCTAATTTAGTGTGATTGACAGCGCATTCAGCGCAGCAGGAAAAATCGCTGAGAGGGTTTTTAGGCGCCTCCTTGCGCTGTGTAGAGGAATGATTGACAGCGCGTTCAGTGCGGAAGAGAAACAGCTGAGAAGAGTTTTTAGCAAGTCCTCGTGCTGAGACAAAAAATGAAGAGGGGCGAAAACTGAAGGCACAAACTTCCTTGATGCACCAGCAGCTCTGCTACAGATATCGGGGAACTAGATTGAGCAGGGTTAATCCAGACAAGGAGAAGGGCAAGGTTCAGCCGAAGGAAAGCCAAGCACTGCGATACAGGAGCTGAGTGCTTAAGAACCTCCTAGTTACATGATCAAGCCCACAGCAGCATGAGACAGCACACAACCAACACTCCTCTCAGTGCATTCTGGGAGATTTCGTTTTAACACGGTCCACGAGCCTGGCGCCTAACATTTTGACTATGGGCCATGGGCCACCTATTGTTAACAATGGCTCTGATATGTTTATGTTTATGTTGTTTACTGTATGTGGTTATAAGACAAGCCTCATGACTGGCCCTGTCGCCCACTTTATCTGATTCGGACGTCTCTGCGGTCCTTGAGGCTTTATGAATCAATAGATTTTCTTGAGAGACCTTGATGACTTTATCTAGGGCCGAATGAATAATCTGGTGATTGTAGCCCCTATCCGCAAATCTACATTTGGCTTCATTCACACATTTTTAAATATAAATTTGCGCACACACCCACATGCACACACATTTGGAATAATATCAGACTTTACAACAGCACTATGGAGCAAAGGCATGAGTTATAAAGCCCTACATGGTATTACAACATGTTATAAAGGTCAATGCATTGTAATGCCTGTAGGGTAAAGGCATGTGGGATGATGCCCTGTGTTGAAAGTTTGATATTCAGCAGTTTTTTTCTTCACAGTCCCCTTTCCGCTTAGATTTCTCTAGAAATGTTGGTGTGGCAAGGAACTTCAGAGATTTTAGTGGGTGAGACTGAGTAGCATCTATCTTCAGGACATCCCTGTAGAGGCATTTAAAATTTGCCATTGCCGTGCTCAAATGAAATCTCTGGGGGATGTCTGAAATACAATTTTCCACTCAGCCTTACCCTCTCAGAATCTTTAAGTGTGTTGTGCAACATTTTTAGACAGAATGAAAACTTACTAATTTTTGGAGCCACATTTAGGGTTTTTTACAAACTGCAAAGCTTCTTTTATCAAGAGTAAATCAACACACATGCTGGCTGCAAAAACAACCAAAAAGTGGCAGAACATTTTTCCAGAAGAGCACAAGATGGAAATATTGCAATAAAAAATGACTGAAACACAAAAGACTGGTCAGAGTCAAGAGTTCAAGAAAATAAAGATTAAACAACTTTCAACTGTTGTGCATGGTGGAATTCTTATGTCAGGCTGCAGCCATTAAGTCAAGACAGAATCTTAGGTCACTATGGTATGGGCCAGTAGGCTCATCATGCGACTATCCACCTGGTCAAAAAAGCCACCCTCAAAAAGATAGCGGCTGAGAAGGCCTTCGGCCAAATGAAGGGGAATTTCTTGAGTCATGCTTCAGAATAGTATTGGCCACACATTCTTACAGATGGAGTTTCTCCAACTATGATAACCCATTCGCTATAGTGACCCTCAATGGGCACCTCCCTAAGCCCTTTAATATTTTCAGGGGTACCAGACAGGGTTGCCCCTTGTCACTCCTCTTCTACACACATCTTCACAGAGCCCTTAGAATGCTTAATTCAGCAGACACCAACGGTGATAGGGATTAAATCCCAATGACATGTTTTGGAAAATAGGTTCCCCACAGACCTCTCTCCCAGCTGTACTGGTTATACTGGAGGGCTTTCAATGAGTCACTGGATTAAAGATTAATCTTGACAAATCAGAAATCCTAAATTTGACTCTTGAGATGGATGAAGTGGCCGACCTTTCATCTCTCTTTCCCTTTCGATGGGCCTCTCTGACATAGTTCTGCAACTCCTGTGGTACCTTGTGTAGTTGGAGAAAAGTCATAGACCACCTACCACTTATCTCAGTACCCCTGTTGTAACAACCTTATGAACTTGGAATAAATACATGTGGTGTCCTACCCATTCCCTTACATTTCAACCCAGCCTTCATGCCCGCTTTTCATGGCTGCTCCTTCCTTTCCAGGATGGAAGGAGTCGGTAAAATGATCACTGACATGAACAAATGTTACTTACCTGTAATCTGTGGTTCTCCAGTATTGGTATATTTCATAGATTCACATGCCTGTATCATTCCCCGTCATCTGAGTGGGAGTCCCACGGTACATAAAAATAGCAATAAACATGCATATAGAAACCATATCATAGGTAACCTAGAACCAGGAAGTAAAGTACCTAGAAGTCAAAAGGAAAAAATCCTCCACTTTCATGACTCGTCCAAGTCATTATATATAGTCCAAACTACAGCCAATCAGGCAACAGCACCCTCCAGAATGTTCTCCTCAAAGGCTCAGGCTCTCAGATTTTCTAGCACAAGTGTGATCCAGAGTGAAAAGAGCATAGAAGAGCCACTGAGGGGAGGTGGGCGGGTTGCATGTGAATCCATGAAAGATACCAATACTGGAGAACCACAGATTACAGGTAAGTAACTTTTGTTCTTCTCCAATATTGGGGTATCTTACATAGATTCACATGCCTGAATCAGAGCAGAGAGCAGTAAATCCATAATAATTCTCGTGAGATTATCATCACAACATAAGCATATGCATATCAGAGGCAATATGTAATTACAGATATAGATATCTATACATATCTATACATACACATATATATATATATATATATATATATATATATATATATATATATATATATATATATATATATATACATACATATATTAATCCATAAACAATCATAGAAGATCTGTACTTAAGAAAATACCAAAGAGGAGGAGGGAAGAACAGAGACTCACCTTATTTACACATATTACGAAGAACCGCCTGTCCCACAGACTTGTCTGCATTGCTGGCAGCCTCCAGACAGTAGTGCTTCGTAAAGGTGTGCCTGCTGGACCACGTAGCAGCTCTGCAGATTTGATGACGAGGCACAGCAGCAAAGAGAGCAGTAGAGGAAGAGATTGCTCTAGTAGAATGCGCTCTCTGAGTTGTTTGTAATGGTCTGCCTGCAGGCTGATGACAGAAACAAATTGCAGCAGAAATCCAACAAGCAATGGACTGTTTGGATATTGGGTGTCCTGTATGCATCTTTCCATAAGCTACAAATAGCTGATCAGATTTTCGTATTGAGGATGTCCTCTGTAAATAGAATTTTAGAAACCTCTTGACATCAAGAGTATGCAAAGTCCTTTCCGCAGGTGATTGAGGATTAGAAAAGAAAGTCTTTAAAATGACCGGTTCGTTGAGATGGAAGTCAGAAGGTACTTTAGGCATAAAAATGGGGTTAGTGCGTAGCACTACCGAGTCCCTGGTGAAATGAAGGAAAGGCAGTTTAATAGTGAAGGCTTGAATGTCACTGACCGGCCTAGCTGATGTGAGACACTTTCCATGAAAGAAACTTAAAATATGCCCTATGAATAGGTTCAAAGGGGTGTCGCATAAGTTGTGAGAGCACAACGTTAAGATGCCAGGATGGAGGTGGGCGGCGGACGGGAGGAAACATGCGAAACAATCCTTGGAAGAATTGCTGAATAATCCTAGAGGAGTAAAGAGAGTTGGAACCATCCTGACGGAATCTTGAGATGGCTGCTAAGAAGACTTTAAGAGTACAATGAGAAAGGCCTGATCTTGCTAAATGTAAAAAGAAAGGCAACATTTGTTCCAGTTTTGCATGGAAAGGATGAATGTTGGCGGCTTGACACCACAGGGAAAATCGTTTCCATTTGAGCCTGTATGCCTTTATTGTGGAAAGCGCACTAGCATTGGCCAAGACTTCCCTACAGTCTGAAGGAATGTCTAAGTGAGCGAATTCAAGGTGTTCAGGTGCCAGGCAGCTAAGCGCAGAGATGCAGGATCCGGGTGGCAGATCTGTCCGTTCTGAATGGATAGAAGGTTCGGTATTGTTTGCAACTGAATGGTATCGCATTCAGAGAGAAGGAGGAGTTCGGTGAACCAGAACTGGCGAGGCAACATGGGAGCTATGAGTATTAGGCGACAAGGCTCCTTCTTCATCTTCGGAGAACCCCGGGAACCAACGGTATTGGTGGAAAAGCGTAAGCATAGATCCGCGACCAGTTCATCTAAAACGCATTCCTGCACGATCCTTTGTGGGGACGCCAGCTTGCAAAGAATGGCCATTTGTGTTTCCGACTGGTCACAAACAAGTCCAGCTCGGGTCGACCCCACTTCTAAAAAATACGATCCAAAGTTGGTTGATGGAGCTCCCACTCTTGATCTGCTGAGGGAATCCGTGAGAACGTTGGAAACTCCCGGGACATGGACTCTTGTCAGACTTATCCAATGTCGGATAGCCCAATCCCAAATTTGCTGAGCTTGCTGCGACAGTAAATCTGATCTTGTCCCTCCTTGTTTGTTCAAGTAGTGCATACTAGTTGGGATGTCCGTCCGGATCAACACTGATGCTCCGAGAATGATGGTGCGAAAAGATTTTAAGGCCAGGAAGATAGTTAGCAACTCTAAGAGGTTGATATGCCAAGTCTGTTGCTGAACATCCCATTTGCCGCTGACTGTGAGTCCTTGCAGGTGTGCTCCCCATCCGTCGAGGGAGGTATCCGTAGTGATGACGAAGCTTGGAGCTTCCACTAGGAATGAGCAGCCTGCTGTCACGTTCTTCTTGCAAGTCCACCAGCGTAAAGCTTCTTGAATCCGAGGATTGATGTGGGTGAGATTGTCAAAGTATCTCGAAACCTGTAACCACTGTTTGTTGAGCTCCTCTTGCAGAGGTCTCATCTTGAGACGGCAGTTGGGGACCAGAGGAATGCAGGAAAAAAGCATCCCTAGACATGACTTGAACTGCCGGACTGAAATGCACCTTTTTGATCGCAGTAGTTGTGTGAGTTCGCAAAGTTTCAGTTGCCTTTCGTTGAGACAAAGGCTTGTGTCAACAGAGTGTCTATGGTGGCTCCCAAGAACGTTCTCCTTTGTGATGGGACGAGGTGAGACTTGTCAAAGTTGATGGAGAGGCCAGGGATTTGGAAAGAGACAGACATCTCTGAGTATGGGCGTTTACGATTGTGAAAGAATTCCTCTTGATAAGGCAGTCGTCTAAATAAGGAAAAATTTTAATTCCCTCCAGTCGAAGGTGCGCAGCCACCGGTGCTAAGACCTTGGTAAAGACATGGGGCGAGGAACGTAGTCCGAAAGGAAGGACTTGAACTGGAAGTCCCTGCCAGCCACTCTGAACCTAAAGAACTTTCTGTGTCTGGGTAGAATAGGTACATGAAAATAAGCGTCTTGGAGGTCGAGGGTGGTCATGTGATCTCCCGCAGTGAGAAGTTTAAGGATTTCTGGAAGAGTCAACATCCGGAAGGATAACTTTTTTAGATATTTGTCGAGGGAGAAAAGATCTAGAATGGGGCGCCATTCTCCCGATTTCTTTTTTATTTGAAAAAATCTGGAATAAAAACCAGTTCCTCTTTGCAATTACTTCAATCGCTCATTTTCGTAACATCAAATTTATTTGGGAAAAAAGCTCTGAGAGGTGAGCTGGAGGTGGTCCTTCGGGAGGAGAATTCGGAGGAAGTTTTACAAACTCTAGAACATGGCCTCTGGCCACAATGTCCAAGAACCATTTGTCTGTTGTTATAGCCGACCAGTTTGAGTAAAAAGGTGAGATTCTTCCTACTAACTTTAAAAGGGGTAAGCGGTAGAGCAAGTGGCAGTTGTCACTGCTTCTTTGACGGATCACGTCCGCGGTAGGAAGACTTTCTATTGTTTTGTGAATAAGCGGTAGTTGGTTGTTGCCTGAAAGATTGCTGGCGCTGAGAAGAGTAACGTTGGTTACTCTGATAGGACTGGTATTGTCTTTGCTGATAATAGCCTTCTCGTCTAGAGAAGGCTCCACAACCTCTAGCGCCACGAAAAGGAGGTTTCCGAAACTGAAGAGTTCCGAGAGATCTTGGTGTCTCTGTATACTTTTTGATGGCCTGGAGGGCCTCATCAACATGTTGACCAAAAAGAGACTCGCCGTCAAAAGGCATATCAATTATTTTAGCCTAAACCTCATGGTGAAATTATGTGGATTTTAACCAGCCCTGTCGCCGCAGGACTGCGGTACCTGCCAGTTGTCGAAAACTGTAGACGCAACATCCACAGCCGAATCAATAATCTCAGCCGAGATTCGTTACCCCTCCTGAAGGATTTTGAGCGCCTCTGACTTAGAGGGCGCAGGCAACATGTCGATGTAAGGCGAAATGTCCGACCACATCTGTCTATCGTATCGTCCTAAGATAGCCAGTGAGTTAGCTGCACGGGCGTTCGTTGCTGCCATGGTCGAAACTTTCTTCCAAATAGCGTCCAGACGTCTCCCATCCCCATCGGGAGGAGCTGACAGCGGAGAGGAGGGATTCCGCACTTGTCGTTGAGCTGCTTGGGCGATAAAGGAATATGCCTTTGGTTGACTTATCAGACATGCTGGCAAATCGTCTGGTGCCTAGTATTTCTTCTTGAGGCGTGGCAGGGCTGCTGGAATAGAAGCAGGAACTTTCATAACCTTTATTCCTTCCTGCCAAATTAAATCAATAATAGGGATAGACCATATTTGTTTCCTCGGTTGATCTTTAGAATCGTAAAGGAAACAATCATCCTTCTTTGTTTCCATAGGAAGGAGAAACCGTTGTGTTGCCCTCTCCATGAGAAGATGAAAACCTCCGATGTCAACAGGAGGAGAGTCGACCAGAGCGGGAGTAGAAGGAGACGGAGTTTGTATCTAGTAGTCATCCCATTCTGTAAGCAGTGATCTGTCATCTAATTCTCCTTCATCCCTATCGTCGTCCGAGGTGTGAGCATCCTGAGAGTGATGCGAAGGTAACGGAGAATGTGGTCTGGGCGACCTCAATGCTGACGATGATTGAGGAACGGGTGTAGGTAGTATAGAAGAAGCTGATTCAGATGGAGGGAAATGGCGATAACAATCCTCCAGCATGTACTGCAGATTATTTAGAAGAGCCAAAGGCATTTGGGCCGTAGGGATTGGAAGATTAAAAGAGTGTCTTTGATGATTGCCTCGTCAACGACACTCTTTTAATCTTCGTCGTCGAAGGAACGTTGACTGTAGACTTCACCTCTCTCGTCGACGGGACTGGTCTCACGGAGACGGATACCAGCATCGACGGCGAGGATGCCGACGACATTATCATCTGCGGCTTCGGCGATGAGAAAGTAGTAGTTGACGTCGTCGCCGCGGCGACGGTAGGCTTCGACGACAAAGACGTCGTCATCGAGTTCGTCGATGAGGGACCCCGTTTCTGAGGTAAATCTCTGTCAGAAACTTGTTTTGAAGCCTGAGACTTCACAGTCTTTCTCGAGGGTGTAGATGGCAGAGTTTTACTCTTAGAAGGTGGAGGAGCCTTTTTAGGTCGAGCCTAGAGCAGCGCATGCGCTGTCTCAGGCGAGACATTTAGTAAGTGGCTTTTCAAAGTGCTGCCAAAGGCTTTTCCCGGCCACCAGGGTGCGGTTACGCGCGTCGTGAACGTGCACAAGAGCCATCTGGCTTTTGTAATGGCTCATTAAGCCTTACTGCGCCTGAACCATGCTCCTCCCCCCCTCTCTTTTGAGTTCGCTCTACCATTCTCAGCGAACAACAGAAACAAATTCAGGAAGCACGCAGTAGCTGCAGATGCAGAAAACCACTTACCAATGCATTTCTACGCTATTTTAACACAGAACACAAAGGAAAGGCATGAGCAAGAAAAGTAAAAATATTGAAACTGCGCAAAAGAATCCATCTAAAAATATATTCAAATATTTACGATCATTGTACAGGACGCCGATCTCACCTGAAAGAGTGAGCTCCTTTTTTTCTCCACTGAATAATTCAGTCCCGGCGCTGTGTTTGAAAGGATCCATTCATTCTTGCAGACCTTGCACTGAATCAGTGAGAACACATGTGCAAGGTTCATGTTACCAAATGATTTAGCATGTGGACACACCCAAGCTGTTTTCATAAGAGCGGCCACATCTGAAGGAAAATATAATTTAGGCGCACAGTAAGTTACACTTACTTCTAGTGGCCTGGGCAGAAAGTGCCTTCTACTTAGCTCATTGAATTCTTCCGAAATACATATTCGTGTGTCAGCAAAGCCCCGATTAAACAAAGTACCGGTTCACGGCTTTAACACCAGACTGCATTCAATAATGTCACACCAATCACAGCCATTGCAGGACCGGTCATTGTTACTAACACCATTGTTGTTTACCAAACCATTCCTGAAAACAGCCCTAATCCCCAGACAGGCACATCATTTAAACTATGTTTTTTTCACAAAGCAGACTCCATGCTATTCTCGCACAAACTTATCAATACGTCAACATTAAAGTTCTTTGCTTTTTCTGGTTTTTGACAAAGAATATAAAGTTCATGTGTGTGCATTTGGATCTTACAAGCTGTTTTTCTTTATGAAGTGCAAACGTGTGAATACAACATTTTTGCAATTTAGCCACATTTGTTAAATTTTATTATTGTTATTTTTGGAAACTAAGGAATTATTTTTGGAAAACCAATATTTTTGTAAGAGAAGTAGGAGGTTAATGAGCCCAAAGTGTTGTTCAAAGCCCTGGCCTTATGTATGCATTCCTGTGCGTATTTTTGGCAGAGTGGGTTGCTGCAAGAGCCTATTCCTTCACAATGTTTTGCCTTTACCGTTTCTGTGGTTTGCTTCCAGATGTTTCAGTATTTTTTTTGCAGTAAGAACTTCTTGTTGTTTTGAGACAGCAGCACCAGCCGACCGCACATATTTGTAAATTTAGACAACGTGCGAGGAGCCTGACAGCAAATTGGGAGAGTCAGAGAGTCATCTAAAGCTCAGCATCTACTGGATAAAATTGTATCAACCCCTCTTTTCTGCTGTGTAAAACAGTAGCGGCCAAAAGTATAGAGTAGCAGAAGAGCCTTTACATGAACTCACCTCCCCAGTTGCGTCACAGGAAATATCATCATCTGACATTCGACCTGATTATTTCAGCGGAAGTGATACAACTTCAACTTTGACCTACACTACATAATTTACACCAGCAAAATCGGCATAACAGTTGCATGTAAAATTTTGAAATGTCTTAAATCACTGAAATGGACACCCCTGTGTCTGATATTATATCTGCACCTTTCCAGCCTTCCCTGTAGAGCATCCTTTCTCCTTTACTTCTAACCTCCCGAAACTCTCCATTTCTCACGGTCTTCTCATTTCACCTTCACTGCGTATTGGTTTTTGAAACATAAATAAAACGCATTGGCATAGCCAATAGGTCTCGCCTTTGGGACCTTATAAGTGTTTAGCCATGACACAGTTGATATTGTTGCACCAAGGATATTGTGCTGGATAACTAAACACTTATAAGGACCCAAAGGAGAGACCTATTGGCTATCCCAATGCTTGTTTGAAGTAGAAGGCAGCTCAGCACTCTTAGATGCGTGCTGTTTTTTCGACACCTTAGCCCTAGGAGAAAATAAGTCTGTGTCCGCAGTGCTCTTCCTAGAGGAAGTAGTCTTAACTGAGGCAACACAGATAAGGGATTGTCCTGATCTTTAGTCTTCTGTAGCCACAGTAGACGTCCCTCTCTGTCCCTCAGAGTCTTTTGTGGGAAAGTTCTGCAGATCTTGCAGTCTCTAGCCTGGTGGTCAGGATACAAGCAGTAGATGCACTTCTTGTGGGGGTTTCTGAAAACAGCCGGAGCTTCCCATAAGAGTCATAAGGTCGAAAGAGAAATTTCTTTGAAGAAGACATCATAAAATGAAGAATTTCTGAAGACACCCGAGAAGTACTGAGCAGAGCTCAGGAAGACTCCCTTCACACGACGTGTGGTAGAAAATCTGAGAGCCTGAGCCTCTGAGGAGAACATTCTGGAGGGTGCTGTCGCCTGATTGGCTGTAGTTTGGATTGTATATATAATGACTTGGACGAATCATGAAAGTGGAGGATTTTTTCCTTTTGACTTCTAGCTACTTTACTTCCTGGTTCTAGGTTACCTATGATATGGTTTCTATATGCATGTTTATTGCTATATTTATGTACCGTGGGACTCTCACTCCGACGACGGGGAATGATTCAGGCATGTGAATCTATCAAAGATACCCCAATACTGGTGAAGTATGATTCCGCCACACCAAAAACCTTCCAGCAACAGAACTGCTTACGACATTCCTGACTCAGAGCAACAGCTGTACTCACAGATCCTAGCATTGGCTTACGCATCCCATACTTCGCGAGGACGTCACTGGAGCCACATCCCCCTTTAAACTTAAGTTCCAAAACTGACTACCACATGGGAGCGATCTTGGCACTATATAAGCTTCTCCTAGCACCTGAGAATCCACAGGCATGGCAACATAACACAGAGTGGGAATGAGTACTGAGGACAACAGTAGAGCCTAAGTGATGGGACAAACTGCACAGGACATACACCCCCGCAATAACGTCCACTCATGGACAGGAAATACACTAGAACGTCTGGTTTGGCTGGCGCTATACTCCCCATACACTACACTGCATGTACCACAATGCTTTCCCCAGGTGCTGGAGGAGATGTGGCGTGTTTGGTGAAGCAGTTCACATGTGGTGAGACTGTCCATTAATACACTCTTCTGGGGAGGGGTATCCGCAGAATTAGAGGGTCTAACTTTTACTATCCCAGCTACTCCTGAGGTGATGCTCCTGGGCCTGAAACCCCCTATCCTGATTTGATATACTAAAGACGGACGGCTCATGTGTCTACAGTGCCTGGGTGCAGCACAATGTACAAGAGCATACCACTGGAAAAAGGCAGACACTCCACTCACTACACATGGGCACCAACTTGAATGGAAGATGCTAGCTATGGACCGCCTAACGAGCAACATTCAGGAATCTCATTTAGCTTTTGAGCAACATTCAGGAATCTCATTTAGCTTTTGAACTCAAATAGAAGACCTTGGTCAGGTTCCTGAGTTAGGGGACGCCCAGCTTGGCCCGCCCGCACACGATGGAGAGTACTAGATCTATTTAGCTGACGAAGAGAAGATACACCATGCTATTCAGTTGCTCATTGTATTTACTGTGAGACAGCACTCAAAAGGCGTGTGGGAGGGACGGCTGACTTATAAATAATATGCTTTCTCAGGTGGACACTGGTGGTTATTTCACCCTTCTGCAGCTGAGTTTGTCAGAAGGGAGGGAGGGAAGGGGCGAACGGTCGACGCATGACGGGGACACGAGGACCATGCACCATGTGGATAGACAAATGTGAGCACTGTGTACAACTTTAGCCAGTTGCGTTAACGTCTTTAATCAGCCTTTCTTACTTGCTCTTGTAATAATTTATGAATATACATGTTTCACTTTAAAAATGCTAATAACATGTTCTAAAACGAAAGCCATTTGAGGCTGCATTTCACTTGAATGATTTGTTTTGCAGTATCAAATATGCTCCAATAAAGATACATTTAGAAACAAAATATATACAGTGCCAGTTTAAAGATGCGTCATGAGGTGCTATCTGAATCTCTTGAATGGATGAATATTTCAGTCTGAGATCACTAATTGCGGAATGAATGGGAGTAACTGAAGCTGCTAAAAAAGGGCAGCAGAAAAGCTCCTTAAACATGTACTAGAGGCGCAACTTTTCTAAGAAAGAATATATTAATTTCGGGTCGTAGCGGAGCTGGCTATCTGCAGTCTTTTCGAATATCCAACACTCCAAATTCTAAAGGAAACATGTCACGTACAAAGCGTTAACACAGTGAAACAGAAAGTGTCCTTTCACCTTACTGAGCAGGTCCAGGTGGGTTCTGAACCTAAAACGAACGTCTCCTGAAAGCTTTTTTTAAAAATTAGTATTTGTATTCGTTTTGTATATAAGTATATGAGACAGTCAACCAGGAAACATATATTCCCCAAAATTCTGCTGTTTTGGCTCCTGTTTACCGACAACATTTCCCAATAGTCTAGCAAAGAAAGAAGAGGTTATCTCAGAGGTGAATACAAATATCACACCCTGGTAACAACATTTCAAAATTACAGCATAACAGTCGTGGAATGAAAATAGGCCCACCACGCGCCGCATATTCTGTCTTGTTTGGGGGGGGGGGGGGGGGGGGCATCTCCCCTCTTTATACACTTCTTCCTCAGCTACAGCACACCAGTCCATGCCCCTATACCATTCCTCCAAAGGTGGCTAAGGGCTACCCGTCAATGCCTTCCAACGTCTCTTTTCGCTAGAGCATACCAGTGTCAGAGAGCCTACACAATGCCCAACTTCCCTCCTCATCTTACATGATGCCGAGCAGGGTAGTTCATGGACTGAATGTAAAGGGCAGCCCAGTGACCTGTTCAAGAGCAATGTACATTTTCACCCAATAAGACTGAATCACCAGGGATTCCCATAATATGCCCCTGAAAGCTTTTTAAGATCTGTTCACCAAATCTCTCTTGGCATGCTGAGTTTATGAGGATCATCTTGCAACTGTTCTCTTCATCTTGGGAAGCATTCCGGGAAACAGGGAAATGGGTGGAAATTAGTAGGCAAATACCCTTCACCATGCCATTTGAAATGTCTCCTACTGAGCCCTTCTCCGACTTTTTATTCTACTGAACAAGTATCAGCATTTCTGTTTGTTATTATTACAAAAATTCCCTGGGTTGTAGTCCGTCACTTGGGAAAGATTTGACGGAGCTGTAGATTGTCTAATTCGTATTTGTGTTGTGCAGACCAGTTCTCTGCCCCTAAGCTTACCAGTGTCAAAGCAATATACTGGCACTAAATGTAAGTATCAGGTTAAATGGGGGAGCTCACAGTGGCTCCCGCATCTAGTAAGATATCTTCCTGAAACTTTGAAAAGCACTGGTTGCTGCCCACACACAAACACAGACTTTTGGCCTGTGGCCGCAGCA
This sequence comes from Lissotriton helveticus, assembly GCF_964261635.1. Taxonomy (NCBI): domain Eukaryota; kingdom Metazoa; phylum Chordata; class Amphibia; order Caudata; family Salamandridae; genus Lissotriton; species Lissotriton helveticus. The sequence continues at coordinate 581,516,801 of NC_136068.1, forward strand.
AAGCAAGCTAAAACAAAAGGAGCACTAAGGGCAATATCTTCTTGCTAATAGCCCATAACAAACCACTGCAAACAGCCCTTTCATGTGCCAAAATAGCTCTCTTCCATTGTGTAGTGCAAATGATTCATTCTTTATTTTGTGATTAGCTAGCTAGATGTGCGCGTTCTGTTTCTCTCTCCTTTTGTGTTTCATTCTATGTTTACCTATTACATTCTATCCTTGTTTCTTGTAATTGGTGGGGTTCTTTGTTTAACTAACAGCTCTTCAGGTTTTATTGAAAAGGAGGGGGCCAACAAGTGTGTTAAGAGAACACAACAAAAATACAGAATAATTCTCTTGGTGTTTCTTTGTTATTTCAGGGGGATGTAGCAGATGTGTTCATAACACTATAAACAAGACAAGAGTGTTCAATGGTAGTATTGAACCACCGTTAGGAGCAGGTCAACGACTTCACTTAGGCGTTTAAAGAAAGCCCTCACTCACCACCTAGTGATGACATGCTTCATCATCGGGCCCCACAAAAGAGACCTAGCGTCTCTTTTGTGTGCTTCAACGCCAGATCTATTGCGGAGCGGGTTGGTGGGTTAAGGCAGTGTTGTGCAAAGAAAATTAAGTGAGTGGTGGATAGTTAAAAATAGTCAGTAGTGTATCAAAATTAACTTTATTACAATGATCACTAAGGACTTATGGATAAAAATTATGTGTAGGAAATTCGTCCACAGTTAATTAAGTGGTAGTTTCCTAATATCAGCCGACATGTTTCAGCCACGAAACGGTATGAATTTACCTGGCATTCATCAGGACTCAGTGTGTATTAAACCCTGGTGGTATGGACTCTCTAAGGCCCACCCTTACCTAGGGACGTGAAAGTGAAAATTAACAAAAAAGTGAAAAGTGCAAACAAATTAGGAGGAAAAAAGTATCTTCCTAATTACTCCTGGTTTAGGAGGCTTCCGAACTTATGGTTTCTGCACCTGTGGATAAAAAATAACAAGGACAAACATGTAGGACAAAACATACATTGACTAATGATGCTGATCACTTAATGTCAGTCCATTGTGCTCCAGTTTGTGGTTTCAGAGACATTGTGTGGCAGAGTAACGATATAGTTATCACCACCATGGTCCCCAGATTTCTAGAACGCTAGAGGTGGGTAGTGATGTGTACTATACGTGCTATATACAAATAATGCTATTCACAAGGGGAAGTCATTTCAGAATCGCTATCAAACTAAAATGTTGGCGCGATCGCGCTAGCAGATTAAAAATTCTCACTTTTTTGGTGTCAAGGATTCACACCATGGGTCACAGGAGGGGGGTGGGAGCGTAATTGGCACACCCTGCAAATTGCCAAGATAGAGGGAATAAACGTACAATCAGTCATACAGCATTGGTTAGGTACTTAGCTTAGCGAAGTAATCGATGGAAGGGTTCTGCCTTTTGTACTCACGCCCTCGACGCTCAGCACCCGCTGTGAACCTGCGTCAACCCTCGCTTGGACCCCGAAGATGTGAACGCGAGGCCGCGAGAGCGTTAAGTAAGTATGTCACGGTAGGCTGCTTCCGGGTGGGTGCGGTCGGACCACATCGAGGCATGGGTGTGGGCCAATCGGCGCTTGCCGTCGCAATGACACGTGGTTGTATGAGCCAAAGAGGGGTGATGTTGTCGTTGTTAAGGACAACCAAAATAAAAGGTCGAGAGATTGCTTCTCAATCGAGTGATGCAGAATCGGGCCAGTTAGCAAATGAGGAGCCCGAGAGTTCTACTGAAATTCATTAACATTTGGAGATGACAGATGAGTGAACAGGCATGGTCACATCAACGAATGTGTGTGGGCCAGAGCGGCGCTTGACGTCGTTTAATCACGTGGTTCTATGAGCCAATGGGGGGTGAGGGTGTCGTTGTTAGGGACAACCAAGTCAAGCGTCAAAAGGGTGACTGTAGATCGAGCAATACAGTATAGAGCCGGTACTCCGATGAGGAGCCCGAGAGTTTTTTAGCTGACATTCACTATACAAAGAAGATATCAGATGTATCATCAGTGCATAGCAGGCATATGTGTGCCAGAGAGTCAAAACGTGTTAGCACTGTGCATGTGGGGTTTATGAAAACTGACAGAGAGGTTATTAATACATAACACGGGTGGGTTGATTAGATGAGGACGTTAAATGAAACGTTCCCTTGACTGTCATATGTCGATGTGGACATAAGTAACAAGTAGCAATTGAAATAGTTGTGGTACAGTAGTTAATTTAGGGTTATGACGAAGTGTCACGGGCTAAGGGATACCCAGAATGACACAGGCTCGCTAATATTCACTTAAAAACAGAGTTCCATGGGATATCGTCATTTAATCCGAGAATATGGGTCCCAAGTCTGTAGACTCACCGCTGTTCTTTTTCGAAGAGGCGGTGATTGACGTTGTTGCCACTGCCAATGTGTTCGTTGACTGTCCATTGCATGTCGTTTGTAGTATGATTGAGTTCCAGGAAATGTCTGCTCATTTTGGTGGTGGATTTTTTACATCTGATGTTCGACCGATGTTCACAGATTCTCTGTTTGACCTTTCTGCTGGTCATACCTACATAGCGTAGATCGAAGGGACACGTAATAAGGTAAACTACGTTCTGCGTGTTGCAATTAGTGTGATCTCTTTGTGTCCACGTCTTGCCCGGTTCTAGTTCTAGTGTTTTTGAATGCGTTGTTAAGTGGCAGACACTACAGTTGGAGCAAGGGTAATGGCCCACCACCTTTGGAAGACCCCAGATGTCAGTTACCGTTCTAACTGTTTCTGTGATTTTTGGTTTTGGTCGGGTGTGGACCAGTGCATCCTTTATACTGCGGCCTCTCTTGAAGGAAAAAAGAGGTTTCTCCCAAGTTTTTTTGGTACTGGGCAGTATTCTCCAGTTTTTGTTTATTGATTTTTTCATGATATTTGACAATGTGCTATGTGTTGTTACACACGTCAATGGAATGTCCTTAGTGTTGTTCTCCCTGTCCTCAAGGAGAGCCTCCCTTGGCTGGTTGCGTGCTCTTTTATAGCCTTTGTTCAGGATTGCGGTTGGGTATCCTCTGACCTTGAGTTTTGTTGATAATTCCGCAGATTGAGTTTTAAAATCCTGTAGTTCAGAGCAGTTACGTCTTAGCCGTAAATATTGGCCGTAAGGGAGATTTTCTTTTAGGGGGCGAGGATGAAAGCTGGCATACTCTAGGAGGTTGTTTCTGGCAGTTGGCTTGTGGTAAGTCTTGGTGGTGAACCTAGTCCCAGAGATTTGGATTGTAACATCCAGGAAGGTAGCTTCAGTTTTACTAGTGGCGTATGTAAATTTCAGATTGGGGTCGAGAGTATTGACCCATGTCAAAAAAGCCTGTAGCTCTTCATCGTCACCGGTCCAAACGACCAGGACATCGTCTATGTAGCCCCGCCAGACTTGTATAGACTGCGAGAAAGGGCTGTTTGTTGGCAGGATGTATTTTGCCTCGAAGTCTGCTACATAAAGGCCTGCCACACTAGGGGCAAAGGTACTGCCCATAGAGGTACCAGTACACTGGAGGTAGAGGTTACCATCATAGGAAAAAAAGTTCTCTTTAAGTGCCAACGTGGCACACTCCAAAATGAAGTTCTTAGAGGCTTGATAGTTCCAGATTATGGAGTCTAAAGCCGGCCCCAGGACCTTGATGGTATCGTCCTGGGGGATGCTAGTATATAAGCTCTCAATGTCAAGCGTAACTAGCGTTACCGTATTTTCAGTGAAACTCAGGTTCTGTAGTAGCTGGAGAAGGCTCTTGGTGTCCTTGAGGTAGGTAGGTGTACTCTGTACTATCGGCTTCAAGTAATGGTCGCAGAAGCGCGATAGCTGTTCCAGCAGGGAGCCAATCCCTGACACGATAGGGCGTCCGGGTGGTGGCATCCGATTTTTGTGTGTTTTGGGGAGAGTATAGAAGTAGGGGGTTGTACTCTCATTAGTACTGAGGAAATCCGCCTCATTCTTTGAAATTAGTCCGTCTTCTTCTGCTCTCCTTACTAGTGTCGAGATCCGTGTTCTCAGATCCTCTGTGGGATCTATCGTCAAGGGTTTGTAGTTTTTCTGCTCATCAAGAAGTAACCAACATGCCTTGTCATAGTCAGTGGTGTTCTGTATGACAAGGCCTCCGCCCTTATCTGCGGGTTTGATTGTAATGCTTTGGTTGTTTTGCAAATCTTGCAATGCATGGTATTCTGCAGTGGTGAAATTATTAAAAGATTTAGGGTCTTGACAGTTTTCAAGGTCTAAAAAGACTGCTTATTCGAAAGCTGTGATGGCCGCCGGCACACCATACATCTGTATGTACTCAAGTCGCCCTTCGTTAAGAAGACAGCTCATTAGCCAAAGCTATGTGAAGATTAGAAACCCTATTTAATAAGGTTATCAATCGAGACCCCTCACAACTTTAATGATTTCTCCCTTGTTTTAAAATGAGTACTCTCTAGCTGTCATTTAATACAGCAATCAAGATCTCTGCCCTTTTTGCCAATTTTCTACTTATTACATTTCATAACAATATTAAAACAACAAGATTTTTAGTCATTTTGTTAATGAAAGGTATGGTTCTCAAGTATGAACTTACATCTTATATCCTGCATGACCAACCAGGTCAGCACTACACAAACCAAAGCCTACCTCTGTGTGAGAACAACATGTAAACTGTGATAAATTGATGTTTAATATGAAGAAAATCCATTAACCATCTCGGGGCACAACCGTATTGGAGATGAGTGTAGCAGCTCCCATATACTTTCAAATCTCAAGTGTGTACCTTGCACGGTACTGTTCAGTCTTTTAAGAGCAAGTATACCCCAAAGACTTCGGTATTACTGTAATATAGAAGGGGGTTCCATCTTCTTCCAACTGAACGCAATGGTGGTTTTCACAGAAGAACATACCGATCTACATCCAGGGGCCTAAAGCCCAAGAGTATGGTTTCGGTTAGGTAGCAGGTAACGCAACACTGGCTGAAAGTTTTTCTTTAAACTAATGGTAGCCCCACCATATGTGTAATATGTTTCCGAATCCCCCACACTCCATTGACCAATGCTATTTCATCATCAGTTGGAAGGTTCCAATTTGAGATGTCATCACTGATGTCTCTGACCATGGCATGAGTGATGTAATAGGAGAGGTCATAAGCAGTGCATTGTGGGGGTGTAAGTTATAGTTAGCTCAGGTAACTATAACTGCTGAATTTCACTGCTTTTATACCAATTAAATCTGATTCTAACGTAACCTTTGGTTTCCTCAGTGAATTTCTATATTTTTTTAATGTTGTTTCCTAACTATAACTTCCCTGGAACCTTTGCTTTTTTAAGCAAATTTCTTAGGTTTTTTAAATTTGATTTCCTAACTGTAACCAATAGCCTTTGATAGTGAGTGTGTGAGTGAGTGCATGAGTGTCTTAGTAGGTCTGAGAGTGTGTGTGAGTGTCTAAGTGTGTCTGTGAGTGGGTGCAAGAGTGTCTGAGTGGGTATGTGAGTAAGTACACAAGTGGCTCTGAGAGTGAGTGCACGAGTTTCTGAGTGGGTCTGCGAGTGTGTGCGTGAGTCTCCGAGTGGGACTGTGAGTGGATGCGTGAATCACTGAGGGGGTCTGTGAGTGAATGTGTGAGTGCCTGAGTGGGTCTTTGAGTGAGTGCCTGAGTGGGTCTTTGAGTGAGTGCGTGAGTGTCTGGGTGGGTCTGTGAGTGGGTGTATGAGTGTTGCAGTGGGTCTGTGCATGGGTGATTGAGTCGCTGAGTGAGTGTGTGACTGTGTGCATGAGTACCTCAGTAGGAGTGTGAGTGGGTGCATAAGTCTCTAACTGGTTATGTGAGTGGGTGCGTGAAGGTCTGAGTGGGACTATAAGTGGGTGCATGAGTGTCTGAGTGTGTCTGAATGTCTGCGCACTGAATGTTTTGCCCTCTTCTGCTGTTTTGCCTTTTCTGCTTGTTTTTCTGCCCTATTTTGCTGTTCCTGCTCTTTTTTTTCTGCCTCATTTGTACCTTTCCAGCTTGTTTTCCTGACCTCTGTTTTGTCCTCTTCTGCTCTGTTTTGCCCTTTCTGCTCATTATTCTGCCCTTAGTTTTGCCTTTTTTTGCTCGTTTTTTGTACCCTCTGTTTTGCCTTTCCTGCTCTTTTTTCTGCCTTCTGTTTTGCCCTTTCTGCCCTCTGCCTTCCCTTTTTCCTTTCTGCTCATTTTTTTGCCCTCTGCACAGGGTCCCCCCTCCCCAGGCAGATTTCAGCCCCAGGGACCCCATTTCCTGGGGCCCGGATGAAATGCAATGGGGGAGGGTGGCCATGTTTACCTGGAGCCTACCCAGGGTACCCAGTGTGTAATGGGACAGCAGGGGAAGCCTCAAGGTCCCAGCGTCCCAGCTGGCTTCAAGCCTCCTGCGGGAGCCGGCATTGCTGTTGCAGACAAGGAGCTGCTGGTAATGCAGCTCCCTGTATACAAGAGCAATTCTTTTTTCCCTTTCCAAATGAAACCTCCAATTCCAGTGGACGGGAGTACAATGAGAACTCCCGCTCGCTGGAACCAGAGTGTTTGCTTTTGCTTGTTGGGAGCCAAGCAAAAGCAGACAGCTATGTCCCGATGGTGGGCGCCCCAGGACATAGCAGGAGCCAGCCCTGGGGTTGGCAATCTCCAGGGCCATTGATGGGGCATATGTTTTTGTGTTTTTTACTTTTCGCCGGAATTGCGGATCTGCTGCGACTTTTGATGAAAAATTTCATTAAACTGCTTTTTTGCCATGGCGGGGTCCCTCTGGGACCTCAAAACCAGAGTTAAGTGGTCAGGATACCCTAACCCACCCCGTTTTTTTCACCTTATTTCAGGGACTCAGCTGAAGCAGAGTCCTAAGATGGCTGCCAACACTTCCTAGTTGAAGAATTGGCAGCCAATCCAATCTCAGCACGAGATCGTGAGGGTTTGCAGAGCCTTCACTTCAATAAAGTTAAGGTTTTTTTTTTGTGTTTTTTTTTGGCAGAGTTTTATATAGCGCGAACTAGAACCGAACCGAATCAGTTATCAGAGCGCTTTACATAGCACCAGTTACGTTACATGAGGACACACTTTCATTTTAGGCACGGGGAGATTAAGTGATTTGCCCAGAATCACAGGGGTTTTTTGGCGTCGTTACCGAGACTCGAACCCAGATCCCCAGGTCCGAGGTCGAGCGCCTTAGACGTTAGGCCAACCCCTCTCCCCAATGGTTGTTGATTTATACAGCGTGGCCCTAGATGTACAAATTTGTTTTTTCTTTAATATCTCCCAAACTAATGAACGATTAGCACCACATGACAAAAAGGGTTCTTTTTGGACCTAGTGTTACCTTTCTGCTACATTTGGTGTCATTCTCTCCATCGGTTCGGGCTGTAGTCGTGTTTAAATTCTCTATGGAAGTTACAATTGGAAAAACACTTTTTGGATACACCCCTTTAACTCACCAAACGGCGCCAAAGATATAGACAAGTCAAAAAACACTCTTCCTATAATACTTATACATATGTACATACATACATATATATATATATATATATATATATATATATATATATATATATATATATATATATATATATATATATATATATATATATATATATATATATATATATATATATATATATATATATACACTTACCACACAAAAAGGATTGCCCCCATTTGAAAGAGCACTCACAAAAGCAGCGAGTCATCACTCTGTTCCAGTAGCGTTTCTTTTTCTGCAGCAAACAGCAGGTAACAGCCTGAACATTTCAAGCACTACGCGTTTTGGAACTTCTTGTTCCTTGTTCACGGGCACGTTCAATGTTATGAGGCAGATTAAAGGCAAAGTTAAAGTCAACTGATTTTATCCTCCCCCAGTGGACAGCCCTCCAGTGCCCGTAATTTACAATCCAGCATTCTGGGACATGTAGTCACTTTGCCTTTCAATTACACCCTTCAGTGGGTTCAGTCGCATTCACATCTCTTTACACATCTATTTAACAGCTCTCCAGTGAGCTACATACAGTAACCTCAGATTTTATTTAGTTGCTAACTGCTTTCCTTCTGCTCGTTGTGTTGAAGTTGAGTCCCCACACAGCTGCCCATGCATGATGATGGCGGTGCAGCTTTCCTGACCGGGACTGGCCGTTTTTTTTTAACAAGGAGCAGAAGCTCCGAAACGCGTAGGGCTTTGTAAATATCAGGACATTGCTACTGGTTTGCTGTAATAAAGAATCCTGCCAGATAATGGCGGGATTCCCCTGTTTCTTGAGTGCATCCTCACACGTGGGGAAACCTTGTTTGAAGATGTAAAACCGCCCATGCCTCGGTCGGGAGGACTGCACCGCCAGGAAAAAAGCTGGTCTGCTCTGTTCAGACTAACTGTAACGGTTTTGGCAAAAGAAACAGCTGGAATGGAATAGCACCGGGTCTGTTGCCCTGAGGCTCATTAGAGAGCTTTAAAAGTGCAGAATTTAATGTTCAATGTGGCAGAACCCACCAAAGGGAATGACACGAGTCCCAGAATGCTGTGTGTTAAAGATCAAACCCACTAGAGGGTATAAAAGATATGAAAATGAGACTCAGCCTTTCGCTCATCGCTGCCTAAAGGACATGCATATGCTCGTGAACAAGGGGCAGGAGCTCCAAAACACATAGGGCTTTGTAAATATCAGGACATTGCTGTCGGTTTGCTGTAATAAAGAATGCTGCCTGATAACAGTGGGATTCGCCTGTTTCTTGAGTGCGTCCTCGCCATGCCTCGGTCGGGAGGACTACAAAAAACACAGTTGATGGACAGAATGTAGAACAATGTTATACATTCACCCCAGTACAAGGATCTGGTCCTAAATCCATCGTTTTTTTGCACTCCACACCACCCTGGGTTAGACACTGGCTATATGCAAATCAGCTCTGACCCTGTGCCTCATGGGAACAGTCCAGTCCGAACTACCAAGCCATGTCTTTCCCAGACCGGAATCAAGCATCCAAGGACCGCTTTCTGGCTATCAGCCTTCATCAGCCTGGATAGCTTGACTCCAGTGGTGTGGAGAGCCTGGGACTCACGTCTGAGCATACCCAGCCCACTCGGGGTGAAAATTCCCAGATCCTTGTACTGGGGTGAATGTATGACATTGTTCTACATTCTATCCATCAACTGTGTTTTTTGCAATTTTCACCCCGAGTGGGCTGGGTATGCTCAGACGTGAGTCCCAGGCTCTCCACACTACTGGAGTCAAGCTATCCAGGCTGATTAAGGCTGATAGCCAGAAACCGGTCCTTGGATGCTTGATTCCGGTCTGGGAAAGACATGGCTTTGAAGATGTAAAACCAGCCATACCTCTGTCGGGAGGACGGCACCGCCAGGAAAAATGTTAGTCTGCTCTGTTCAGACTTACTGTAAAGGTTTTGATAGAAGAAACAGCTGCTATGGAATTGAACCAGAGGTTGTTGTCTAGAGGCTCACTGGAGAGCTTTAAATGTGCAGAATTTAATGTTCAATTGTAGTGTAGTTCTTACATTCCCAATAGGCTCTGCGCATTGGAATAATATATCCTATAGATGTGACGTAGGACTTAGGTCGAATAGGTCTCTATCGAATATATTAAACTTAATTGTGAGTGCCAGCTAGCTCAGTAGTTTCTGACAACCGCATAAACATGACAACTTTGTTTCCCCAACATAAAAATGTATCTTCAGAGTCGTGGAAACAATAGATAAATATTTTACTCAGTCAATCATGCATGCTTCGTTTCATCAGAGGTGCAGAGAAATAGAGAGACGGGCGTTTTCAATAAAAGTGTTTATTGAACAGTCTTCTGTCTCATGCAGAAGAAATGAACTTCTACAATCGTAACATGGGCTGCAAAGTATGATATGTACAGCAAGAAGAGTATTATAAAATAATACTGTAAAAGCATGGTATGGTTTCTAAGCCATAAAATACATACATAAATAAATAAAGACTAAACGTACTCAACTGGTGCTTCTAAAATACACCTACCCCAGTGTACCTAACCTAAGTCTAGTAAGAGGGAAGAAGTAAGTGTGGTGTAGCATAAGTTTAGTATTTTTTTGCCAAGAATCTATCCAAGATTTCTTCTAGGGTCTAATCAGCTCCGTACCTTGGTTTAGAATGAAGGAGGTCTGGTATCTCTCTGTCTAGGGACTCGATTTCCCAACACCCCACAAGGAGAGCTTGGAGCCACTGGAGCTGTATTTCTTTGCAAGAGAAAAGACAGCGTCTCTCTCAGTGCGTCAGCTGGAGGGTCGGCTTCCTTCGGCACTTGCTGTAGCGAGCTGTGTCGGGCAAGTAAATAGTCGAACTGCTCCAAACCACTGTGTGTTGGCTAGGGCAAGTGTGGGCATATTTTTACCTTGAAGGTGCCGAGTTTGACGTAAAGGTAGACATAATAACGTCATCAAAGAGTCGCAGTTCTTTGAAAACTCCATGAGTTCTTGGACAAATCAATATTCAAGCAAGGGGAAGACCCTAACTGCTGAAACCGAGTTTTCCAAGATATCGTTGTGGCTTTTCGGAACTAGTGGAAGTATCCATGCCTGTATTTGGACTGCATGGGCTATGTCTAAATATGGTTATGATTTCTATGCCTATATAAGGACAAAGTGATTTATACCTATATAAGGGCATGAATCGGGAAAATTACAATAGGGTCCTAAAATGCTATACAACACCCACTCCACTTTATTATGTTCGACTTTACTAAATTTAAGCACTAAAACATATCTAAAGCATGCGTTTACAGTCCCACCCAAAGATACATAAAATGCATTTGAAATTGTTGTACACGAAAATGAGCATTTGTACTGTACGCATTTAAAAGCATATAGTATGATGTTGGCAATGCTAACTGAATGAATCATGAAAATTACATGTATGAAATGGCTCTTAAATACAGAATAAAAAGATCAAGACCATCCCATAGCTGAAAATATAAAATGTTTTGGTTCGTGGATAAGGTCAATATTGTTTTTAGGAAGTATTCAAAGTATTCCTGCTCTCTAAGAATAGATCTACTTTAAGTAGATTACTTTGTGCCAAAGTTCAGTTTTGGAAAAAGGCAAATCAAATCGTAGAAAAATAGAGTTCCAAAGTTAGAAGTTTTTTTTTGTTTTGAAAAACGAAGGTCGAAGTCAAAGTTGATAGAACACTGTGTGCTAATTTGAAAAGTTATTCTCGGTGTCAGGAGAAAACATTAAATCTTCTAAGCTGGCAAAGAAATCGTCTACCACAGTAGGTGAAAGTTGAACCACTTCATTAAGTAGATAAATCGTACATAGATGAGAAGCATCGCCGTCAGCGTCAGTCGCATTAGCAATGTTCGCAGTAGATGGTACCTGTGTGCCTGTTGGTCCACGTATCTCACCGTCAGCTGGAATTGCTGGTGAGACCTCAATGAATGCGGTCATCAGGATTGGTAGCCGTTGGGGACAACACAATGCATGAATAGTTTTTGAACCAAGCAAAGCGTCAACATCCGTTGGCAGTGCTGATGGAAGTGTCAGACAAATATCCAAAACGCATTTCTCTCCACAAAGCAGGCATCATAGAACAGGTAAGATGCAATCTTGCCAGATTGGTCTGAACGAAAGGAACCACATGGTATTCAGATCTCTCGAACGAGCCAAGCCAAGAATCTGTGTTATGCGCTCACGATACTGCATTGCCAGAAGAGTGTTCTCCATGGTAATCTGGGTGTCGCTGGTGACTGGACTTGCCATATCGGAGCAGAAGGAACAAAAATAGTATCCCTGCTACGAGTCTTAAGATGAGAGGCAGGCCGCCGAACACAGAGTGCACGAAGTTTGGAAAAATGCCTAGGACTGCTTCAAAGGGTGCTAACAGTCCCGAAAAAATCGTCTTAAATACATGTACAATGCCACTGGTATCAGACATGTTAAAGATACGACCTAACATTTCTGCGAAATGTATGGGGCAGTTTGTTGATAATAGGGCATGTATCTCTGCAGAGGACCTTGCAACTTGCAGATCATATGTCTCTTTGGACGAGGTCAGTGGCACAGTTTTTTCTAAAAGAATGGCTTTCATTCTGCTTAAAGTATCAATTAGAATAGAAGAGATGTTCAGTGAAGGCCATAACGGCGACTCCCCGTCTGTCTTAGTTCTAGGAAACAATACTTGCAAACAACAAGTGACCCTGGCTGACACACTAACGAGATAGGCTATTTCTGGAATCATTCCACAACAGCTGTGATCATTCAACATTATGTAGCTCCCATTGGAAAGCTGCCTAAAAATTGGATCTATCACTGCTGCCGGAGAACCTTGCAGGTGGCAGGATAAGTTGGTCGAAGAACCATCGCAGGCTCCATGTAAATTAATACCTTGACATAAAAGTGTACCGCTCAGTGTGCTTTTGCAATTTTTACCACTAATAAATACTTCCTTTTCCCCCTCTCCAACATTTGTGTGTGTATGGTAAATCCCAGGTCGACTTTATGTATTCTTTACCCAATCTTTCATACAGGCCTGCTGGTATGTGTTTCAAGAAATACTGAAACTGGAAAATCGTCATCGAGATGGTGCCATGTATTATCCAATCTACGGCTGGTTTCTCAGAAACGGTTAATGGTAATCTTTCCAGTTTTTAATGCTCAGCACTGTATAGTCTGCTCCCCTCTGTGCCAAAGAGATTTGTTTATCTGTAAGGTTAAACCCAGCAAACAATGACGTGGTGTTGATTAGACGCCAAGGCACACAGCCTGAACGAAGGTTTTGTAACGTCCAGCCTAGCAGCATTATAGAACGTAATTGAGACTGTCCATGTTGTAACATGAGCAAGTCCTGTTCCATTATGTCTATGGCAGAGGATACAATGCTGTCCAAAGAATAAATTCTGGATGACAGAGTCGTTAACCCATTGTCAACTACAGAGAGAGCTTTCTCTAAAATAATACGAACAATTTCTCGTATTCGTTCTGCAGTTTCCATTCGCATGACTTTCCATGCTTCATTATAAGCAGCATAAATACCGGCATATATGAAATGTTTATGACGTGGTTTACGAGGTTGTAGTAAGAAGTCTCTCAAATCAACGCCATCTTTAAGTAAAGTTAAGTGTTGTTTTATATCTGGGAGTGCAGAGTTTTGTAGCCACTCAAGGCACAGGTTTCCTTTACTGTATGTTGTTATTATCCCTGGATGTTGTCTCTGGACATATCTTGGATCGGGCCTAGTTACTGTAAACCCTTGTGTCTTATTCAGGAATCTATCTTGACATTTATTCGTGTCTGTGGGCCAGATTAACCATTTTCTCCAATCAGGATTAGTTCTGTTTTGTTTTAAAATATATTTCACGTCTACCTCCTCATCTGTAGTTCCATTACTATCAGGTGTGGGCTTGGGTATGGACGGTTTGTTTAAGTCTTTTATCCTAGCCAGGCTATCACAAGATGTCTGTTGAACAGTTTCATTTAAGAACATTATTTGTTCTGGGATGATGCAGGCTCTGAATAAGGCTTCTAAACCATGCACCTGCCAGTCTTTTGTGCCCCAGACAGTTGTTGTCTCAATGTTGTCTTTCCAAAAGTCAAAACCTAATGTGGACAATTCAGCATAAAAGGCCGCAGAATAAATTTGCTTAGTATTAGTCAACATACTTTTCATTCCTGTCTTATTAACATTTTTAAAGAAAATGTTTCTGGATTTGTGACATTAAAACATGAGAAGTATGGACATTTTTCATAAAATGTTTTTGAGCTACCCTTTGGTGGTGTCGGACAATGTTCCCATTGATTATAAGTAAAAACATTTGTAGGGTTTGCAAATAATGATGACCATGATGATTAAAACAATACATTTGTTCATAATCTGATGAACCTTCTAAGTATTCATGTTTTGTAAATTTTGCTGACATTTCCAAGCCTGCCATCATGTTATTAACAGTCTCAAAGTGCCAATCATCCGAAAATGTACTGGGTGAAACAAAGTCACTCAAGGAAACCATAAATTGGTGTGGAATCTTCAACAGCTCTACAGGACCATAAATGTCATAATCAGTTCTTTCCCAAGCTATACCAGTAGAGGAACAGCTGAGATGTTCACTGATGACAGGACTCTTTGTTCACGCTGAGATGATTTGTGTGGTTTCAGGAGCAAGTTGATGTTCTTACTTGCTGTGTCCATTTTACTATATTTCCCATCTATCATTTTCCCCAAACTTAAAACAAGAATGAGCCAAAGTAGGAGAAAAAATACACCTAACACAATCAAAAATTCAATCTATGGTGAAACCAGATATTATTTGCAAGCTGGTGAAAAAGTTCTGTTACTTGTTCCTTGAAAGTTTTATTTGTTGGCGTTGTTTCGGGCTCACTGGGATCCTCAGAAAATGTATCAAAATTGATGAAATAACCAGAGGCAGTTCTGTCAATTGTTGGTATTGCATCCGGATTATTTGAAATCGCTGAAGCTGCTTGTTCCCTTGACATATTAGTATAGTCAGATGCTACATCATTGTAGATGGGAGTTTCTTGACGAACTGTTATTTGGGTTTCAAGAGGCAGAGGTTCCATGGCTTTGTTGCGTAGTCCTTCTTTTCTTACTGCAGAATCTTCAAAGGTGATGAGCCTCTCAGTTTGAACCTCTTGGATAGTAGCGAGATTTGGTCGTCTGCTACATTTTTAGAGTCCACTGGGCCACTACTTATTATCGGCCACAGGGTGTGGTTTTACCAGGTCAATTGATACAAACCTGTTCTCCATTCTTCCAGCAAGGGGCGACATTAACACTGTTCTTGATCCGTGGATTGCTAGCATAGGTACTAGTTTTCTGTAAGAAGGCCCAAATTCCTTCTTATCCACTATTTTTTCTCTGACCAGATCCCCAATCTTCGGAATCCAGACAGGTGTTGCTGAGACAGGTGGTTTCTCTTCAGTGGTCGTTGGCCTCTGTAATGTGTTGCTTAGACTTCTTCTTGTCTCATTTAAGTCCTGCAAAACAGCCAGACCGTCTTTGATATTAAAGGGTTTTTGTTCTACCACTGAAGTATGACGACCGAGGTCTTCGACAATCATTCTAGTACCAAAAAGGATTTCATTTGGAGTGATTCCACCCAGAGAATTTCTTGGCAGATTGTTAAGACTACGTTGGACACTTATTAGATGTTTGCCCCACCCATCACCCGAGCCTAATACCCTTGCTGTTCTGATTGCTTTATGTCACGTTTTTTTCTTTCCACAACTGAATTTCCCTCAGGATGGAATGGACTTGAGTACCGCAATGCAACACCCAGATTAACCATGGACTCCTTGTAAGCTCAAGAGTTAAACACAGGACCCTGGTCAGAATGTAGTGTGCCGATTGCGTATGTGCCGTTAAAGACTCGCAAATCTTTTATAACAGTTCGGGCGTCAGCCGGGCGCTGAGGCCACATCCAAATTAATCTTGAGCATAAATCACTGCAACCATGATATATTTATAGTTGCCATCCCTTTGTAAGGGACCACAGTGGTACAGGTAAACACATGCTAGTGGTTTACCTGAAATTAAAAGGGGTGTCTGCGCCGGGCATTTCACATTTGAAACTTTCATTTTCTGGCAGATTTCACATTCCAAAACATAGTTTCGGGTCTGTTTCCTCATGCGCGGCCACCAGTATCTTTGGTTTAATAATGACACTGTGGCGGAAACACCTGCGTGTGCAGAGGCAAGTCCTTCATGTGCTGCTAAGATTAGCCCTAATCTATGTTCCATGTTTGGTATTACTCTATCACCCAATCCAGGGATTCGAGCAAAAGGAACATTATTTGCATCAGTTATATAGGAGTACTTGAGTGGAAAGCCTTTTGGAAGTGTTTTACAACTGTCTTTTATTGAAGCAGTGACAGCTTGCATTATTTCACTGTCTATTTTTGTTTTTGAACGAGTGATTGCAGCTACGGAAGCCATTTGCACAGTTGCCTTTGCTGCTTCATCAGCCAATGAATTCCCTGCAACATGAATGGCATCACGCTGATAACTCAGTGTATGGATCACGTTGAGGTTCTTTGAAATCTGAACCTGTGTTTAAAATATCATTATTCTGCTATGATTTTGATATCAGAGAAACGAAAATGGCAAGTTTTATATGTGTGTGTATTTTCATCACGATACAATGATGCATGCAGGAGTTATTGACAAATTCATTGTGAGCCCACAGGTTCTATGTTGTGAACAGCAGCCATCTTAGGTGTTGCCCTTTACATAGGCATATACATGAGCCAATGATTCTGGTAGAGCAAGTATTAAAGGACACGTACCCCTTAGCTTGAGTTCTTCCTGACTCCCATTTGACCTGAACAGGCTGAATCTGCCTACGTGATGTTGGCCTCACCAAACCAGTCCATGCCCTCTAGTCAATCTATATTAAAGATCTGAGCAACTTGTTGTGTACATTGGCCTGAGCAAGATTAGAAGGCCGAATACAGTAGCCATGCCTGTTTATGACCCATAAGCACCCCTTATCCTACATTTCTATCTTCCACACCTGGCTCTGTTTCTCTGCTTCTGGGCTTTTACAATGGGGAGGTGACTGTTTATATGATGGGGAGGAAACCAGTTCTATTGTGAGCTTCTCCGGCCTGCACAGGAAAATATGTGAAGTTTGACATATGTTCATGATGGAAGATGGGTTGGTCAGTTTGGGCAAGTAGAATGGAATTCATAATTATAGCCTGCTTTGTTATGGTACCATGGGAGCGACCTGCAATGATGTGTTTCACAGCAAGAATGTGAGCCTAGGGCCAAACTTTTTGTATAAAAGGCCTGCCTGAGAAAGCTCAGGCAGGCTCCCTCTTTCAATTGTAAAACTACGGTTGGACGACGAAGCCTCATAATTAATTATAATAAAGATGTCTTTTAATTTTACAGATTGCCTGTCAATTCCTTTGCTGCTTTATTATGCAAACTGCTGGATAGATCCCTGGTGGGGAGAGTGAGTCATTTTCTACTTTTCCTCAAATGGCGCATCCAACTGTGGGCCTTATAATGGAGTGGTTATCTTCAGTAGTGTTTTGTCAAAGGATGGAAAAACTGCTGGGGAAGACAAGACAGAATTCTACCAAAAAGAGGTACTCTGGGCACAGGGTTTTCTGGGGGATTATCTGTCTCTGTGGCCCAGTATGTTTTTTTGATTTTTCTGACTTAAAACTCTCCTGAAGTTGCCACTCCTGACTAAGGAACCCATTCTTTTTTTGCTGTAAGTATTTTTTAACAGACTGTTAGTGCAGTGGGGAATTGACAGTTATAATTTGGACAAATATTCGTGTATATGCAAATTGCAATTTGTATAGGCAGTTAATGAAGAGATATTTTCTCCATCTGCTTTAGTTGAAGAATAAAAGTGGGTCGCTCCCAGTTCTTTGTGGTTCTGAGTCCTTAGTTATTTATTGGTCGCAGAAATGTGACGCGGTCCTTAGTATTTATTTGGTTTCATAAGATTATCACTGGTTACGATAATCATTCAGTTCAGTTCGGGTATCGATACATTTGTCTGTTCTGGTAGGCCTAAGTTCTTGGTTCAAGTGGTGTTTCCCGGTTGGAGGATTCGCGTCTGATACCTCCGGTTGGAACTCCAATTTATGAGCTCTCTCTAAAGGTCTGTGAGGCTGTCCCTTTTGCAGCCTTCTGGAAATCTGTTGTAGACTTAAAAAAAAAACGAAAAAAATAGGAACAAAAACGTTTTTTTGTTGTAAATATGGTTTACAACTAGTATTGGTAGGTTATTTTTGAGCACAGTCTGTAGGCTGTTCCTTGTTTCTGTCCTAAGTGTTGACCTATGGGTTAAAATGTGTGTTTAAATGTCTATGTTGTTTGTAGGTTTTGTTGTAAATTGCGACGGCGCTATGTACAAGAACGGCGCTATTTACAAGAAATGGTTAGAGCACGCTGTTTTGTGTGTCCTGAGTGTTTGACCCCCCTTCTGTTTTGTGTCTGGAATGAGCTCAATGTATGTATGTGTATGGGTCACGTCCAATAGATGTAAATAAGGCTCCAAAGAAAAAAATGAAAAAACGAAATTGCCTGTTCTTTAGACGCACGGTGTTAGATGTTCACAGCCAAGTCTTTTCAGCTGTAGTATATCTAATAAGAATGTTCATTCAGCCAGCACCTCTCTAGTTAAACACGGGTGGTAAAATTTTGCAAACAGTCCTTTTTAAATAAATATGGCGCAGTAATCTCACGCAGTCCCAGTTAGGCAGCTGCGCCTAGGCTTGTGTGTTAATATGTATCTAAATAATAGGCTAGGGATGTAGTGAGCGTTTTACATGTAGAACAGTCACAAATAGCAATAATTAGGCTTCATTAGGAGAAAAAAATTATTAATTATGAAAAATAATTATTAAAAACAAGTGCTACAAAAATCGTTTTTTAATATTTGTGAAGCTTAACACTCATACTATGACCCCCTAGCATTAAAATGTTTGATTTAAGTTATGTTGTACCACGAAAATGACCAAACACTTCTGTGCGCAATTTCCCTTACCCTAGGCGCAAACAAGCTCATTTCTATAAGGTATAAATAATTATTTTCAAATGTATGACTCCTAAATTTGGTATTAGACATTCTAGTAATACCCATTATGCAAAAAAATTGAAGGATATTTATTTCTTAGTATCCAGAATGCAAAAGTCGATTTTCAGATAAATAGACTGTTTTGAATGGTTTCAGGGCCCCTTTTTAAAGCGTCACTTCAGTAAAATGCATACATTTAGGTCATAATATATGTTTGCAGGTTGTGCCTTCTTATGATTCAGTGAGTCAATGTGTCATAGAAATTGTTTTAAATATAGTGAAATATTGCAGGTTATGTGGAAGTGGTTAAACCTACTGGCTTTGTCAGCTTCAGTTACCATGAGCAGGGGACTGGCAGAACCTGTATAACGTGTTCCAGCAGTAGCAGCCGAGATGTTATCTTGCAAGGCTGTCTTGTTGACATTTGTGACCTTTTAATTAGGGCCTCGCCTGTGGAATGCAGCATGACACGGTTAAACATGCATCTGATGCTAACTTCAGCTGCCTCTTTGTATTTAAATCACTGCCCCTGCCACGGTCCTGACCTGAGGTCACTTGAATAGCCTGACTTGCTCCGATAAATTTAATTCCTGCGCATGTCCATAATTTAAAAGTGTCTTCTTAAAGCGTTACAAATTTGACATTAGCTGGGATGGGGTTTTTGTTTTTGAACTAAAATGAGCAGAGGATGCAGGGCACATGTACAGCAAATGATCATTGCATTTTAGCCAAAGAATAAATAATAGCTCCAGCATGTTCCCACAAAACGCTTGTTGTTCGGTAAATTATGTCATCAACACATTTATCTCAAATTAGAAATACGGCAGGGCTGACACAGCATTGCACCCCGCTAATAATAATAAAAGGAACACTATTTAATTTGTAAAACTGCAGCCTCATTTGTCAGTACCCTGAAGGATTCTAGAGCCCACACGTGGTTTGCATAGCTCCCAGTTGCTTTCAAAATGCTGCACACAAGCGCTTTATATGAGATGTAGTTGATTGTATATGATTTAAATCTGTAACCTTCATTCATTGCAGGCTGGCTTGTTCTCATTTGCCGCATTCACATTACATCTGCGTTAAAAGCGCACATCTGAGATAATAAACAAATAGGAAAGGTATTCCTCATGCAAAATTGTAGCACCTGCACTTCATGTCTTACAAATTAAGCACTGTGTAAAATGAGGGAACATGATTTAGAAAAGGCAAATGCAAAAGTGATTTCTTTAAAAAAAATATCAAACATTCTGCTAAATGATCTGTAGAACTGGTATATGTGTGTCTCCATGCTAGGAACTAATGATTTTTTTTAGTTAAGTTTATTTGACAAAAAGAAAAACGAAGTGTTACATTGAGTTTTAGATAGGCAATAAGTAGAAGCCCTTCCCCAAAATTCTGCAACTTAAAGGCCTTGGGCCTGAGTGAGAATGGGCGTTTTTGCAAGGTACATGGACAAAAAGTTACAGGTAAATAATGAAAAGTTTTTGTATGTCACATTGTGTCATGTTTGATAAAAAGGGTTATAATTGATGTTGTATTATGAGAAATGTGTGTGTTGTGTATCTTTTCTGCTTCTTCCTACAGATAATTCATGGATTAATTCACAAGACACGTGAGTTGGCTGGTTGAAGAGAAATGTTTTTTTTTGCGTAATTTCTTTAAGAAAAAATGTGTGTTTATGTTTCATTTGTACATTTGGTCCACTGAAACGCGTTATTTGACACAGCGACATAATATTTTTACAGCAGAGTATCAATTACCTGATGCCCTGCTGTCAAAAGTAGGGTATAGGATTTTAGACTTGACAATTGAGATTGGGCTGCAGGTTTATAGTATACAGTACATGTGCCATGGTATTATGCATGACCGTTTATTCATATATGCTGTTTGTTTGTCTGGGCTGGTTTTTTTTTCCTTGTGCTTGATATACAGCAAGTATATCTTATGGCTTGAGATGTGTATTTTTTTATCCCCTGTGCTGTGAAGGAACACATATGACGATATGTGTTATTTCACAATAAATTGGATGAATATTGTATTAAGATAAATTTCACAGATATGGACCTCATACTGTGAGCGAGTAAGGCAGCAGTTTTTCCAGTGCATGCCTAAATTTGGCTGTAATGATTTTTAAGAAAACTAAAATGATATACTGGATCAAAGTGTGTCATCCGTTGTTAGTCACTTAACTGCCTTTTTCCTTAAGGACAGGCAGCTCTGCATTTATGTATCCTTGATTGGGCCTCAGGATGGAATTATAGATCCGTGACTAAAGGTGGCCTAATTTCGATATCGCATTTTTTGATCGCATTTTTTGATTAGCCTATGGATTCATTTTTTTCTTTCCCTGAAGAGACAACTGAACATTAGTTGGAATTACCGTGTAGGGTATAGATTGTCAGCGGTAGAGTTAAATTTCTGTAACATTGGTCTTTCATGTATCCCCGTGCTCTTGGTGCTGCGTCACACGCCTTAGGCCACCCAAGCAAACTCTTGTCCTTCCTATAGATTTTTCTTTTTGCTTCTTACCTGACCAATGTTGCATCATGTTTAGTTATTGAAGATTTTAGTTGTGTCCTACTTCCATTTTCCCTTCTCCATCTTCCTTTCACCAGTCAACCCATTTATTATTATGGGTGTATTGTTCATGTTCACACTTCTAGACTGCAGTGATGTATTAGGAACCCCCCCTTATGCTACATACTATTCCCTTTTGTGTGACCAGACTGGTTCTCAAGAATTTTCTTTAGGCCTACTTCAAATGCCTTTTCAGACTGACTGTCAGGATAGTGATAGCCTGGTTAATTGACCCAATACAAGTTTTCCATCTCAATAGGAGATATCTCAAGTTTACATTCTTTTTAGTACAACATATTTTTAATGTCTATTTTGTTTCTGCTGTTTCAATTTTTTAATTAGATGTGTTCTAATCATGCAAATACCAGGACTTTCTAGTGTTTGTTCTTTGTCTTCACATTTGATCATTAGCCTTTGTGTTGCATAGTGCACTTAATGCACATTTTTAAGGGACTTTTCTTCATGTCCTTGATAATCTGAATCATGTTATTTTTCTATTCGAGATGTTCTAGATAAGGAATTTAGGAACACCTAGGCTTAGTCATTGAGGGAACACATGTATTTACCCCATTAGACAATGCCACTGTGTGAGGAAATTCATTTGGATAGAATTCCTGTGTAGCTATAGATGACAGAGAATAATGAAAAGAACATAAATGAAGATTCTAAAGATACTGTTTTGCCCTTTTGCCTTTGCTCTTGTATTTTATGCCAATGGCACATTGTCACTCCCTTGCAGAATTACAGGCCACATGCTTACCAGTCCCCTTGTTAAAACACATGAACTGCTTCTTGTGCTTGATTTGGAGGAAACTAACAATTGTGTTACATTCCCTGCATCACTAGGCTCTGCTAGACCTTCCAGAGTTAAAGGAAGAGTGATTCCCTGTAGACCTGTGATCAGCACTAAGCTCACTCCCCATCAGTGACCGCTCTGAGATGAATAGATTTCCTGGCTCTACAATTCGTGCAACAAGAAAGTCGCGAAGCTTAACAGCGATCATCAGCGCGACATCAGTGGTACCTCCAAAGCAAGGCATTTGATTTGCGAAAGGCGTTGCAGAAGAAAGGAGGAGCTGATTCTTTTATTTGTTGTTTGGGCTCTGTACCTGTTATGTGCTGGAAACCTCTGTCAGTGTACATTCCCTTGAGCCCTTGGCCCGAGTTTTGGCCACATTCACACCTCATTTGCTTTGCACCAGTGGAACGGCAGTACACCCAAGCATCCACGTTTGGAAAAAGGCACTACATTTTGGTGCCCATGAGAGAGCAGCTTGAGCGTCCTCTGACACTAAATGATGAGTGTTGGAGTCTGAAGATGCTGCTGATCTTGCTAAGTAGTGCTTGGATCTGCACGAGATGCTTTGTGCCCTTGATCAATGAACAGCACATCATTTGTAGCGTCTGCCACAAAGAACAGACACTGGTGCATTGTTTTGAGACATTGAGACTTTCGAGTGAGCTGTGAGTGTTTTGCCCGGAGAGCACTCCAACTAAACAGCATTGTTTTCTCATGAAAAGCCTGACTTGAAGAGGCCCAACGCGAAGAAAACACTGGAAGCGGATTTGATGGATAATAGAAGCCTGCCAGGAGAGGCTTTGACGGACTTTGGGTATTTTCTGTGAGCTTGTATAGACTTGAAGTTTGGAAACTAATTTTTGCTGCTTTTCTGGCATTTTTTTTAAAGTACTATTCTGTTTAGTAGAAGCAGAATAAAGTCCACTCTCTGTGGAACAGTATCCCTTTTCATCTGAGAGCATTGATCAGGAACACCATTGTTTCACTTAAACATATAATGAATTACTGAAATGCATAGGAAGCTATATAAAATGTTATTAGATAATTCTAGGATTTGCTTTCTGTTTAGGATTGTGCAAGTATTTTGCATTTGACTTTTGTTTTTATTTTTCTCTTGCTTTTTTCTGAAATTGTATTATGTTTTTTGTTAAATTTTTGATTGGTTACCATTTGCCAGTTGCAGGGTCACGTAGGAGTACAAACGGTTCAGTTTGTGACCTGAGTAGTGGCAGTAGGCCTGCAGGACTTGCAGTGTCCCTATGACCTGCTAATAATCACAGCTGAAGTACTCTACCAAGATTGCGTGAGCGACATTAGAAAATGGAGATTGTATTGAGGAATGACGATAAAAAGCAAGAGATGAAAAACAGACATTATAGAATATTGTTCTCTAAGTGCGGTATAGCTCTATCTATTTTAATACTTTTATGTATTTTATTGGCTACTATATTTTGGTTTGTTTCTTCTACACAATTGACGTCTGCACCCACCTCCCACACCTATGTCTTTCTTCTACTTCTTTGCATCTTTCCAGATATTACCCGAACACGGATAGTTAGGAGATCAGAGTTTACTGATAATTCCTTTTGTATCGTTTTCATCAACACCAGTTAGTAGTTGGACATCACTTATTGTTGGGTGTGTGGTCTTGTACCACATACTACAGATAGAGGCACTCCCTATTTTTATCCTGCCATATATGGCCTTTGTTCTACCGCGTGTGTAGGGAGACCTGTCCCGAGAGAGAGACGCTAGGTAATAGGATTATGCTTCAGTAACATCTTGAGGATTTTTATAAAATATAGATCTGGACCCAGACTAGCGTGAGTATAGGTTATTGCCTATGTAAGGGCAAAAGGGGCGTCTGAGGTTCTTTGAAATCTGAACCTGTGTTTAAAATATCATTATTCTGCTATGATTTTGATATCAGAGAAACGAAAATGGCAAGTTTTATATGTGTGTGTATTTTCATCACGATACAATGATGCATGCAGGAGTTATTGACAAATTCATTGTGAGCCCACAGGTTCTATGTTGTGAACAGCAGCCATCTTAGGTGTTGCCCTTTACATAGGCATATACATGAGCCAATGATTCTGGTAGAGCAAGTATTAAAGGACACGTACCCCTTAGCTTGAGTTCTTCCTGACTCCCATTTGACCTGAACAGGCTGAATCTGCCTACGTGATGTTGGCCTCACCAAACCAGTCCATGCCCTCTAGTCAATCTATATTAAAGATCTGAGCAACTTGTTGTGTACATTGGCCTGAGCAAGATTAGAAGGCCGAATACAGTAGCCATGCCTGTTTATGACCCATAAGCACCCCTTATCCTACATTTCTATCTTCCACACCTGGCTCTGTTTCTCTGCTTCTGGGCTTTTACAATGGGGAGGTGACTGTTTATATGATGGGGAGGAAACCAGTTCTATTGTGAGCTTCTCCGGCCTGCACAGGAAAATATGTGAAGTTTGACATATGTTCATGATGGAAGATGGGTTGGTCAGTTTGGGCAAGTAGAATGGAATTCATAATTATAGCCTGCTTTGTTATGGTACCATGGGAGCGACCTGCAATGATGTGTTTCACAGCAAGAATGTGAGCCTAGGGCCAAACTTTTTGTATAAAAGGCCTGCCTGAGAAAGCTCAGGCAGGCTCCCTCTTTCAATTGTAAAACTACGGTTGGACGACGAAGCCTCATAATTAATTATAATAAAGATGTCTTTTAATTTTACAGATTGCCTGTCAATTCCTTTGCTGCTTTATTATGCAAACTGCTGGATAGATCCCTGGTGGGGAGAGTGAGTCATTTTCTACTTTTCCTCAACGTGAGTCTTGTGTAGTTCTTCCTGTAATTGAACTACTTGTTCCCAAAGCTACTTATGCTTGATTGTGCCACCTTTTGCATCTTTGAAACCATTTTGACCCCAGTTCTGCAAGTATTCGGTGTAAGATTGAACGCAGTAATACGAATCGCACACTATGAGTGTGGGGAATTCGCAATCTGTTTTTACAAGTGACATCTTGAAAGCCTGTAGTTTAGCTCGCTGAGCTGTACAATCTCCTAGAGATTGAGTTTTTGTTACCATAGGTCGGAATTTACCTTTAACAACCGCGCACGCAGCACTATAAGCTTGTTTTCCCCCAATTGCGGGCTGTGCTGATCCGTCTGTATAAATTATACATCCGTAATGGTCTAGAGGCAGAATCTCAGTGGGCAGAGGACATTCTTGTTCGTATTGTAGAAATTCTTGAGTTTTCAAGTAAGGGTCAAAAACGTATTCAATATCTGTTGCAGCAAGAGAATTAACCCATTGTATCCACCTTGGATGTAAAGCTTTTGCATTCGGAATGCTTGCTTTTGTTGTTGTGAATCTATCTAGGACCCTAATTATATATCCCCGATTCATGCCCTTATGTGGTTATAATAAAACATATCCTTATAAAGGCATAAGAATCATGTCCATATTTAGGCATAGCCAATGCAGTCCAAAAACGGCAAGGCTACTCCCATAGACTCCTAGAAAGCACAACGTGTTCTTTAAACAAACCAAGCCTCCAGCAGCCCGGGAATTCCCCCTGCTTTTGGTTTGATTTGCACAAGAACTCCTGGAGTCCAGAAAGAACTTGGTGACGTCTTATGTCCAACCTTACGTCAAACACGGCACCTTTCAGGTATAAATATACCAACGTTGCCTTAAGCAAACACATGGTGGTTTGGAGCAGAGCGGCTATCTACTTGCCCGAAGCCCAGCTGATGCGCGTGCTGAAGGAAGCCGACCCTCCCATTGACGCACTGAGAGAGACGCTGTCTTTTCTCTTGCCGAGAAATCCAGCTCCGGTGTTTCCAGTCACCCTTGCGGGTTGCTGGGAGATCGAGTCCTGAGACACGAGATACAAGACCTCCTTCATTCTAAAACCAAGGTATGAATATATTTTATCCGTTTTAAAGTATCATATGGCTAAGAAACCATATCAATGCTTTTACAGTATTATTTCATAATACTACTTTTACTGTACGCACTTTACTTCATGATAAGTATTGCAATTGTGGCAATTCATTTCTCTTGCATGAGAAAGAAGACTGTTCAATAAATAACAACTTTTATTGAAAACGCCCGTCTCTCTATTTCTCTGCACTCCTGGTGAAATTAAGCATGCACGATTGACTGAGTGAAATAGTTGTCTATTGTTTTCACACGACTCTGGAGATACACTCTTTATTCTGAGAGAGCAAAGTTGTCATGTTAATGCGGTTGTCAGAAGCTAATTCCTTCTTGTCTATTCAGGGAAGTTAACTCATCCTTGTTTACTCGAGAAAGTTTCTAGTGACCTCTGAGCTAGCTGGCAAACCTAATTAAGTCTGATATAGTCAGTAGAGACCTAGATGACCTCAGTCCTACGTCTAAACTGCTGTTTATATTATTCCAATGCGCAGAGCCTATTGGGAATATAGGAACTACACTACATGGCGCCCAACGTTTGGTAAGGCGATAATCGAACGCAAGACTCTAGAGTAACTCAGTCGTGCTTTTCACACAGACCCCTTTTTCCCGTAAATACTCCAAAAGACGTCTGGAGTGGGTAAAAGGTTAATACCCGCCGGAACTTAGTAGGAAGAGATTCCTATGTATTAGTTTTTGGTTTAGTCAACGTTGAAAGATACAGTGTTCCAAAATATTGTGCACCTAATCTTTGTTTCCCTCGAAACTTGCTCTGCAAACAAAACTTTCTGTCAGTAAAATGGGAGAAAGTGAAGACGAAAGGGAGAGAGCTAGAATAGCAGCTCAACTCCTAGCGGATGACACAAGTCTCCAAAATGATGACCCGAATGTTATAATCATTCCGGTAGATGTAAGAAGAACTATAACTCTTAAACTTATAGAAAATGGACTATCACCAAGAGGTGGTACAGTGATATTTGTGGTAGAGGCCCATGAATATCGGCAGACAGAGGTATTCTATTCATGGATACATTTTCCAGCAGCACACGCTGTGACACAAGATTTCCACCATTACAAAATAGAGGAACCTCCGGATGAATACGCCCCTTTCGAGGACGTTGAAATCCCACTAACATACCAAGAGTACCTGCTCTCGTTTAATGGTGCCCTAAAACATCAAAATCACATCACCAGGCTCGGTCCACTAGGTAGACCAGGAGCCACGTGGCCGGTTCTAGCCAGCTACACACCACATCCTGACATTGAAAAGATGTCAAGTGAAGAACTTTTAGTTAAACTAAAAGAATTAACAAAGGCATATAGAGAATTAGTTCAATTGCCAATGGACGATATAACATACCTCCAGAAATTGAAAGAAACAGATATAGCAGAACAACCTTTTGAACTTGCCAGAATCATAGAAAATTCCTATGAAGAACTAGGTAGAGATAGTTTGGGTGGGAAACCAGTAAAACCCGAACTACTTGAAAATCCTGAAAAAACCTTTATTAAAAATAATCTCAACACTCCAAAAAAGAGTTGGGAGGGTAATAAACAATCCACTCCCAGATAAAAACGGGTTCAGTCCAGAGGAAGGTCTCCTCAACGAAGAGATAGATCTCCAGAACGAGGAGGCAAGTCTCTCCAGAGGGAGCCCTCTGAGAAAAGATACAACCTTAGAGATAGGGATACATTGAGAAAATCTGACAGATATCAAGATATTGATACACGTCCCTCTCGATCTTTTCAGACTTCCTCACAGAAATCGGAAAGAAGAGGACGGTCAGAACACAAGGAAGAGCACGTCAAGTCCAAAGACAAGGAACCTGTTTATCAAAGTAAAAAATTAAAATTTCCAAAGAAGAATTATTAAAATAAAACATGCCGAGGATTCTGAGGACACAAATGAAAAACGGAGAGTGGGCCCAGACAATGCTAGACAGCGCAGCAGAAGTAACCATAGCTCGCAAGATCCTGATGAATCTTCTGGAGACAGTGGACACAAATGAATACATTCAAGTGGAAACTGCAGGCAGCAGAGTTAGCAAACCCCATAAATTATACGAAATAACATTACGTATAGTGGGGGACAAGACTAGGAAAGTAGGGGGTCTCTTTTGGGATAACCTTTCGAAAGGCTATGACATTCTGTTAGCTGAGAAAGACTGGCCATCAGAGTTTGTCAGGGAGTGCCCTCATGGCGAAGAAATGATTATGCCTGCCTTCTCAAACCACATTCCAATTCATAAAAAATATACATTTGCTAGAAAATGGGCAGTGGCCAAGCTCCTGCATTATATAAAAATCATGTAGGATGGGATGAGGATTCTCCTCACCATAAAATCCAGTTAAAATATCAACCGACTGCACAAAGGCAGTATCCTGTTAAGCAAGAAGCTAAAAAACAAGTCAGGGAAATCTTAGATCAACTTGAATATCAGGGGGTGATTGAAACATGCACCTCACAAATGAACAATCCTTTGTTGCCTGTCTCCAAGCCAGACGATTCATATCGTCTAGTTTTGGACTACAGACACCTAAACTCCTGCTGCAAAACATTTGCAGTACAAAACTCACACAGTGCAGCACTAATGAATAACATTGTGCGCAAAAAATATAAAACAACATTAGATATCTCAAATGGTTTCTTTTGTCAAAACATTGCACCTGAAAGCAGGTATTTGACCGCTTTCTCAACAATGGGGTCGCAAAAACAATTCTGTCGACTGCCACAGGGATTCAAGAATAGCCCAGGATTATTCTCAGCAAGGGTAACAGAGTTACTATAAATGTATGATGATGAGGCATTATCTTATGTCGATGACATCTATCTTACAGACGACCTGGAGACTCACTTAAAAAGAGTGAACACCATAATACTTGGGTTCGCAGATGAAGGGTACAAATTCAACTTTAAAAAGTCACGAATTGCCCATCTAACTGTCCTGTTTTTGGATATGAATTATCAAGTGAAGGCAAAAGCCTAGCAGACAATTTCCTAGAGAAATGTGCAGTACTCTAAGCTCCAATAACGCTGAAGAACTTACAATCAATTCTAGGTTTCCTGAATTTCAGAAGAACATACATTCTAAATTATGCAGAGAGGGTTAAACCTCTCTATGAATTAATAAAACCTGATTTCAAACCAATTAATTGGACTCAGAAACACACAGAAATTTTAAGATCTTTACAAACAGACATGTTAAATAAAACAAAACTGCAAACACGCGCAAATGAACGCAACCTTGTAATCCGAGTCATACCAGGAAGATGCGGATTCACGTACCTGACCTCTAATGAGGGAGAAACGGTACCAATAGCTTATAAATCACACTTGTACACACAAGCTGAAATTAAATTCAGTTCTACTGAATTTTTTTTAACTGCGGTTCAAACTGCTGTAACAAAAGAAAGAGCCCTAGCCCAAGGCAAGAGCATATCTGTTTTAACAGCAGTATCAGCCCTTGAGGCAGTGACAAGACCACGCATTCCGAATGCAGTGGCATTAGATCCAAAATGGATACAATGGGAAAATTCTCTTGCTGCAGAAGATGTGAAACACGCGTTTGATCCAAAAATGAAAAGACTAGAAGATCTAGAATACGAAAGTGAATGTCCTCCGTCAATCGAAATTTTGCCTCTCGAACAATACACCTGTGTAATTTACACAGACAGATTTGCACAACACTACGTTGTGGGAAAACAAACTTACAATGCAGCGTGCATGACTGTTAAAGGTCGCTGGCGCTTAGGTAAATTCAGACCGATAATTACAAAAACTGAATCACTCAGAAACTGTACAGCTCAGTGAGCTGAAATAAGATCTTTAAAGATGGCGCTTGAAAATGCCGATCGCGAATTCCCCACACTAATAGTGTGTGATTCGCATTACTGCGTCAAGTCTTACAATAATGACATGCAGACATGGATCAAAAATGGTTACAAAGATGACACAGGTGCCCGAATAAAGCATAAAAAGCTCTGGGAACAAGTAGTTCTTTTGCAGAAACAACTACGAAAGACTCACGTGATACATTCACTGAGTCACTGACGTGATGGCGTTCACGTTGCAGGGAATTCATTGGCTAATAGAGCCACAGCGGCAGCGGTTCAACCGGCTTCCGTAGCCACAAAAAAGCGTTCTAAAAACACATAGATGGAGAAACCATGCTGGCAGTAAAAGCCTCATTAAAAGGCGACTATGCAGCATTACCTCTCAACTATCCACTCAGTAATACATACATAATTGATGCAAACTCCGTTCCTTTTGCTCAAATCCCTGGAGTGGGGGACAGAGTAATTCCAAACACGAACCGGAGGGCTTACTTGATTCAAGAAGCACACATGGGACAGGGTCTTAGGCACCAAGAGATCGTGAAATCTCTAAAAGAATTAAAATCAGAATACTGGTGGCCGGGGATGAGCCTGCAAAATTACAAATTTGCAATGGATTGTCCAGACTGCAACAGAGATCGCAGTTGTGAACCGGACCAGACTACTGCCAGGACACCTTTATTAGAAAGCATCAGGCTATCTATACACAGAAATCCAGCCGGAGAAATGCGTTCCCATAATTATTAAGACTAAATTCACTTAAAGATGTGGCCCCAGGGCTCGGCTGACGCCAGAAGATTTGCGAGTCTTTATCGGCACATACGCAATTGGCATGCTACAATCTGACCAGGGTCCTGCGTTTAGCTCTCGAGCTTATAAAGAGGCCATGACCAGCATGTGCATTGCATTGCAGTACTCTTCTCCCTTCCATCCTGAGGGAAATGCGGTAGTGGAAAGAAAAAAACGTGAAATAAAGCAATCTATAACAGCGAGGGTATTAGGTTTGGGTGATGGGTGGGTCAAACATTTAACAAGTGTCCAACGTAGTCTTAACAATCTGCCAAGAAATTCTCTAGAAGGAATAACTCCATACGAACTATTGTTTGGTACTAGAATGCACATCCAGGACTTAGATTGTCAGACTTCAGTGGTAGAAGAAAAAGCCTTTGATATCAAAGATCGTTTGGCTGTTTTACAGGACTTAAATGAAACAAGAAGAAGTCTGAGTAATATAAAGTTAAAGCCAACAGCCACTGAAGAGAAACCACCTGTCCCAGCAAGACCTGTCTGAATTCCAAAGATTGGGGATCTAGTCAGAGAAAAAATCGCGGTGAAGAAGGAATTTGGGCCTTCTTACAGAAAAGCAGTACCTGTCTTAGCTGTCAGCGAAACAAGATCAGTAGTACTACCGCCCCTTGCTGGTAAAAAGGAGAACAGAGTTGTATCCATCGACCTGGTAAAACCACAATCATGTGGCCAATAATAAGTAGTAGGCCCAGTGAACTCCCAAGAAATAGCAGAAGACCAAATCTTGCTACAATCTAAGAGGTTCAAACTGAGAGACTAATCACATTTGATAAACCTGCAGTGAATAAAAAAGGACTATGCAACAAAGCCATGGAACTTGTGCCTCTTGAAACC
Organism: Lissotriton helveticus; assembly: GCF_964261635.1. NCBI lineage: Eukaryota > Metazoa > Chordata > Amphibia > Caudata > Salamandridae > Lissotriton > Lissotriton helveticus. The sequence goes on from NC_136068.1 coordinate 581,548,135, forward strand.
CAAATTGCAACAGTTCGTCAAGAAACACCTGTCTACAACGATGTAGCCTCAGACTATGCTAATGAAACAAAGAAAAATGCAAAGACTAATGAGAATCCGGAAGCAATTCCAACAATTGACAGAACTGCATCTGGCTACTTCATCAATTTCGATGACTTTTCTGATGATCCAAGTGAACATGAAGAAACGCCAGCAACAAAAACTTTCAAAGAAAAAATGACTGAACTTTTTCATCAACTAAAAGAAACATATTTGTCATCAGTGAACATCACAGCCAATCCAATACCCGGTGGGGTAGCATGGGACAAAACAGATTATGAAATCTATGGCCCGATTGAGCTCTTGAAATATCCACATCAATTTAAGGTTTCCTTAAGTGACTTTGTGAGACCAAGAACTTTCTCTGAAGATCGGGACTTTGAAAATATTAATAATATGATGTCAGATTTAGTAATGTCAGCAAAATTTACAGAACATGATTATTTACAGGGTTCATCGAACTATGAAGAAATGTACTGTTTTAACCACTATGGTCATCACTATTTGCATACATCCGCTCAACCTAGAAATGTTTTAACTTATAATCAATGGGAACATTGTCCAACACCGCCAAAAGGCAGCTCGAAAACATTTTATGAGAAATTCACATACTTCTCAGGGTTTAACAACAGTAATCCAGAAACTTTTTATTTCAAAATGTTAAATAAGACAGGAATGAAAACAATGTTGACGAATACTAAATTGATTTATTCTGAAAAATGTTATGATAAAATGTCTACATTTGGTTTTGAATTTTGGAAAAACAACATTGAAACAAAAACCATCTGGGGTACAAAAGACTGGCAGGTACAAGGTCTAGAAGCATTATTTGGAGCCTGCGTGATCCCAGAAAAGATAATATTCTTGAATGACACCATTCAACAGACAACCTGTCTTGGTTTAGCCAAGATAAAAGACTTAAAAAAACATCTAATCCGAAGCCCTTACCTGATAGTAATAGCACTAGATAGGCGTATCCCATATTTTACACCAAAACAGAACAAATCCTGATTGGAGAAAATGGTTGATCTGGCCCACAGACACAAATAACTGTCAAGATCGATTCCTGAACAAAACACAGGGGTTAAAACAGAACAGGCCAGACCCAAGATATTCCCAGATATTCCCAGAGACAACATCCAGGGATAGTAACAACGTATAGTGTAGGAAAACTCTGCCTCGAGTGTCTACAGAAATCCACACTGCCAGAAATTAAGCAACACTTGACTTTACTTAAAGAAGGTGCTGACTTGCGAGATTTCATACTGGGACCTCGCAAACAGCGTCAAAAAAGTTTCATATACGCCGGTATATACGCTGCTTACAACGAAGCTTGGAAAGTGACGCAAATTGAAACTGCAGAAAAATACGAGAAATTGATCGTATAAATTTGGAAAAATCCCTTTTTGTAGTGGACAATGGGTTAACGACTCTGTCCTCCAGAATTTATTCACTGGACAGCATTGTATCATCTGCTATTGATATAATAGAGCAGGACTTGCTAATGTTACAACATGGTCAGTCCCAATTACGTTCTGTTGTACAGCTAGGCTGGACGTTACAAAACTTGCGTTCAGGCTACGTGCCATGGCGTTTAATCAACACAACTTCATTATTTTCTATCTTTAACCTTACTGATAAACAAATCAGTTGGGCACAAAAAAGGAGCAGACTATACGATTCTGAGCATTGAAAAACTTGAGAGATTACCATTGACAATGTCAGAGAGACCGGTTATTGAATGGATAATACATGGAACAATTACAATCCCAATAACAACTTTCCAGTTTAAGTATTGCCAGAAGTATATACCAGCAGGCCTGTATGAAAGGTTGGGTAAAGGATACATCAAATCAACCTGGAAATTACCTTATACACATAAATGGTATAGTGAAACAAATAAATAGGTATTCCTCAGTGGTAACAATTGTAAAAAATCACTAAGCGGTACACTTCTGTGTCAAGGTATTAACTTGCATGGAAGCCTGCGAAGGTTCATCAAATAACCTTTCATGTCACCTGCACGCCACTCCTGCAACACAGATAGAGCCTTTTTTCAGACAGCTTTCCAACGGCAGCTACGTTCTAATAAGTGACCACAGCTGTTGTGGCATGGTGCCAGGAAAAGACTATCTGGTAACCGTCACTTCCAGGGTCATTTTCTGTATGCAAGTATTGTATCCAAACGGCAATCCAGACATGGAGGCAGCAATATGGCCTTCTTTGAATATCTCTTCTATTCGAATTGATACTTTAAGCAGAATGAAGTCTATTCTTTTACAGACAAATGTGCCTTTAACCTCGTCCAAAGAAACGTATGATCTGCAAGTTGCAAGGACAGCGGCAGAGATACATTCCCTATTATTAACAAATTGCCACGTACATTTCGTAGAAATGTTAGGTCAAATTTTAAACATGTCTGATACCAGTGGCATCGCACATGTATTTAAGACAATGTTTTCGGGACTGTTAGCACCCTTTGAAACAGTTCTGGGCATCTTCCCGAATTTTGTGCATTCGTTATTCGGCGGCCTGCCTCTTCTTTTGGGACTCGTAGCAGGAATTTTATTTTTGATCCTTCTGCTCCGATATGGCAAGCCAAGCCACAGACAGAACTCCAGCTACAATGGAAGAAACGATCTTAGCAATACGCTACCGAGACCGAATCACTAGAGTCCTCGGATTAGCCCGGCTAAGAGATCTGAATACAACCTGGTTTCTTTCATTCAGACCAATCTGGCAAGATTGCATCTTACCTGTGCTTCGATGTCTGCTATGCGGAGAAGAATGCGTGTTGGACGTCTGTCTTACACTACCATCAGCAGTACCAACGGATATCGATACTTTGCTTGGTTCGGTAACGGCTCATGCAACGTGTTGTCCCTAGCGGCTACCTATTCTGATGACGGCATTCGTTGAGACTTCACCATTACGATTAGGTGGCGGTGAAGTACGAGATGAAAGCAGCACCACACAGGTACAACCTTCTGTGAGCATTGCTGATCCAGACATCGATGATAGCAATGATTCTCACATTTGCACAATTTCAGCATTTTCGAAATTTTTCTAACTTTCACCTACTGTTGTAGACCAATTTTTCGCAAGCCTGTCTGATATGATGTTCTCTCCTAACAACGAGAATAACTTTTAAAACAACGAGCACACAGCGTTCCCTGAACTCTGAATTCGGCCGTCAGTTTTTTGATAAACGAAAGTACTGAAAACAATTGGAACTATTTTTTTCCACTGAAAGCGACATTATTTTTTTCCACTTCCAAAATATTTACTTTTTTTTTTGGCACATGGTACTCTGCTTAAAGTAGAACTATTCTTAAAGAGCAGAGCTTCTATTTTTAGAGACACTAGAGACAATATTTTACCTCAGCCTCTAGCACATGTACAGTATTTTGTAAATATGTGATGAAATGGTCTCGACCTTCTTTTCTGTATTCAGAGCCATTTCATAAATGTAATTTTCGCAATTCATTCAGCCGATATTTATATATGCATTTTCTGAATATCACTGCTTAAAAAACGTACAGTACCAATACTCATTTTCGTGTATATACCATACACCATTTCAAATGCAATCTATGTATTTTGGGGTGGGTTGGAAAACACATGCATCGTTATATGTTTAGTATTGCTTAGTATTTAGTAATGATGGACATTAATACGTGGAGTGGGTGTTGTGAATCTATCTAGGACCCTAATTAGATATCCCCGATTCATGCCCTTATGTGGTTATAATAAAACATATCCTTATAAAGGCATAAGAATCATGTCCATATTTAGGCATAGCCAATGCAGTCCAAATACGGCAAGGCTACTCCCATAGACTCCTAGAAAGCACAATGTGTTCTTTAAACAAACCAAGCCTCCAGCAGCCCGGGAATTCCCCCTGCTTTTGTTTTGATTTGCACAAGAACTCCTGGAGTCCAGAAAGAACTGTTAGTTCTTGGTGACGTCTTATGTCCAACCTTACGTCAAACACGGCACATTTCAGGTATAAATATACCAACGTTGCCTTAAGCAAACACACTGTGGTTTGGAGCAGAGCGGCTATCTACTTGCCCGAAGCCCAGCTGATGCGCGTGCTGAAGGAAGCCGACCCTCTCATTGACGCACCGAGAGAGACGCTGTCTTTTCTCATGCCGAGAAACCTAGCTCCGGTGTTTCCAGTCACCCTTGCGGGTTGCTGGGTGATCGAGTCTTGAGACACGAGATACAAGACCTCCTTCATTCTATAACCAAGGTACGGAGCTGACTAAAACCTTAAAAGATTTCTTGATTCAGATTCTTGGCAAAAAAACAACTTAACTTAAACTGCAACTTACTTACTCCTTCCCACATATTAGGCTTAGGTCAGGTACACCGGGGTAGGCATGTATTAGAAGCACCAGTTGAGTACGTTAGTCAATGTTTTTATGTATGTATATATTTTATCCGTTTTAAAGTATCATATGGCTAAGAAACCATATCAATGCTTTTACAGTATTATTTAATAATACTACTTTTACTGTACGCACTTTACTTCATGACAAGTATTGCAATTGTGGCAATTCATTTCTCTTGCATGAGAAAGAAGACTGCTCAATAAATAACAACTTTTATTGAAAACGCCCGTCTCTCTATTTCTCTGCACTCCTGGTGAAATTAAGCATGCACGATTGACTGAGTGAAATAGTTGTCTATTGTTTTCACACGACTCTGGAGATACACTCTTTATTCTGAGGGAGCAAAGTTGTCATGTTTATGCGGTTGTCAGAAGCTAATCCCTTCTTGTCTATTCAAGGAAGTTAACTCATCCTTGTTTACTCGAGAAAGTTTCTAGTGACCTCTGAGCTAGCTGGCAAACCTAATTAAGTCTAATATAGTCAGTAGAGACCTAGATGACCTCAGTCCTACGTCTAAACTGCTGTTTATATTATTCCAATGCGCAGAGCCTATTGGAAATATAGGAACTACACTACATTGTCACTGCCTCTAAGGCAGGTACAGGCGTAACGGCCATTATGTGTTTTCCCTGTGCAAGGGCTCTCTCTTTTGCTACTGTAGTTTGAACCACTGTCAGAATTTTTTATGTTGAAGTGAATTTCATTTCAGCTTGTGTGTACAAGTGTGATTTATAAGCTATTAGTACCTTTTCACCTTCATTAAAGGTTAAGTACGTGAATCTGCATCTCCCTGGGATGATTTGGATTACAAGGTTGCGTACGTTTACGCTTGTCTGTAAATGGGTTGTTGCTAACATGTCTGTTTGCACTGAACGCAAAATTTGTGTGTGTTTTTGAGTCCAATTAGTTGATTTGAAATCAGGTTTGATTAGTTCATAGAGAGGTTTAACCCTTTCTGTGTAATTTAGAATGTAAGTTCTTCCGAAGTTCAGGAAGCCTAGAATTGACATTAAGTTTTTCAGCATCTTTGGAGGTTGGAGCAGCGCACTCTTTTCTAGGAAGTTCACTGCCAGGCTCTTGCCTTCACTTGAAAGTTCGTATGCTAAGAATAGGACGTTGAGGTGGGCAATTCTCGATTTTATAAAGTTGAATTTGTAGCCTTCAGAGGCGAATCCAAGTATTATGGTATTCACTCTGTTCAAGTGCCTATCCAAGTCGTCATCTGTAAGATAGATGTCATCGACATAAGATAATGCCTCATCATCATACGATTGTAGTAACTCTGTAACCCTGGCTGAAAATAACCCTCTACTATTCTTGAATCCCTGGGGGAGATGACAGAAGTGACGCTGTGTCCCCATAATTGAAAAAGCGGTCAAGTACCTGCTTTCAGGTGCAATGTTTTGACAGAAGAAACCGTTAGAAATATCTAATGTGTTTTTTTTATTTTTTGCGCACAATGTTATTCATCAGTGCTGCGCTGTGTGCATTCTGTACTGCAAAGGTTTTGCAACAGGAGTTTAAATGTCTGTAGTCCAAAACTAGACAATATGTATTGTCTGGTTTGGAGACAGGAAACAAAGGATTGTTCATGGACGAGGTGCATGTTTCAATCACCCCTTGGTATTCAAGTTGATCTAAGATCTCCCTGACCTGTTTTCTAGCTTCTTGCTTAACTGGATACTGCTTCTGAGGAGTTGGTTGATTTTTTAACTGGATCTTATGGTGAGGAGAATCCTCATCCCATCTCACATGGTTTTTATATAATGCTGGAGCCTGGGCTACAGTCCATTTTCTGGCATAGGTGTATTTTTTATGAATAGGAATATGATTTGAGAAGGCTGGCAAAATGATATCTTCGCCATGTGGGCACTCCCTGACAAATTCAGGTGGCCAGTCTTTTTCAGCCAGATGAATGTCATAATCCTTAGAGCAGAGGTCTTCAAACTTTTGTAGGTTGAGCCCCCCAAGCTCAATTGTTTTAGATGATGGCCCCCCCACCACCCGACAGAAATTTCTCGAATCTGGTACACTACATAATCGACCGACACACGCATACCCCAGGCCATATCAAGCAAATAATGTTCAACACAATAAGTATTTAGTAAAGTGCAGGTTTGTGAGTGGGTGTGCTGAAATGACAGAGACTTATTACACAGCTCAAACCACCATTTTCCTAGATAAAATGTGTGCATATTGTTTTTACTAGGATGCTTTGTTTACATATGACATTGATTGATAATAACACCACCCAACATAAATGTGATGGGTGTCCTGTTTTTCGCCATCTGTGGATGGATTTTGCTACTGCCATCCTCAGGTTGTGCTCCACATCCAGGGGCAGATCTACAAGGAAGTACCGCAGCGTGGCACCGCAAGCCCTTTGGTTGCGCCACGCTCCAGCACTTCAGAAGCACAGGGATGCAACATATTTACAAGAATATGACGCATCTCTGTGCTCTCCCCTGTGCTGGCGCACAAACTGCAGCCATGCGCTGGCGTAGGCATTCTTGCACCATGGTGCAAGGATGCCTGCTAGTGGGGGGATTGATTTTGTGCAGGAAGGGGCAACTTCCTGCACAAACAATTACTACAGGCAGTTCCCTCTTTCAATGCATGCTGTAGAATGCAGCACACATTGAAAGAGTGACAAACGAGGCGAAAGGAAAACATTTCTCCTTGTTGAATGTAAATGTGTCCTTTTGTAATTTAGGACAACATGCCCATACTCGAGTACAGAGGCGCAACTAGACCCGAACTTCGGGAGGGGGCTAACACTCCCAGCCTGGGCTGGCCCTAGGACTTGTTGCCACAGTGCAAAAGTCTTTTTTGGCGCCCCCTCCCACATTTCCTCATTCTCCATGAATTCCCTCACTACCACTCACCAATGATGCACCTCATTTCTCTTCATTTTTTATAGCGCTACTCATTGTTTACAAACACTCAGTTCTGTACCTTCAATTTGAGGTGTAGGCAAGGGTGAAACTACGCCCATAAGCAATCAGTGAAAGGCACATTTTGCTGAGTACTAGTACTGCGCTGTAAATATCGGCTGAAGTGGCTCATAAGGCGTAGTGTGCGCGCTGGGGGGCTTACAGTCACCATAACACATCAGCTAGTTGTGTGGCTGGGTACTGGTCATTGGTGTCTTTTATTCAGCGGCGAGGGCAGGTTACTTCCTCCAGCAGTGCATCTTGGTATCGGTATCCCGTCGACTACCTACGTGCACGTACCGAGGCATTCAGTGGCAATGTCGGATCACATCCTGCAGCAGTGCAATCTTGGTACCTGTGTCCCATCAGCTATCACCTGCATGTATGCTCACAGGTCTATGCGGGGTTCTTGGCATAATGTTGTGGGATAAGCGCACCCCTTGTAGGAATACGACATGTTTATACCAGACAAACAGTAGCAGCAGCACAATGACGATTGGGAACTTTTTCTTTGCGGAGAGTGAACTCCAGATTTGAACCCAGAGTTCCATATTATAAAAACATTAAATTAAGCACTTGCACGTCTACGAATGACAAAGAAACGCACCCTTTACCATCCAAGGCAAAAAACAAACTAAAAAAAAATAATTAAATCGCATAGGCCTGTTAACATTGTTTGCTGTTATGACTAGGATCCCTTGATGAGGCCACAGTGGTGCACAAACGCATGCAGGGATGCGCTCTAGACGTACTTCGAGGTGCCGTGCAATGTGTTCAGCTATCATCTAGGTCAGTGGTTTTCGCCGTTCTACTTAGAGCAGCGCACTTGTGAGCGGGGACTTTGGACATACTCCGTGTTTGCATTCTCTCCCATTTAGAGGAAACTGCAATGGAGTTTTAAGCGTTTGAATGCAACCTGTTTCCGATAAAACACAGACGTGTTAGCAGTTTAAACTTCTTTGGCAAAACACGTCAAGTCCTTGTTATACAATAGCTGTCACTTGTTTTTATTTTATTTTTATTTATAAAGTTTTATATAGCGTGAACATGACCGAAGAGGGTATCAGGGCGCTTTACACGGATGTTGTGCAAATGAGGAGAACTAGGGTGTTATACAAAATTGGAATAAAAAGTGATGTGCGGTTCCAGGGCACACGGTGATGTACAGTTGGGGCATACCAATATGTGGAGAAGGGATGTATATTCTATGCACAATATCATAAAGGAAATCTGTATTCTAGGTTACGCATTCATCCAGAAGATTGTGCTTCTAGTTTGATAAAAATTCGTCCTTTACTATCTTTCATTTTCTGAAGAAAACATACAGCTGGTGTTTATGAGGTTAACAGCTTCACTCATCTTAATTATTTTAGGTTATTCTGTTAAGCTCTGATTTTGTTCTGTTTTATATCCAGCGCCATTGAAATTATGCAATATTACGGCTGCAGCGTTTTCTGCATAATAATGTTTTTACCCCGTTTGCCACATAATCCATCATTGGCTGCTTACGCTGCAGACTTCAACAAAAAATATTGTTTCCATCTCAAATGGATCAAAAGATACTATAAACACAGCAATTTGTTTCCACACAGTGGAAGGCCCTTCACAAAGGTTGACTCGTCACCTTTGTTTTGCTTAGTTCTGCATTTGGATACTGCAAAGTGGTACTAACGAAGAGAAGCCTCTCCCTACATGTGCATTTTAAGGGAGTCAGCTGTGATTGCACACTGGTTAGTTGTATTTTAACACTTCCCCTTTTAAGTATGGGCTTACAAGTCCACCCAGCTAAATGTTGACTGTAAACAAGGAAGGACTGACTCGGTGTCTCTTGTGACATTGCTCCATTGTTTAGCTATGTCTTGCGTGGCAGGCTATAGTGCATGTTTTGCTTTCACCTCCTCACTGCAGCTGAAACATTTCAGCTTTTTGAATTAACCCCCTCCTGGGATGGTTAACATAACAAAAGCCTGGGCACTTTGTGCCCCATCGATTTCCCCTCCCTCCTCTCTCCAACCATACCGGAGTTCTGCAAGACTTTTGCCACAGGGAACAAAGGTTAAATTAGAGTGGAGTGCGCGCCCCCCCTAGGATGGTGTTGTGCCCCCCATGGGGACGCGCCCCACAGATTGAATAACTCTGTCTTAGAGAGTTTCTCCCAAAAGAGTGCTCTTATTTTTCTAATTTGTCCCCCTCTATCCGGAGAGTTACTTCATATAACTTATGTGGTACACTAACCCTGGTATCGCACTTTCAACTTGAATGAATTCATTCAAGTCCACGGTCTCCAGATGATCCTTCAGGATCTTGCGAGCTATCATAACTTCTGCTGTGCTGTCCAGCATTGTCTGGGCCCACTCCCCGTTCTTGTGCTGTGTCCTCAAGATCCTCGGCATGTCTGATTTTTAAACCTGCTACCTTCTTTTTGGTGAATTGAGTTTTCTTATTTTTTGGAACGTGTTGATCGTCTTTGGACTTCACGCTTTCTTCCTTGTGTTCTGATCGTCCTCTTTTTTCCGATTTCTGTGAGGAAGTCTGAAAGGTACGAGAGGAACGTGTATCAGTATCTTGATATCTATCAGGTTTTCTCAAATTATCCCTGTTTCTGAGGTTATACCTCTTTTGAGAGGGCTCCTTTTTAGGAGACCTACCTCTGGATTGAGAACGCTTCTCTTTAGGAACTGTCTGTCTAGTATTTTCCCACTTTTTTTTTTAGGAGTAGTGAGAGTGTTTTTAATAAAAACTTTTTCAGGATTTTTCTGTTAGTTCGGGCTTTACTGGTTTCCCACCCAAACTATCTCTACCTAATTCTTCATAGGATTTTTCTATTATTCTGGCCAGTTCATTCGGTTGCTCAGTTACATCAAGTTCTTTTAGTTTTTGGCGGATTGCCACGGATGCTGCTTCACATTTAATATTAGCTAATGTTATAGCTGAGACCTGTTTGAAATCTTTAAGTAACTTTATACCCAGATTTAAAGCAGGCTCTGCCCCGCATTCATTTTGAATCTGTTTTCAGGACGTCTGGTATTACCACCATAGACGGAACACCATATGTTTTTGTGTAGATTGCAGCAAAGACTGTACACCAAGTGTCACAGTCCTCCAGGTGTGGTGGTTCCCCATTGGTAAACAGATTGTTAGAATCCTGTGTTTCTCATGAGGTGTACTATCGGGAAATACTGCCTCGATTTGAGTAAATTTTTGAGCGAACCAGAATGGAATTTGTTCACTTTTTGTGGGTAATTTACCAATGACCGATTGTATAGTCTATGGTGTAATTTTGTTTGTATTCCCCTGATGAGGGGTGTGATGTGCAATTCTTATAGCAGGTTGGACTGTTAGAGTCCGCATGACATATTGAACCAATTGTCTATGTATTTTAATTAATTGTTTTAGCTGAGCTAATAGTTCTACATCTGTCATTCTTTCAATGTCAGGATGTGGTGTATAGCTGGCTAGTACCGGCCATGTTGCTCCTGGTCTACCTAGTGGACCGAGCCTGGTAATGAGATTTAGATGTTGTAGGGTGCCTTTAAACCAGAGCTGATGCTCTTGGTAAGTTAGTGGAATTTCAATGTCCTCGAAAGGAGTGTATTTCCCTGGAGGTTCCTCTATCTTGTGAAGTGGAATACATTTGTTAATGGATTTGCTTCTGGGAAGGTAATCCATGAATAGAACACCGCTGTCTGCCGGTATTAATGTGCCTCTTTGATAAATATCACCCTACCACCTCTTGATGATAGGCCATTTGTTATAAGCTTTATAGTGATGGTTTTCCTTAGATTTTCCGGGTTGATTATAGCATCTGCGTCGTCTTCATTAAAACCTGTAATGTCAAAGCCTGGTCAGGCTGCTGCTGCAGCTCTACCGGTTGCGTTATTGCCATCGTTCTCTGTGTCGCTATTCAACATTGTTTAATGAAAGTTGCAGAGCAAGTTTCAAGGAAACAAAGACAGTGCACAATATTTTTTTTTATTTTTTATTTTTTTATTTTTTTAAAAACCTTTATTTGAGTAAGCAAAAAAGTACAAGGATGGGCCTACAACCACACGGGCCGGCCGCTAAAGAGGAGTAGACACATATCATATATGCCCGCAGAGGTAAAAGTCAATCAACAATGCAATACTCATCACTATTTACAGGACAAAAACAGATTTTATTTATATAAAAGAACAAACACACACAAAAGGCGAAAGTGTATTACTGAAGGTCAGCTCAATGGACGTAAGGGGGGGGACAGCAACAGAAGTACAGTAGCAAAACTCTAAGCACTAAGGAGCTCGGGGGGGGGGGGAGGGACACAGAAGTCAGTACAAAAAGGGGGGGCGGAGGGCCGGAGACAGCAGCACAACCCCTATATGAAAGGTTCCAAGAACGCTTGCCTAAGGAGACAGGGCAAGCTCGATAGTGCCCACAAGGGGAGGAGTACAAATGTCGCCACGGTAGTCGTTCCATTGACCCCACACCTTCACCCATGCCCCGGGTCTGCCCCTGGCCACATAGACAGTTTTCTCACGGAACATGGACCAATCCATGTTATCCTCCCATTTCGAGAGGTCAGGGGGCCTGGAGGCCCCCCAGAGTTGTGCAATATCTCGCTTCGCAACCATATAGCCCAGGGTGGCCCATCTAGTCTGTGCCACCGAGTAGTCCGTGGGCTCCCAAACATTCAAAAGACATCGACGAGGTTCCGGACGCAAGGACACACCTGTCACCACAGCCATCACTTCAAGCACGGCCGCCCAATAAGCAGCCACCATCGGGCACTCCCAAAGAATATGCAGGAAAGTAGCACGCAAACCACACCCACGCTTACACAATCCATCGGAGGAAAAGCCCATCACCACCAGTCGTGGTCCCGTCACGTACACCCGATGAAGGATCTTCAATTGGACCAGACGGAGACGAGCCGGAATAGCCACCTCCTTCGGGGAGGAGAGGGCTGATTGCCAATCCTCATCATCAAGTTCTAACCCATCTCCCATCCACAATTCCCGAAGTCGGGCCAATAAGTCGGTCCGATTGTTAATCAACTTTTTATAGATCAGGGAGATAGTGCTATCAGGAAGATGTTCATCAAGGATACGGTCCTCAAGGGGGGAAGAGTCAGGCGGAATCTCACCAGGAGCAAACACCGAAGCCAGGGCGTGCCTGAGCTGTAAATAACGAAAGAATTCCCGACCACTCAGGCCATAGTCAGCCTGGAGGGCCTGAAACGAACGCACAGAACCCTTAGAGTACACATCCCCCACCTTAGAAATCCCAATCATGTCCCAACGGTCGAAACCCTTGGAAGACCAAAGACCGCCCAGACGTTCTGAAGCATAAAGCGGCGTCGCCAACGTCAAGCGATCCTCCCAGCCCAAGCTCACATTCGCGGCACGCCACACCGTCAAAGCAGTCAATGTAGGTCCCACAAGATGGCGCCCAGCGGAGCGAGAATAAAGCACTCTGTTAAAGTCACCTCCCGGAAGCTGAAGTTTATCCATTTCAAACGCCGGGTTACGACCTGGCGAAAACATAGCGTGATTGATAGCGGACAGATGGGAAGCCCAGTAATATCTCTTAATGTCGGGGAGCGCCATGCCCCCATCATACCACGGGATGGAAAGTTTCGCGAGAGCAATGTGCGGACGCCCATCCCAAATAAGCTGCCTCTGAAGGCTCTCAATCTCCCGAAAATAGGACTTAGGGATAGGATCATAATAATTCTGGAGAGCATAGAGAAACCGCGGCAATGACATCATCTTAAACAGGGCCGCCCGACCCAGGGGAGACAGGGGAAGTTTGCGCCAACGGGCAACGTCCAAACGTAGCCTAAGCAACGGGGGAAGGAGATTACGATCAAAACGAAGGGACGAGTCCAAGGTAACAAAAACCCCCAAGTATTTGAAGCCATCCCTGGCCACCTAAAGAGGAAGTCTGCTCGGCAACGGAGGCAAGACACCAGATAAAACATATACACAGGATTTAGTCCAATTGATGACGAGGCCTGAGTTAGCGCCAAAGGACACAAGAACGTCAAATAAAACAGTTAAAGACTTGCGAGGGGAAGTAAGGTACAAAAGGATGTCGTCCGCATAAAGCGAGACGCGGTCTTCGAAGTCCGGGGCCCAGCGAATCCCTTTAAGGGACGGTTCCCACCGGAGCCAGGCCGCTAATGGTTCAAGAGCGAGCGCAAACAACAACGGGGACAGGGGGCAACCCTGACGGGTACCCCTGCCCAAGGAGAAGGGAGCCGACACTCTACCGTTTACCACAACTTGTGCCAGAGGTTCCGCGTACAACAACTGAATCCAGCTAATAAACTCGCACCCGAATCCAAATTTCTCAAGAGTCGCCCATAGATAGGGCCACTCCACAGTATCAAAGGCCATAGAGGCATCCAGGGACGCCAAAATGGCCGGCTCAGTCAGAAGCCCCGCCCTCGCCATCACGCCGTGAAGGCGTCGCAGATTCAAAGCAGTGTTACGATGCGGGATAAAGCCAGACTGATCCGGATGGACCAAATCCCCGAGAACCGAAAGGAGACGGGTCGCCAAAAGTTTCGCCAAAACCTTGGGTTCAACATTTAACAGGGATATGGGTCTATATGAGGAACAGAGGTCACGTGGTTTACCATCTTTAGGGATGACGACAATTGTCGCCAGGCGCTGATCATAGGGAAGGATGTTACGTTCACGAGATTCGAGAAACATGGCGCGAAGATACGGCGCCATCTTATCGGGGCGTAGCTTGTACAACTCAATAGGCAACCCGTTCGGGCCCAACGCTTTGCCCGAACGGAGCGAACGGATAGCAGTCGCTATCTCATCATTCGTAAAAGGGGAGTCCAAAGCAATACGGTCCAGGTCGGTGACACGGGGCAAAGTGATATCGCGCAAGAGTAAGCGGGAGTCAGCCACGTCCCTCACAGACACGGGAGCATATACAACACGGAAATATTCCGCAAAACGATCAACAATGGCAGTCGGATCAATCACATTCTCACCACTCTCAGACTGAATCACAGGCACCACACGATTAACTCTTTCTTTCTTGTCCAACCACGCTAGGAGTTTACCCGCCTTATCACCCACATCGTACAATCTGCCTTGTTGCTCACGAAACATCACCTTTGCAGCGTCAGTGACCAGGGATTTATATGCAAACTGTTTTAGACCCAGGGCATGGAGTTTCTCAGGCGTGACACCAGATTCCAACTCGTCCTCCAAAGCAGAGATCTCCCCCTCAAGGTCCACCACCTCCCTCCTCCCGGCTTTTTTGGCTTCAACAATCAAGGAAAGGGCCTGTCCACGAATCACAGTTTTAAAGGCTTCCCACAGGGACACAGCCGAAGGGACCGACCCCTCGTTTTCCAGGGAATATGCATCCATGGACTTGAGCAAGAGGGTACGAGTCTCAGGGGAGGAAAGATACCATGGGTTAATTGGAGCCACTCGGCCCGCTGCCTCCACCCCAACCTCGAAACGAAGCCAGAGCGGCGAGTGGTCAGAAATACCCCTTGGCAAATGCAAAATCTCACGAACCGCCGACGACTGGGCCGCGGGCATCAGGAAATAATCCAGCCGAGACAGACTGCCATGAGCCCCAGAATGGAAAGTGTATTGGAGCTGAGTGGGATGCAGAAGTCGCCAGCAGTCCACGAGACCAAAGGTATCTAAAAACCCACCCA
Source organism: Lissotriton helveticus (assembly GCF_964261635.1). Classification (NCBI taxonomy): domain Eukaryota; kingdom Metazoa; phylum Chordata; class Amphibia; order Caudata; family Salamandridae; genus Lissotriton; species Lissotriton helveticus. Next base: position 581,563,179 of record NC_136068.1, read on the forward strand.
ACCACTGCTGAGCCTGCGGAGTATCCCTAGGGGGATGGCGATCGTGAAGGCCGGAAAGCACCGAATTAAAATCACCGGCCAGGAAGAGAGTACTTTCAGGGAGATCCAACAAAACACGGCCCAAATCAGTGAAAGTAGAAGTCTGTAAACCCGGGGGAACATAAACATTAAAGAGAGATAGGGGGCGGCCCTCATATCTACCCACCAATACAGTATATCTCCCACGGTCATCTTGAATCACCTCGTCAATTGCTAGGGGGAGGGAGGTTCGAACAAGGATACCCACACCCCTAGATCCGGAGGTAAACCCCGAGTGCGCCACAAGGCGGTAGCCCCACCTATTCATTGCATTACAAACATTACCAATCAAATGGGTTTCCTGCATGAAAACAATGTCTGGCGACAAACGTCGTATACAATTTAAGACCACACTGCGCTTAATACGATCTCCCAGGCCATTAACGTTCCAGGAAACAAATTTCAACCCTCTACCCCCCATCCCATCCACCCGAGCCAAGACCCCTCATCCACGAGCAAGACACCAGAAACAGCAGCAGACACAGGAGCAATTCGCCTTGAAAACAACACACAAAAAAGAAAGAACTTCCCAGCCCCCCTCCCCCAAACTGAAAGGAAACACCCCACACCCTGCACCCCTGCAAAAAGCTAAAGAGCCACCCCAACCTGCAGTGTGCCTGTCGCCCCATAACCCCTAGTCTACACAAAGACCCCGGAGGAGGAAAGGTCTCCGTTCCACCCGCCCCTGACAGACATCAAGAACGAAAAGTAACAAAAGAAAGATAAAATAGTCACAATGCAGAGGAACGCCGGTCAACAATCCTGAAAATGTATTCAAAATAAAACATGTGAGCCAAACAGTCAGATCTCCACACCACCTTCGGCACCACCAGGGTGAGCGGCGGATTCAGTCTCAGGAGTACGGTCAGGCAAGGAGTCCAGCCAGTCATTAACAGCATCTGGGCGATCAAAGAAAAGGGTACGCTCATTGTACTCGACCCGAAGTCTGGTGGGATAGAGCATAGCATAGCGTAAGCCCCGATCCCGAAGACGTTTCTTGGCCCCACGAAACTCCATCCGTTGTCTCTGAACTTGTTGAGAAAAGTCCGGGTAAAAGTTCACCGTAGCATTCTCAAAGGCCACCGGGCCCTTCACCCGCGAGGCCTGCAGGATAGCGTCCCGGTCTCTATAGTGAAAAAGCTTCGCTACAATGGGTCTCGGCGGGGCTCCCGGCCGAACTTTGCCCCCTGGAACACGATGTGCGCGTTCCACCGTGAAGAACTTCGTAAGGCCGGAAGGGGCAAGATGGTTCAAGACCAGATCCTCAACCAGGAGATCCACCGAGTGGGGTTCAGGGTTCTCCGGTACGCCAACCAGGCGAACATTGCAGCGACGTGCCCTATTTTCAAAATCCTCCAGGCGTCGGGTCATGAAGTCGTTCACCCGACGGAGATTTCCGACTTCTGTCTGGAGCTCCGAGACGTCCTTCGTGAGGCTGGACGATTTAATGTCCAACGATTGCACCCTCTCATTCGTCTTGCCGAGATCAGCACGAATAAGATTAACCTCAATAGCCACGGTGTCAAGTTTATGGGCCAAGGCCTCGTACTGTAGGCCGGTGGACTCCCTCACGCCCGAGATGGCGCCCATGATGTCCTGTAGGGAGGGCTCCGCCGACTCTTCCAAAACTCGTTCGGACGCTGTACTAGAACCAGGCAGGGCAGCTCCGGGGGACCCCTTAGAATGAGTATAGCGGTCCATGACATTTGATTGAACCGGAGCTCCGCGCAGAGGTGCTTTCGTCTTGCGCGTCTCTCTGTCCCCTCTGCCCGCCATTTTGAAGATGCGTCACAGGACAAGCCACCAGGGTCGACGGGCCCGACACCCAAAGCACAGGATCAAAAGTACATAAAAATGAGGGGCACAACTCGGGTAGAGGTCGCCAAGCCAGCAAATAGTCCGCAGGAAAACCCAACAGCCGATCCGCCTCCAGGTCTCAGCCGCAACTCGATAGTCACACCCGTGGCCCAAGTCGGAACAGAATCGAAACCGAAACTTAGGAAGGGGGACCCACAAGGCCAGATCTCCTGCCGTTGTTGTTCAATTCCAGGACGGCTACAGAACCGCACCCCGTCCCGGGCGCACCTCGAGGGCGGAGTCCAAAAGTTCAGACCATCATATCTCAGGAATAAGAGATCCAAATCAATTTCTGAAAGGTGCCAGGCTGATCAGCCAAACGTCCTCCACACGGATTCTTGCAAGAAATCAGGATTCAGTCAGGATAAAATGCCGGGAGCGGCGAGGGTCCGGAGAGCGCTGTGCTCAAGCGGCCATCTCGGATGCCCGCCAAGCTCCTCCCCCCAGTGCACAATATTTTGAACAGTCTTCTTTCTCATGCAGAAGAAATGAACTGCTAAAATCGTAATACTGGCTGCAAAGTATAATACTTACAGCAAGAAGAGTATTATAAAATAACACTGTAAAAGCATGGTATGGTTTCTAAGCCGTAAAATACATACATAAATAAATAAAGAATAAAAGTACTAAACTGGTGCTTCTAAAATACGCTTACCCCCATGTACCTAACCTAAGTCTAGTACGAGAGAAGAAGTAAGTGTGGTGTAGCATAAGTTTAGTATTCTTTTGCCAAGAATCTATCCAAGATTTCTCTTAGGGTATAATCAGCTCCGTACCTTGGTTTAGAATGAAGGAGGTCTGGTAGCTCTCTGTCTCTGGACTCGATTTCACAACACCCGGCAAGGGGAGCTTGGAAAACTGGATCTGGATTTCTCGGCAAGAGAAAAGACAGCGTCTCTCTCAGTGCGTCAGCTGGAGGGTCGGCTAACTTCGGCACTTGCTGTAGCACGCTGTGTCGGGAAAGTAGATTGTCTAACTACTCCAAACCACCGTGTGTTTGCTAGGGCAAGTGTGGGCATATTTATACCTTGAAGGTGCCGAGTTTGACATAAAGGTGGACATAATAACGTCATCAAAGAGTCGCAGTTCTTTGAAAACTCCATGAGTTCTTGGACAAATCAATATTCAAGCAAGGGGAAGTCCCTAACTACTGAGGCCGAGTTTTCCAAGAAATCATTGTGGCTTTTTGGAACTAGTGGAAGTATCCATGCCAGTATTTGGATTGCATGGCCTATGTCTAAATATGGTTATGATTTCTATGCCTATATAAGGACAAGGTGATTTATACCTATATAAGGGCATGAATCAGGAAAATTACACTAAGGTCCTAAAATGCTATACAACACAATGTGGCAGAACCCACCAAACGGTTTTAATTAAGAGGGAATGACACTAAGAGTCCCAGAATGCTGTGTGTTAAAGATAAAACCAACTAGAGGGTATAAAAGATATGAAAATGAGACTCAGCCTTTCGCTCATATCTGCCTAAAGGACATGCATATGCCCATGAACAAGGAGCAGGAGCTCCGAAACACCTAGGGCTTTGTAAATATCAGGACATTGCTGCCGGTTTGTTGTAATAAAGAATGCTGCCTGATAACAGAGGGATTCGCCTGTATCTTGAGTGCGTGTTCTCGCACCTGGAGAAACCTTGTTTGAAGATGTAAAACTGGCCATGCCTCGGTTGGGAGGACTGCACCGCCAGGAAAAAAGCTGGTCTGCTCTGTTCAGACACACTAACGCTTTTGGCAGAAGAAACAGCTGGTATGGAATTGAGCCGGGGACTGTTGCCCTAAGGCTCACTGGAGAGCTTTAAAAGTGCAGAATTTAATTTTCAATGTGGCAGAACCCACCGAAGGATTTTAATTAAGAGGGAATTACACTACGAGTCCCAGAATGCTGAGTTAAAGATCAAACCAACTAGAGGGTATAAAAGATATGAAAATGAGACTCAGCCTTTCGCTCATCTCTGCCTAACGGACATGCATATGCCCGTGAACAAGGAGCAGAAGCTCCGAAATGCCTAGGGCTTTGTAAATATCAGGACATTGCTGCTGGTTTGCTGTAATAAAGAATGCTGCATGATAACGCGAAATTCGCCTGTTTTTTTAGTGCGTACTCGCACATGGGGAAACCATTTTTGAAGATGTAAAACCAGCCATACCTCTGTCGGGAGGACTGCACCGCCAGCAAAAACAGCTGGTCTGCTCTGTTCAGACTTACTGTAATGGTTTTGGCAGAAGAAACAGCTGGTATGGAATTGAACCTGGGCCGGTTGCTCTGAGGCTCACTGGAGAGCTTTAAAATTGCAGAATTTAATGTTCAATGGCGCCGAACCCACCGAGGGTTTAATTAAGAGGGAATGACACTACGAGTCCCAGAATGCTGTGTCTTAAAGATCAAACCCACTGGAGGGTATAAAAAGATATGAAAATGAGACTCAGCCTTTCGCTCATCTCTGCCTAAAGGACATACATATGCCCGTGAACAAGGAGCAGGAGCTCCGAAAAGCATAGGGCTTTGTAAATATCAGGACATTGCTGCTGGTTTGCTGTGATAAAGAATGCTGCCTGATAACAGAGGGATTCGCCTGTTTCTGGAGTCTGTCCTCGCACGTGGGGAAACCTTGTTTGAAGGTGTAAAACGGGAAATTGCCTCGGTCGGGAGGACTGCACTGCCAGGAAAAAAGCTAGTCTGCTCTGTTCAGACTTAAAGTATTGGTTTTGGCAGAAGAAACAGCTGGTATGGAATAGAACCGGGGGCTGCTGCGCTGAGGCTCACATGAGAGCTTAAAAGTGCAGAATTTAATGTTCAATGTGGCAGAACCCCCTAAAGGGTTTTAATTAAGAGGGAATGACACTACGACTCCCAGAATACTGTGTATTAAAGCTCAAACCCACTAGAGGGTATAAAACATATGAAAATGAGACTCAGCGTTTCGCTACAGCTCTGCCTAAAGGACATGCTTATGCCCGTGAACAAGGATCAGGAGCTCCGAAATGCGTAGGGCTTTGTAAATATCAGGACATTGCTGCCACTTTGCTGTAATAATGCGGGCCGACCGACACGTCCCCGCAGGGGACACACATAAGAGGGCGGCCCCCTTAGTGCCACAAGATGGCACACAGGGCAGCCCAGTATTCCACGACCCCTGTTAGGGTCCTGCTAGTCACTTCTGGCCGGGGTGGGGCAGGGAGAGGTATATATTCCTCCCCGCCCACCTAGCGGCCTCTTTGTCCCCTCACCCTGTCGCCGTTTTATGCCCTCTGGTCGCTCTGTCCAGAGGCCTGGTCTGGCGTCGGTGTGCTGTTTTCTTTCGGTTGGGTGAGTCCCCCCCCAGCCGCGGGGACGGGTTTTGGTTTTCTTTATCCGCTTTGGTCTTGGCTCCTCGGAGAGGGCATGAGCGGAGGGATGTGCGTGCCGGGATTGAGCTGCTGGCCCGCTGTGTTGTTAAAAATGTTTACTTTCTGATAGCCTGGGGAGGGAGCGATCGCGGGACTGCGGGTGGAGTGCAATATGTTGACGCTTACTTCTCGCATCTTTTATTTGTGAATGGGCCGGATGGCTCAGTGAGTTGTACGGTGGCAGAAGATGAACGCAGTGATCTATCACCAGGAGTTCGAATTCCCGCATGACTCGCCCTTCTCTCTTTCCGAGCCTTGTAATTTTGTTGTGGTGCGGGCAGACTTTTATTCAGCGAGCGGAGCATTGGAGGTGTAAGTAGATGTTATATATATTATTAGGGATGGTATACAGGGAACACTAATGCTTCATTGAAGTGGGACTACAGACTTTTAGGCTACAGCCACTGTACTAAAGGAAAGCCAAGTGGGTGTTCGCAAATTTTACTGATTGTTCGTACATGTGCTTACCCTAGGTGCAGTAGGGCGTTTACACCACGGGGTGGCACTGTTTCTCAGTTATGGTCTTCCTTCACGCCAGAGATTGGTTGTTATTAGCATAAGGGGTTTCCTGGTTTTCTTCACTACTTTGGCATAGAGAGTTTTACATTCGCGGTGTTACGCCTTTATTCAAGGGCCTGACGGGGAGTGGTGCTGCAGATCGCAGGCACCGTGACATGGTTCTTGGGGCGCTCATGGGGAACATCTCGATTGCCAGCTATGTCTCAGTGTAGGCCAGACTGGAATTGCGCTATTTTAGTGTAAACAGGCCTCTTTATGGCGCGTGATCGATGGTTGCTAACACGGCTTAGATGCACTTGGCTGGGCTTATAGTGGGCCTCGCTTAAAGCCCCCTTGTTGCATTGTGCACACCAGGTCTTGCTTTGTGAGGTTGGTGTGGGGGCCTCTTGGCCAGGCACGTGAGGGCACTTCGACACATGCTCTCCGCCCACCTTGGCCCCACCTCTATGTGCCTCAGAATAGTCTATGTTAGCTCAGGGTCATCGCGCACAGTCGGCAGGCCAATAGGGTTGTTGGCCTAGGCTGCGTCCTCCACGTGCGACTGGACTTGCCCTGCCCCGTAGTATGCATCAGGTCCACGTGGGGCACGAAGGGAATATCTGGGACCGTTCCGCCTTTGTATGTCCCAACTATCTTGCTGTAGCTAGTGCTGGTGTTCCTATTATTGTGGTAGGAAGTTCTTGGTGTTTCTGTGGAGTTGTGGATTATGCCCTCAGATGGGTGCAAAGGACCCTGTGTGTGTACAGTTACAGGTTTCTCTGTAACAAACGCATGTATCTCATTAAGGCATAAGTATACATTACCAAAGTTCAATTCTGTGCTGGACAGGTTCACGGATCGGGGGACAAATGTTCTAAGAGCAATAGTGATGCTAGCATGAGTAGTTTTGTCTCTGTTTATGTATAGTACGTTCCTTTGTGCCGAGTATTTATGTGAACTTGATCTTCCCAGCAGCTCCGGCTCGCAGTCGCACCGCCCTGGATCAGAGCCCCTCCACTGGCAGGGTGGGCGCTGGCAACATGCCTCACGAGTTTTGGGGTAAGGCACGGTCACATGCAGCATGCATTAATTTTGGTAAATGTTCGATTGTGAGGTGCCACAGTGCTCGGGATATGTACATCTAGGAATTGCAGAGCACCCAGTCGTTGCCATTTTATGTTTGTCCTCGAAGAAGGAATGGTATCGGGTGGATTTGGTACTGCTATAAACTTTAATTAGGGACCGGGTGTACTATTTTGTCACGGTTTTATTTCCGTAGTATAGTGTACTGTCATGGGCCCACGTTCTGGTTTTGGTCAGCCATTGTTTAGCGCACATTGTTCGTTTCCTGCCGGGGCTCGCGGGGTTGGCGGTCAACGGAGCCATGCCAGCTGCTCGGGCCTCCTGTGCGGCAGTACTATGAAATGCAATTGGCAATGGGGAACTGTAAGAGGCACGGGGGTGGCCCGCATCCCCGAGGTGCTCGACCCCCCCCATTGATCCACGGAATTGCAGCATCCGGGAAGAGAATGGCACGCTGTGCTCGCCGTGAGTTTTAGCTCGCCGCAGCTTTCTGGAATACCGTGATCTCGTCCATGGCAGCGTTGGTGTCCTGCATTGTTATCCAGTGCGTGGGGGGTGCAGCGCGGACGGTGGAGGCTATTGCTTCTAGGAGCGTAGTCTCGGCGGGGGTCGCGCAGTCTGGTCGGGGCCGTAGCCGCTTTGTATTTTGCCCGTGGTTCCTGTAGTGGACATCTCGCCCCCCTCTACCGGCCACACTAGTGTCTTACGGCCCTGTTCGGGTACAAGGAGCTGCTCTATCCCTGGGCCGGCATCTCACAGCTACCAGCGGCGGTGGCATTCCAGGTCTCATGGGTGCTGGGGCTCGTGGGGGGAGGGAGGCGGTCAAGTGAGCCAAGCCGGCCGCTCCGGCCTTTTAGGTGGCAGAACAGTAGTCAGTCGCTTGTAGTTGCCCTTTGTGCACGATTTTCGGTTGATGCAGGGGAACAGGGTTCGAGGCTTTATTACGCTCCGCAGCCCGCTGCAGTTCTCAATCACGTACTCACTCTTAATTATGCCTTTATATAGCGCGTACTCTACCCGAAGGTGTCAAGCGCTTCAAAATAAGGACAGAACTGATACATGGGAGCACTATAAGTGAACATCTTACACATTCTAACGCTAAGTCACATGAAGCAAAGTGACAAACGTGAGCAAATAATACATGATGTAATTAACGGTGCATTACAGGAGGAATAAGTGGCATGGGTGCTAGTTACAAAAGCGTACAATGTACAAGTAGAGGTATAAGACTGCATTACATGGCAGACAGCCAAACACAAGAACAAAAGTTACGTAAGCATTGGTGGCACTTGTGCAAGGACAGGAAGCAAACACGATGTAAGAGGTAGCAAACAGTGTGTTACAAGATAAAAGTGTAGTGTGCATGGTACAATAGAGTACCAAAGATAGGTAGAAGGATAATAATGCAATAAATGGCAGACTCTCAAATCACAAGTCACTGGGAAGACACTTCCATAGTCAAGGGGTATCGAACTTGCTATATTATGGGGGCTTCCTTCACATTATAGAGAGGGCACGAATTGATTTAGCTTTGAAGATTTGACTTAGTGTCAAGACACGATACTACACTACTGCCTCTGTGTCTAGAGGTACGTAAGTGATTGCCCCACCCAACTCCTTACGAGATTGTAATTGGACAATCTAGTTCTCGTAACTGACAACCAGGCTTGGCCTTGGTAGCGTGGGGTCATTGCTGGCCCCTGCCACATTGCAGGGAATATATATTGGTATTGAGGGGGGGCAGGGCTTCTAATGGATGGTTTATGTGTCACATACATGAACCGCGCTGGAGAACCGCCCGACTCACATGGGGGGCCACCTGACCTATCAACAGGTATAAGGGTCATAGCACACTTGGGGGGCAGTGAGCTAGGGTCTGGGACACCAAGTTTCTCCCCAGGAGTCATTACTGTCCCTGTTGTTGGGGCACGCAGGTTACGCCTCATGGAAGTAATACATTGGTAGTCAACTGGTGAATGTGAGCAGGGCAGGTAGTTCCTGTGCAATAATGGGATGTTTTTGCATTTAAAACAACTGATGAGTCTGGGCAATTTATTTATTTACTAGGCAATAACTGGGGTATTCTCTTGGTAAGCAGTGAGAGTGTGGGCAAATCTTACATCCCCTCTGACCAAATTGAAATGCGTTTTCTTTTAAACAAAGGGTGCATCTGGGCATTTCATAAATCCCATGTGCAATAATGGAATGTGTTCTTCTGTACAGCAACTGGTGCGCAAGTAAGGGGCTCTGATCCTGGCGATCGAGTTAGCAATAGGCTTACCGGTCATTGCTGGTTAGGGGCTGTTTTCATGGATTTGTTCTCTCTTCCAGACACGCACGGGTTTCATTCTTTAATGGTTAAACCACGCCTAGCAGACCTGCCTGCCAGGGCTTGGAGCAGGTACAGGGGAAGAACACACTGGGGCCAGTGTGTGGGGTTCTGGGTCAGCATGTCCAGGATTGGAGCGTAACCTTTTTCTAACTTCAGGACAATCGGATCAAGTACACAGGCACCACTCTGAGAAGGACAGGTGGGAACAGAAGCAGGAATTGCCAGGGCGTACTCCGGGCCAGGAGCCTGAATGCTGTTCCTGGTGAAGTGCTCTTGGGGGGCAAGGTGGCAACTCGGTTCAGACTTCTTATAAGGGAGAGGTAGAAGCAGTGTTAAGTGTAGCGGTTGTGCTAGTACCATGACATCCTTACACTTCAGCTCAGTTGTGCTCATTTACCTTTTTCAGCCACTGGCCTCAACTGATAGATGACAGGAGGGATAACCACACGGGTAGATTGACAGAAGACTGGTATGGTAATTATTAGGGGGGTGCCCAGGGGACTTTGCCAGAAGGTATCTGAAGGTCAGTACTTGTGACACACTATATGGTTTGCACACAGCAGGGGAGAGGGCCTGTCCAGGGGGTCAGGGGCAACGGTACTGTCAAGTCTAGACTTCCGTAAGTGCGGCATTTTGGCCCACGCTGAGACATTCATATAAGTTGCATCACAGCATCACCAGTTTCTTATACTCAGGCCCATTGGCACTATGGTGATGCGGAATCAATTTGCACCTATCTTGTGCCTGTTTTAGCCACACATACATCCTCCAGTTTGACCCCACTAGGACCTTCTAGTCTGGCTCCACTCCGGGTCGGGCTGATACAATAAGACTCTAACTTGTCTATTGTCTATTTCTCTGGACACAGGTTGGTGCATTTGGCCATGTGGCAATTGTTTTACTTATTTTACTTGAAGGGTCCGGTTGTGGGCTGGCAAATTCGAACAGTCAAAAATTCAACAACTTGGGTTGACACGCAGTGGAGGGCCCTTGGCTGAGTCCACTGGCAAGCTTTCACCTAGACAGTAATTTAGTTGATGGTTATTCAGGTACTAAAGTAAGGTTTCATCTTGCAGTTTTCACACGCCAGGAAGTACGAGTGGTGAAGTATCAGTTCCCCCAGTTGCACAGCATGTATATACAATTGTATAGGGTGCTTGTTGAAAGCTTCATAGGGTCCAACGAGTGCCAGACAAAGGGGGACGAATAGTACAAGTGATATACACGAGGAGATACTGTACACAGTGTTAGAAGGGACGTGCCTAAGCTAAACTCAAACTGGCCTTATACTCATGACGGAAAAGCTAGCGGCCAGACAGTGGGTGGTCCAACTAATGTAATATGTTTAGGTTTGCAAGCATGCACCGAGAGACGGTTCCCCAAGATCATCCCAGACAGATTATAAGTCCCGTCCTTTAGCCAAGCTTTGGCTGATGCGGCCAGCTATTTTGTGGATTGGGGTGCAATATGCTGAGGGGAGCATGGGGGCACAGCTTAATCTGGCAAAAATGATTGAAGAAAGTTTATTGGGCGTTCCCACTGCTCTAAACGGGCAAGTATTCTTTCGTGGGTTTCCCCTCTTGTTTCACGGCAAGTATGCGAGGACACTCGTGCTTAGGGCACATACCCCATGGCCAGATAGTCACCTAAGGGGGGGGGGATTTGGCCTCTGACAGGCCTTGCCAGGTCAGGGGTAGCCAATCACAATAGCTGGAGCCAGTAGAGTTGATAATGTTAGAAACTCAGACTGGGGTGTACTGGGTCAAAAACCTCTCACCTGAGCTGCGGGGGGCAGCGGGCTGTAGGTGTCTTTGAGGGACGGGCTAGGGCATTATAGGACTGAAATGCGTGTCACAGAATTTACTCTATCCCAGAAGGGTACCAGCGGTTCAACCATAAGACCAATATGGGAAACTTGTGACACACAGTTGTAGTTCGACACCATGACTGGTGTAAGTATCTAGGGTCACAAGCGGGTCGCAGGGTCCGGGCACCTGTGACCAGTCGAAGGTTCAGCAAGCAGGGTAGGCTGCGTAGGTTGACACTTCACGATTTGGTGCAGTGTCTAGTGACGGGCACACTACACTTATTCCCTCAAACCCGTTGTGACACCTTGCTGTGTGCACCAGGGATAATTTGATAATTATGTAATTGTCTGGTCATTGTGGCGTAATTATGCACCAGAAAAGATGACCACAAAGAAAATATGGTGGGAATTAGCCAACTTATGGTGGGAATTAGCCAACAGTGGGGGACAGGTGAGATCCAGTGGTCGGAATTCCCTCCCGGCTCTGTAGGCAAGGCGCTCAGCAGGGGAGGCGATGGAGCCAGCGCGCAGCATGTTCCTCTGAGCTATGCGTAAATTCAATGGGTAGAGGAGACTGGGCATCATTCACTTGGGGGCTACACGCCAAACGCTAGGGGTGTTTCGAGGACAATGTGGTACTTCTGCCCAGGATAAGCATTGACCTGTCCTGCGGGTTGGGGAGAGGCCCCGAATTAGCAGGCTGTAAGTAGGAATATCGGCCTTGGTAGGGGGCCCTGGCTGCGACGGTCGCCACCCCCAGGGCTGTAGCGGAGTTACCGGGCGATCCAGAGGCGGAAAGGTACTCAGGGGTACCCTCTTCAGGAGAACAAAGGGTGCTGAGGCCTAATATCCCCAGGAAGTCTGTGCGGTGGACCCTGGGGTGCGAAGGCGCCCCGTCTATCCTACGGGCGGTTGGAAACCTGTACAACCGGGGGTCGCTTGAACGCTCCGCCCCTCGTAAGGGGGGGGCGTGAGCAAGAGGGTGGACCGATGGTTCACCGGAAGTGGGAGTGGCTATTCCCTCACCACAACCGCTATGCAACGATTGGCTAAGGCCACGATGCAAGTTGGCCCATCAGGTGGTAGGCCGCGAGGGGCGGCTTGCCTTTGGATCGCCTGTAAGATAACCCACCATGTTGGCATATGTTTATTCTAATAAACCAGCAGCAATTTTTTCTCCCAACAAAAAGTTGTCTTGTCTGCTTATTTATGATACATGTATGTTGCTGCAGGGGGGCTGGTGAGTGGGTCGATATTGGCACTATGCGGGCCGACCGACGAGTCCCCGCAGAGGACACACATAAGAGGGCGGCCCCCTTAGTGCCACAAGATGGCACACAGGGCAGCCCAGTGTTCCACGACCCCTGTTAGGGTCCTGCTTGTCACTTCTGGCCGGGGTGAGGCGAGAAGAGGTATATATTCCTCCCCCGCCCACCTGGCGGCCTCTTTGTCCCCTCACCCTGTCGCCCTTTCACTCCCTACCGCGTACCCGGCGCTTTCAGGGTGGGGGGGAAATGTGTTCTAATCTTTTTATTTGTGTTGCAGGCGGAGTTACAGGGTGATCCAGAGGCAGAAAGGTACTCAGGGGTACCCTCTTCAGGAGTACAAAGGGTGCTGAGGCCTAATATCCCCAGGAAGTCTATGCGGTGGACCCTGGGTTGCGACGGCGCCCCGTCTATCCTACTGGCAGTTGGAAACCTGTACAACCGGGGGTCGCTTGTACGCTCCGCCCCTCGTAGGGGGGGCGTGAGCAAGAGGGTGGAACGATGGTTCACCAGAAGTGGGAGGGCTATTCCCTCACCGCAACCGCTAAGCAACGATTGGCTAAGACCACTATGCAAGTTGGCCATCAGGTGGTAGGCCGCGAGGGGCGGCTTGCCTTTGGATCGCCTGTAAGATAACCTACCATGGTGGCAAACAAGGTTTCCCCATGTGCAAGGACGCACTCAAGAAACAGACGAATCCCGCTGTTATCAGGCAGCATTCCTTATTTCAACAAACCGGCAACAATGTCCTGATATTTACAAAGCCCTACATGTTTCGGCGCTCGACCATGCCTCGGTCAAGAGGACTGCACCGCCAGGAAAAAAATCTGGTCTACTCTGTTCAGACTTACTGTAACGGTTTTGGCAGAAGAAACAGCTGGAATGGAATGGATCCGGGGGCTGTTGCCCTGAGGCTCACTGGAGAGCTTTAAAAGTGCAGAATGTAATGTTCAATGTGGCAGAACCCACCGAAGGGTTTTAATTAGGAGGGAATTACACTACGAGTCCCAGAATGCTGTGTGTTAAAGATCAAACCCACTAGAGGGTATAATAGATATGAAAATGAGACTCAACCTTTCGCTCATCTCTGCCTAAAGGACATGCATATGATCATGAACAAGGTGCAGGAGCTCCAAAATGCATAGGGCTTTGTAAATATCAGGACATTGCTGCTGGTTTGCTGTAATAAAGAATGCTGCCTGATACCAGTGGGATTCGCCTGTTTCTTGAGTGCGTCCTCGCACATGGGATGTCAAATCGGCCATGCCTCGGTCGGGAGCACTGCACCGCCAGGAAAAAAGCTGATCTGCTCTGTTCAGACTTACTTTAATGTTTTTGGCAGAAGAAACAGCTGGATCAGAATTGAACCGGGGGCTCTTGCCCTGAGGCTCGCTGGAGAGCTTTAAAAGTGCAGAATTAAATATTGAATGTGGCAGAACCCACCGATGGGTTTTAATCAAGAGGGAATGACACTACGAGTCCCAGAATGCTGAGTGTTAAAGATCAAACCCACTAGAGGGTATACAAGATATGAAAATGAGACTCAGCCTTTCGCCTGCCTAAAGGACATGCATATGCCTGTGAACAAGGAGCAGGAGCGCCGAAACGTGTAGGGCTTTGTAAATATCAGGACATTGCTGCCGGTTTGCTGAAATAAAGAATGCTGACTGATAACAGCGAGATTCGCCTGTTTCTTGAGTGCGTCCTTGCACATGGGGAAAACTTGTTTGAAGATGTAAAACATGCCATGCCTCGGTCGGGAGGACTGCACCGCCAGGAAAAATGCTGGTCTGCTCTGTTAAGACTTACTGAGACGGTTTTGGCAGAAGAAACAGCCGGTATGGAATTGAACCGGGAGCTGTTACCATGAGGCTCACTGGAGAGCTTTAAAAGTGCAGAATTTAATGTTGAATGTGGCAGAACCCACCAAAGGGTTTTAATTAAGAGGGAATGACACTACAAGTCCCAGAATGCTGTGTCTTAAAGATCAAACCCAGGAGAGGGTATAAAACTGGTATAAAACTAATGAAAATGAGACTCAGCCTTTCGCTCATCTCTGCCTAAAGGACATGCATATGCCCATGAACAAGGAGCAGGATCTTCGAAGCGCCTAGGGCTTTGTAAATATCAGGACATTGCTGTGGGTTGCTGTAATAAAGAATGCCGCCTGTTAACTGCGGAATTCGCCTATTTCTTGAGTGCCCTCCTCGCATGTGGGGAAACCTTGTTTGAAGATGGAAAACTGGCCATGCCTCGGTCGGGAGGACTGCACTGCCAGGAAAAAAGCTGGTCTGCTCTGTTCAGACTTATTGTAACGCTTTTGGCAGAAGAAACAGCTGGTATGGAATTGAACCCGGGTCTGTTGCCCTGAGGCTCACTGGAGAGCTTTAAAATTGCAGAATTTAATTTTCAATGTGGCAGAACCCACTGACGGATTTTAATTAAGTGGGAATGTCACTGTCAGTTCCAGAATTCTGAGTGTTAAAGATCAAGGGCCAGATGTAGGTGGCCAATTACCGGTCGGTAACGGCCGAATTTGGCCGTACCGACCGGTAATTGGATTTTGAGATGTAGGGCATGCATTTACAGAATCGGTATTTTACCGATTCTGTATTTACCGATTCGGTAAAATTACCGAATCGGTAAATACAGACTTGGTAAAATACCGATTCTGTAAATGCAGATGTAGCTGGCACATGTCAGAGTGCCACAGGGCTTTGAGATTCGGTATTTTACCACCCAATCCAATTGGGTGGTAAAATACCGAATCCAGGTGTGCATGCACATGTGTGCATGCACACCTGTGCCATGTGACACACAGACATGCCCTCAGGGCATGTCTGTGTGCCACATGGCGCACATGCCTATTTTTGGGGTGCCAGAGGGTGTCAAAGTGACACCCCCTGCACCCTTGCTAAAATTGGTATTTACCGATTCTGTAATTACAGAATCGGTATTGCCCATTGATTCCTATGGGCTGCAAGGCCCATAGGAATCAATGGGCAATACCGAATCGGTATTTACAGATTCGGTAAATACCGAATCTTAACGATTCGGTATTTACCGAATCTGAAATACCTACATCTCCCCCCCTCTATTTTACCACCTCTTAAATACCGATTCGGTATGAATCGGTATTTAAGAGGTGGTAAATTAAAATTACCTACATCTGGCCCCAAATCCACTAGAGGGTATAAAAGATATGAGAATGAGACTCAGCCTTTTGCTCATCTCTGCCTAACAAACATACAAGGAGCAGGAGCTCCGAAACGCCTAGTGCTTAGTAAATATCAGGACATTGCTGCCGGTTTGCTGTAAGAAAGAATGCTGGCTGATAACAGTGGAATTCGCCTGTTTCTTCAGTGCGTTCTCGCATGTGGGGAAACCTTTTTTGAAGATGTAAAATCAGCCATACCTCGGTCGGGAGGACTGCACCGCCAAGAATGAGAGGCACCCCCGCGTCTAGGGGAGGGGTGCCGTTAGTGGGATTTAGTGCCGAGGGAACGGTTTCGTTTCCCTTAAAGTGGGCAAGGGGAGGGTCGCCTGAAATGCGAGTAAAGAGGGAGGTGCATTGGCAGTCCCTCCCCGTGGGTGATAAAATAGCTGGAATGGAGGGAGTAGCCCTCTAACAGCCTTATTCATCAACGGGCCGTTTTGCGAGCCCCTAATAGCGATTCATAGCGAATCGCTATTAAGGACTCGCAAAACGGTATTCATGTAGGAATTGCTAAATAAATAGCGATTCCTACACATTCCTTATTTGCAAGTAGCAAATTGCTAATCGCAAATAAGGAATAACTCCCCATTCATTCCTATGGGCCAAAAGGTCCATAGGAATGAATGGGGAGTATTCCTTATTTGCGATTAGCAATTTGCTACTCGCAAATAAGATAGCGATTTAAAGGGTGCCAGGGGTGTCCAAAGGACACCCTGTAGCACCCCTTAAATGCAAATTGAAACTGGTGTTGCGCACACACATGTCCAAAGGACATGTGTGTGTGCAACATGCAACTTAGAAAAATGCTTTCAAAAGCATTTTTCTAATTTTTTTCTATTTACCGAGAGGTCTGACCTCTCGGTAAATAGCGGCCCGAAATTGCGAATTAGCAATTTAAAAATGGTTGATGAATTGCATTTAAGGAATATCAAATAGAGATTCCTTAAATGTAATTCCTCGCAATTTAGCGAATTAGCAATTACCGAATTTTGCATTTGGGATGATGAATCCCAAATGCAAAAATTGCGCTCGCAATGGGCCAGATTCTCAGAATCTGGCCCTTTGCGAGCGCAATTCGGCTTGATGAATCAGGCTGCTAGTCCTCTCGCCTCTCAGAGTGGCCGGAAAGGCGCAGCGGGAGCAGTTGGCTGGCTACCTGGGCCCATCGGCGTTTTTCGGCGAATCGCAAAGGTGAGGGGGCCTCACGTGTAGCGGAGAAGCTTGCAGGGCATCAGTAGAATGTGCATTGCATCGTTGTAATCACAGTGAATTTAGGGCGTTTCAATCAATACAGGTTAGCACTGGGAGCAGCATGCGGCGGGAAACATGTGGGCGTGTGTTCCGAGAAGGCCCTTTGAAGTATTAGGCAGTATGCCGTGTGCCTAGGGAGTGATATTACAGGAGCAGCACCAAGGCTGTTGGCTGACCTTAGAGCCGGGCTTGAGCTGAACCAGCGGTGAGCAGTATCAGCAGAGCAGTGCCGGTGAACAAGGGAGGGATGCATTCAACACTTTATCCCCGAAAACCGGGGCTCCTGTGATGTCAGAAGCCGAGCATATTTCACGACTGGACAATTGTTTATTGCTGGCCTCTAAAGCACGTGCTTTCTTCCCGTTCCTTGGCCTCCCTTTTTATTTGGAGATTATTTTGCGTGCTGTTGACGGTTCACTGTTTTCTCAGCGATGAGGTGGGTGCACTTTATGTCAAATGGTACACAGGTTCTTGTACTGCCACCACGCACAGGGCTTTAAGGGGGCCGGGTCCATCTCTGACAGTAATTAAAAAACACAGGCATTGAAACGGGTCTCTATCGGGCCCTGAAATGACGTCCCTAATCTTACAGACAACAAGCACACTGCTCGGGTAGCCTCTCTTTGCTGGGAGAAGCGAGGGTTCCAGTCCTCATAGTGGCCCGTTAACAGGGTGGGTCGGTCGTCCTGACCGGTGAGCGTGTCTCAGTGCTTGTAACAGCGAGTGTAAAGCAAGGCGAGGGTGGCAAGAAAGGTTGTGGCGCTCCAGGCTGCGCTATTGGTGCGACGCGTAGGCAGTGGAATTCGGGGGGGGGGGGGGGGGGGGGGGGGGGGGCTAACATCAACGAAAATAAATATCTGCTGTAAACCGAGAGAAAAACAAATCCCTCGCCATATAAGCAGATTCTGCGCTGGAAAATGTAAAGTGTCCCGAAAAAACATACCTGTGAAAGTCTTGCAGAAAGCAACAACTAAGGGGTTGAACTTTCAGCTGCAGCAACATGTCATCAGGACTGATTTGCATATGGCCATGTCTGAACTGGGGTAGCTTGGGGAGCAAAATAATGATGGATTAAACCCAGAGCTGTGACTGGGGGTGAATGTTTTGCCATTGTGCAACATTCCTTCCATCATCTTGTGTGTTATGCGTTTGCTCGAAGGCAGTGGAATCCGTAAGGGGGGGCGAGTATCAATGAAAATAAATAAATAAACAAACAAATAAATAAAAAATAAATGAAAATAAAATAATAATAAAAGAAATAAATAATTAAAGGAAATAGGCAATGGAATGCAACCCACAGGGGGGCAAGGATCATGCTAGCTTGAGACCAGAAGTAAGTGGCGCAAAGCATGCAAGCATGCAGCATGGCATGGGAGAGCACGGTTTTATGATGCATGGCAAGGAATGTCAAAGGCTTGGGGAGGCGCATGATAACCCCGGGGTATTCAACCAGTAGTTATGCTGAACTTCCTGTGGGGGGCAATCACCATCTATGTATGCATGTAGCATGGGGTAGGGAGAGACTAGGGGGGTAAGTATCTCTAGTGCTCGGCCCAGGGAGGTGTGGCATGGCATGGCGGAAGGGGCGCGCACCGGATCAAGGACTTTCAATGGAGAAATGAAGGGACGGGTGCAGTCTCTAACTCTATTTATCTCTTTAGTAGGCAGGATGCCGCCGAAACGGACTCAGGGGGGCAAGGATGCCCCAGTATCAGCAGAGGATTTTCGGTCCTTGGCGGCGTTATGGGAGGCCGCGAAGAAAGGAGGCATCGATTGGGCATTGAAGACCCTGGCTCTGGATGCAGGAACGGGCGCGCAGCAGGAGCCCTCCTTGCCGAAGCACATAAGGCAGACGCCAAGTCATTTTAAGGACACGCATCGGGAGAGAGTCACGCAGGTTGCGGTCTCACGACCTAACACGGCAGGTGAGGCGATGGCAGTGGGCCAGCCTCTGATAGGCATGGACAATGTACAGACTGCTAACACTTTGGCGCAGAAAGATTTGGCGGAGGGTGTGTTGTCTCCTTTGGGGGGATTTGCACCGGGCGTGGCGCCAAACCCAGTGTTAGGGCCGGCCGCAGCTAATATTCAACCAAATTTGACTACGCAGGGGGAGGTGGTGGATGCGGCAAGGGTTACCATGCAGGTTCCGGCAGGCAGCGTGCGGGCCCCAGTGCCAGTAGTCGCGCAACAAGGGGGAGGGGTTGCCCAAGTGTGGGTCCAGTCAGGAGGGGTAGTACAATCACCGGTGGTGGTTACGACACCGACTCAGGGGCCAGTGAGTAATACAGGGGCTCCAGGGGTGGGGGCGGTGGCAGGGACGCCAGCGGTATCCCTGGTGACGGTGGTATCGGTTCAGACCCCCCTTGCTCACAGCCCGGTGTTATATGGTTCCGCTTCGTTGGCAGTTTCACCATCAGCAAGTATAACTTGGCACATGCCAGCGGAAACCAAGGAGAAGATTTTTAAGGGTGAATATGTGGACGTTTTTGACCTGATTAATGCGGGGGTGGTCCCGGGTAAGACCAGAGCGGGCAAAGAATGGGAATTGAAACAGAATTTGGGTCTATCTTCGGAGGCAATAAAGAAGGAGGGCAGATGGAGTTAATCTTGTTTTGAGAGCTACGTCAGACCTCAGTGGGTGTAGTTAGGAGCCAGGGGTTTCCGGCAGTTTGGTAATTATGCCATTCTTCTTTCTTTGGTCTTGGTCTTATATACAGTGGTGGCAAGTAAGGGGACGCAAGTATGCTGGTGTGGAGATTCGGTTATACACAAGGCAGGTCAATGGTTCAGAGAATCCGGAGAATTGGGATGCAAAGGGCCATTGGAGTGGACCATAGTTGGTTAGGTATGGATGGGCAACGTGTGGAGGACATCGCAGCCCATTTGCAGATTGAGCTGGACAGTGGTATGCCCATTACAGATGTGTTGGTGATTCACTCGGAAGGAAAATATGATTCCAGGGGTCAGGGGGAGTGAGGGAGCCCCTGTTCTCTCCTTTCTCATAGGTCAGGAGAGTATTGCCAGATACCACTATCTTATGGTCAGAGGTACTCACTCGTAGAGTCTGGGGTGATGGTGTGTCGTCAGCCGCGGCAAACACGTCTGTGAGAAAGCTGAATCGAGAGGTGGCGAAACTATTGCAGGTTTCCAAATGCACCCCATTAGGCATTGTAGGCTGCAAATATTAAACTCGAATGTGTGTCAGACAGAGGGACTGCAGCTGTCCAGGGCAGGATTGGAGCTGGTTTGTCCGAACTATACTGGGGTTATGGAGTTGAATTCAAAAGTGTAGCCCAGAGCATCGAAACTGGAAGGTGAGGCAGCTTGGGGGGGGGGAGGGCAAGAGCGCCAGTGGGCTACTTACCCTGTGGCGGGGTCCCGGACTAGAGGAAAAGGCCGGAGGACTTCTTTTGATGGAAACTGCCCGACCCTGAAACAGGGAGGCAGGCAGTGGGGCTCTGGGCTGGCGAGAGAGGGCGCCGTCCTGCTGGTGGTCCTGGACTCTCCGGCCCTACACTAGTAGCCGGTGCTTGGATGAAGCAACATGGTATCTATCTCATATGGACGAAGCGGTAAGGGGTTGGGTTGTGTCCTGCTGGTACCGGATATTGCCTCATCGGGAGGACTGCACCGCCAAGAAAAAAGCTGGTCTGCTCTGTTCAGACTTATTGTAACGGTTTGGGCAGAAGAAACAGCTGGTATGGAATTGAACTGGGGGCTGTTGCCCTGAGGCTCACTGGAGAGCTTTAAAAGTGCAGAATTTAATTTTCAATGTTGCAGATCCCATCAAATAGTTTTAATTAGGAAGGAATGACACTACGAGACCCAGAATGCTGTGTGTTAAAGATCAAACCCACCAGAGGGTATAAAAGATATGAAAATGAGACTCAGCCCTTCGCTCATGTCTGCCTAAAGCACACGCATATGCCCGTGAACAAGGAGCGGGAGCTCCGAAACGTGTATGGCTTTGTAAATATCAGGACATTGCTGCCAGTTCGCTGTAATAAAGAATGCTGCCTGATAACAGCGGGATTTGCCTGTTTCTTGCATGTTTCTTGAGTGTGTCCTCCCACATGGGGAAACCTTGTTTGAAGATATACATACATATATAGGAGAAGCGTGGCTCAGTGGTTAGAGGCGGCAGACCCGGAACTGAGATCGGCCGTGGACCAGGGTTCGATTCCCCGCCTCGGCGGGTCTCGGGCTCAAAAATTCCACGGACTCGACAATTCTCGCTCTGGTGCCTACTCAACTCATGGGGTCACACTCTGCGACTCTGGGCAATAGCTTGCTTAATCTCCACTACGGCCCCTCGCGGTGGGATGCCTGGCTTTCACCTTGTGGATACCCTGCCGGGGTATCTCACAGGGGAATACCAGGACGGGTTCCCTAAGCAAGCGCCTTGATACCTTCGGGTGATACGTGCGCTATATAAGTCGCAATACATTTACATTTACATATATAGGCTGCTCAATGGCCCCCATGCCAGCGCCAAGGCTGCTCAATGGCCCCCACGCTTTTTACATTGTATATCAACGGAATAGTTTCCCGCATGTCATCAGTAAATACAGATGCTCCCACTTTAGCTGGCGTAAAGATCCCGATTTTAATGTTTGCTGATGACATGCTGATTTTATCTAAAACCCCAAGTGGCCTGCAGCGTGCCTTAGCAATTTTTGAGGAGTTCTGCTCCGACCATGGTTTGGAAGTTAACGTGGCAAAAACCAAACTCATGGCTTTTAATCCGCATTGTAGTTTTAGCGGGAAATTTTTTATGAATGGGCAATCACTGGAAATAGTGAAGTCTTTTACTTACCTAGGGATCCACATAGCAAAAGACACTAAATGGGACCAACACATTGATATAGCTGCGCTTAGACACCGGCAATACGCGGGGGGTCTAAACTTGAGCACAAAAAATCATTAACAAAGCCGATAAAGTCTGTACTCCAAGTCTATGAAGCCAAAGCTCTCAGTTCTGCGCTTTATGGCGCAGAGCTATGGGGGTTTGAGGAACTGAGGCCACTAATACTTTCTGAAAACAAATTATTTCGCAATATCACTAGCCTTCCCCAGAGCACCCCGTTACAGCCACTTAGATATGATCTTGGTAGGAAGGCCATCGCGGATGTAGCAAAGGTCCGACCTATTCTATACTGGCGTCGGCTTTGGACTACACCCAAGCTCTCCCATTTTGCTGAAGGGTTCATGGATGTTGTAAAATCAGATGTCTTCCACAAGATCAGGTGGCTAAGGGAACTTAGAAATTGTCTGGTGGACCTGGGAATGGAAATGCTGTGGGAAAAATCCTACGTCAGAATCTCTTCCATCCAAATGTGCCCTGAAGAACATTAGTTACTTACCTGTAAACTGTGGTTCTCCAGAATTGGTGTCTTTCATAGATTCACATGCTTGAATATTCCCCGTCGTCGAAGTGGGAGTCCCACGGTACATAAAATAGTAGTAAAATATATATATATTTATATATATATATATATATATATATAATAGCTCCCCTGACAAAGTCAGAAAACCCAGCACTCGTAGTGAGTAAAACCGTTTGGTTTATTTTGCACACAAAAGGAAAAACGCGTATCGGCTCTTGCCTTCGTCAGTTTCAAACTGGCGTCGGTGAGGCAAACGTAAATAGTGGCAAAATTAAGAAACATAAAAATAGGACTACTAGTCCAAAATCATAGGCGCCATCTTAAAATGGTAAGAAACACATAATATTAACACAAATCAATTTGTAACGTCGTGTAACGCTGTCTTGATTAATAGATCGTTATTAAGTTCATTTGGCCCTGGATGGGCGTACATCATATT
Organism: Lissotriton helveticus; assembly: GCF_964261635.1. NCBI lineage: Eukaryota > Metazoa > Chordata > Amphibia > Caudata > Salamandridae > Lissotriton > Lissotriton helveticus. The sequence continues at coordinate 581,585,800 of NC_136068.1, forward strand.
TCAAATGATTGAATTCATTAAACAATAATCATGACAGTTATATACACATTCTTAATAATCATAATCAGATTGTGGAAGAGCATATTCTCCTTATAGTTCACGAACTCAAGACACCTCCTAATAGGTGATTCTTATGAAGTTAATATTTGTTCAGTCATCATTAATAGAATCGTTCTTGTTCGTGTACTTAAAGATTTTAAGACAGCATTCTTCCAACTTTGACCATATACATATATTTACATTGAAGCACAGACATAGTGGACTCAGGTTCTCGCGCAGCTAGATACTCAAATTCATTCAATACTATTGCTCACTACAGGTGTGTCAGCAGTTCTTCTCCTGAATTCATACCTCCTGGGGACTTTGTTTGGAGCTCGATAATGTATCTCGACTCCAAACGTCTCAACTGGCATTTGTAATTTCCTCCTCTCAAATCTTGTTTGATGCAGTCTAAACTAAAGAAGCTTAGAAGGTTTCTGTCACTACCATGATGTAATGCGAAGTGACGAGCCATTGGGTAGTTGTCATCTTTATTCATAATGGCACGTTGATGTTCTAATATCTTCAGCTTGACTGCCTTAGTAGTGCTCCCTACATAGCGGTGTCCACAGGGACACTGTAAGCAATAAACAACAAAGGGTGTTGAACATGTCATGAATTTAGAAATTCTGATCTTTTCTTCTTTGTGGGGAACTTTGTAGGACAGCACTCTCTTGCTTGAACTGCAGGCTTTGCATTTCCCACATGGGAAGGATCCATGCATAGACTGCAGTTCTTTTTTAGGGCTCATTTTGGGCAAGTGGCTTCGTACTAACTTGTCTTTCAAGGACTTAGTTTTCCTAAAAGTTATCATAGGATGGTCCGACAACTCTCTGCCAATGACTGTGTCTGATTTAAGGATGTTCCAGTTCCTAAGCATAATAGCTCTGATCTTATTCGCTGCCACCGAATAGTTGGTGATTAGTCGTATTATGCCATTGCCACTTTTACTATTCTTGTTCTGTTTCTCTTTCAGAAGAGATTCCCTTTCAATTTGTGCTACTCTTCCTTTTGCCTTTGTGAGGACTCTCTTGGAGTAGCCGCGGGATTCAAAGCGACTGATGCTACTCTCTGCTGCAATTGTGAAGTCTTTACGTTTAATCCTTAACAGCTCTCCATAGGGAATACTACTAATGAGAGATCTTGGATGGTTGCTACGTCCATGAAGGACAGAGTTCCCTGCTGTCTCCTTCCTGTAGAGAGCTGTTTGGATCATACCTGACTCTACGAAGACCTTTAGATCAAGAAAACTGACCTCTTCTTTGCTCATCTTGTAAGTAAATCTCCGATTTAAGTCATTTGTGTTGAGGGCCCTGATATATTCCTCAGCCGAGGATTTTGGTCCCTTCCAGATGAGGAAGAGGTCATCTATATACCTCCTCCAGCAAATTAGATGATCCACCCACACTGCCTTGTCATCGGCCCAGGCTACCTGCTTCTCCCACCAGCCCACGAATAAATTCGCGTAGCTGGGGGCGAAGCAGGTACCCATCGCCGTCCCTCTTGTCTGTCTATACCTCTGTTCCTGGAAGACAAAAATGTTGTTGTTCAAACAAAATGATATGAACTCTAAAATCATCTTGCTATGCTCCAAATATCTTGCAGAACGTAAGTTTAAAAATGTTTTAACTGCTTTTATCCCATCCAAGTGTCCAATGCTAGTGTACAGGCTGGAGATGTCCATGGTTATCATGATCATATCCTCCTCCCACTTGATGTCTTGTCTTTGCCGCAAGAAGTCTTTAGTGTCCCTGGTATAGGAACTTAATTGCATGACCAATGGTACTAGGAATAAATCGATAAATTTGGACATTTTCTCAGTTAATCCTCCAATAGAGGAAACAATAGGTCTCCCAGGTGGTCTAGTGGGGTCTTTATGTACCTTAGGCAGATGGTAAAAACAAGGGAGTCTAGGTTGTTGATTTTGTAAATAAAGATGTTCTTCCTTGGCTAGAATCCCCCTGTTGTACAAGTAATCAATTAATAGATGATATTCACGAATGCTGGTAAGGTACTCTTGTTCTGTGGTCGGTGAATAATTAATATGGTCTTGGAGCTGGTTTAGGGCTTCTTTGCAGTAGTTTAGGCGGCTTTGGATGACAATATTGCCGCCTTTGTCTGAGGGCTTAATGACAATGGAGTCGTCTTTCTCTAAGTTTGAGATCGCAGCCCCTTCATTAGATGTCAGATTCCATCTTATGTTGTTCTTATTATTTGACTCCTCTTTAGACAATTTCTGCAATTCTCTATTTATATATATATATATATATAGAAAATATCATAATTATACATATACATATAAAATGTAATACATATAAAATAAAGTTAAAAGTACCATAGAACTAAAAAGGCCCATAGAAGTCTTAAAGGGAGAATTCACTTTAGTAACATATCAGAGTCATTATAATTGTCCACATTCCAGCCAATCAGGCAGCAGCACCTTTAGAACCTTCTCCTCAGAAGCTCAAGCCCTCAGATTTTCGTAGCACCAAAGTGACCAAGAGTGCATGAGGAGAAGAGAGCCTCTGAGGGGAGGAAGGGTGGGTCGCATGTGAATCTATGAAAGATACCAATACTGGAGAACCACAGTTTACAGGTAAGTAACTAATGTTCTTCTCCAGTATTAGGGGTGTCTTTCATAGATTCACATGCTTGAATAAGAGTAGAAAGCAGTAAAGTAATACATGTGTCATAAAAGGCGTGCAAAACCAGATAAGTAAAACTATAGTATTAATAATATAGCATACATTGAGACATATGTCAAATAACCTTTTATGACAGGAGGCAGGAAGCAACAGGGGCTCACCTTAATTAAACAGATTTCATAGCACAGCTTGGCCCACAGCAGCATCCGCGGCGTCCGCTGACTCCAGACAATAGTGCCTCGTGAACGTGTGTCTGCTCGACCACGTTGCAGCTCTGCAGATCTGGCGCAGAGGCAGTCCAGCAAATAGGGCGGTAGATGATGCCACAGCCCTTGTCGAGCGTGCTCGCACTGGAGCAGAGAGAGGCTTTCCAGCCCGGCAATGGCAGAAAGAGATGGCAGAAGAAATCCATCTAGTAATGGATTGTTTGGTGACTGGTTGTTCTTTGCGTATTCGGCCATAGGCCACAAAGAGCTGGTCTGATTTACGAAAAGGAGTGGGGCGCTGGATGTAGAATTTCATGCAGCGTTTTAAGTCCAAGGAATGCAAAGAACGCTCAGCGGGAGACTGAGGGTTTGGGAAGAACGTCCCAAGAATGATGGGCTCATTCAGATGGAAATTCGAGGGAACTTTGGGGATAAATTTTGGATTTGTACGAAAGGTAACAGCATCCTTGGAGAATTGAAGAAATGGAGGTTGAATTGTGAACGCTTGGATATCACTTACTCGCCTCGATGATGTCAGCGCGAGCAGAAGAGCCACCTTCCACGTGAGGAATTTTAAGTCCGCTGAATGGATTGGCTCAAAAGGAGGAAGGAGGAGCTGAGATAAGACCAGATTCAAACGCCACGAAGGCAGAGGACGACGTATAGGCGGATACATTCGAAAGAGGCCTTTGAAGAACTACCGAATGATCTGAGAGAAATACAAAGATGTGGTGCCATCATGACGAAAACGGGAAATCGCTGCCAGAAAGACTTTAAGAGTGGAATGAGAAAGTCCTGATTTTGCTATAGATAAGAAGAAAGGCAGGATTGGGGAAGTCGCTGCTTTTTGGAGGTGTTTCCCCCTCTGTAATTATTTTTCCTCCGATAAGGTCTGGAATCGGTTTGGCGAAATTCGAGATTGGTAGCTGTATCTTTGCTTGTTGTCACCATAGGAGCGATACTGGGAGGTGCCACGAAAATTGGAAAAGCCGCCTCTGCCACGTGCTCCTGGAAAAAGGCCGTTTCCTGTACTGGAGGCTTCCTAAGGAACGAGCAGTATCTGTGTCCTTTTTAATGGATTCAAGAGCGTCGTCAACATGCTTGCCAAAAAGTGAATCACCATCATATGGCAAGTAAAGAATTCTTGCCTGCACCTCGGGCCGAAAAGCTGTAGATTTGAGCCAGCCCTGGCGTCTTAAAACAGCGGCTCCAGCAAGTTGTCTGAACCCTGTTGAAGAGATATCAACAGCGCAATCTATAATCTCAGCCGAGATTTTTTCTCCTTCTTGGACTATCGTCTGGGCCTCAGGTCGGGTGGAATCTGGGAGATGGTTAATCAGGGCTGCGATCTCTGACCACATCTGGCGGTCATATCTCCCAAGGATGGCCAGAGAGTTCGCCGCTCTGACCGTTGTGGCAGCCATGGTGGTAAACTTCTTACCGATAGAGTCCAACCGGCGTTCCTCTTGGTCTGGAGGGGAGGTAAGCGGAGTGGCCGGATTCCTTGAACGTTTTTGGGCAGCCTGCGTTACGACAGAGTCCTCCTTAGGATGCGAAACAAGGCATACTGGAGAGTCTGCAGGCGCCTTGTACTTTTTGTCCAGACGTGGTAACACAGCTGGGATGGAGTTTGGTTGTGCCTTCTTTCCAAATAAAATCAATAATTGGGATGGTATGGGTTTGTTTAAGAGGTTGATCTTTGAAGTCATAGAGGAAGCAATCCGTTTGTTGCATCTCTAAGGTTAAATGGAAGCGTTTGGCAGCACGCACCATTAAGTTATGAAAGCTTCCAATGTCCACCGGCGGGGAAGGCAAAGGCGATGTCGGTGGCGTAGATGGTGTTTGGGCTCTATAATCATCCCGATCCGCGAGGACATCTACATCCTGATCAGTGTCTTGATTGACATCCGCATCATCATCAGTATCTTGTTGCAGATGGACCGGCGACTGCGGCGTCTCCGCATGCATGGGTGTTGGCACCGCAGGCTGAGGAGTTGGTGAAGTAGGCGTAGATGGAGGGAACCTGCGATTATAATCGTCTAACATATTCTGCAGGTTGGTCACCAAAGAAGACGGTATTGGAGTCATCCGTTCTTGATGTGGTGTCTCAAAGCGAGCATCCTGGACAGGAAAGAGAGAACATCCCTCTTCCTCATACTCCTCATCATCCTCTTGGCATTTTATATTGAGTTCAGATGGACTAGATGCAAGACGAAAAACGTCATTCACATAGGAACCGTCATCAGAATCGTCCTCTGCAGACTCAAATAATTGGGTTGGCAGAGTTTCAGTCATAGGACTCAAAGGAACTGGACGTTTAACCACTGAAGCTGTAACTACCGTGAAAGTAGTTGCTGTAGCGAGTGAATGTTGTGTCGTCGACGGTCCCATCGACGCGGTGGCAGTGGAAACCAATGAAGATGGCAATGGAGCCGTCGACGGAGATAACACTTTCTCCTTAGTCGTCATTGACGTAGTTTTGCGTGTCGTCGACGGAGTCGTCGACGAAGATGGAGCCGTCGACACAGGAGGAATCGTCGGCATAGGCGGCACCGTCAACAAGGATTTTGCCGTCAATGGACCCATCGACGACGTCTTGGCCGTCGACGAGGTCTTTGCCGTCGACGAGGTCTTTGCCGTCGACGAGATCTTGGCCGTCGACGAGGTCTTGGCCGTCGACGAGGTCTTGGCCGTCGACGAGGTCTTGGCCGTCGACGAGGTCTTGGCCGTCGACGAAGTCTTGGTCGTCGACGCAGATGTGGTCGTCGACGAAGAGGAGGCCGTCGACGAAGGACGCTTCGACAGGGTCTTCGACGATGAATACTTCGTCATCACAAGCGTTGACGAGTCAGGTTTAATGGCCGTCGACGATATCTTAAGAATAGAGGAAATAGGCCTCACCTCTGGAAGCGTTGACGACGGGATGGATGTCGTCGTCGTAGTCTTCGTAGACATTGAACATGTCGTCGTCAACGTAGGCACAGTAACGACGGATCTCGTAGTTGTTGACGGATGCGTCGACGGTCCCGTCGATGAGCTGGCGCTCGTTTTAGATGACGAGGGCACAGCTTGGGATTGCGACGCCAGAGAATCAGGTCCCGTAGGCGTGGAAGCTTGCAAATCCTGTGGGGAGACCGATCTAGAAGCGTCGACGAGCTTCTTTCTCTTTAGAAAAGGAGATGGCATCTCAGTCTCTGACCCACGCTTGAGAGACGCTTTGGAATGGAAAGAAGACACGCTTTCCATGTCAGAAACTGCACCTTCGGAAGTCTTCAACTTCTGTAGCCACAGAAGGAGACGGGCCTCTCTATCCTTTAGTGTCTTTGAGGAGAAGGTCCTACAAAACTTGCAGTTCTTAACTTCATGGTCCGGATAAAGACAGTAAATACACTTACTGTGAGGATCTTCATGAAAGAGGCGAAGCTTTCCACAGGAGGAACAAGGTCTAAATAAAGATTTTTTAGGTGTAGACATCTTAGAGTTGAAGTAAGCACAAAAGTTGAAGAAAACTGAGCAGAGCTGAGGGAGACTCCCTTCAGACGACGTGCGGTAAAAAATCTGGAGGGCTTGAGCTTCTGAGGAGAAGGTTCTAGAGGGTGCTGCTGCCTGATTGGCTGGAATGTGGACTATTATAATGACTCTGATATGTTACTAAAGTGAATTCTCCCTTTAAGGCTTCTATGGGCCTTTTAGTTCTATGGTACTTTTAACTTTATTTCTATATTTTATATGTATTACATTTTATATGTATATGTATAATTATGATATTTTCTATATGTGTATATATATATATATATATATATATATATATATATATATATATATATATATATATATATATATATATATATATATATTTTACTACTATTTTATGTACTGTGGGACTCCCATTTCGACGACGGGGAATATTCAAGCATGTGAATCTATGAAAGACACCCCTAATACTGGAGAAGGAGATCTATTGGGAGCGGGTTGCATTCCGCATTTGGAGTGGTTCTGGTTCATTCACTATGGCTGGGAGATTTCTTGAGGCAAAGCTTATCCCCAGGTTTGAACCATATTGAAATACCATCACTAAACCTGGGGATAGGAAGCTCTACTTCCAGCTCAGAGTAGGATCCTTGCCCCTCAAGTCACTAGCTGGTAGGTGGGCAGGGGCAAGTCGTAGTAACATCTGTCCTTCCTGTGGGTCCGACAAGGAAACCACTGCTCATTTTCTCTTTGTCTGTCCCGTTTATGCAATCCCAAGACGTGTGTGGTTAACTCTGATGTGCAAGTTACTGGGTACAAACAGTAGTACTGAAGCACTTAGACTTATATGTACTAGTACTTTACCAGTCATCTCATTATCAATTGCTAAATACTTGGGATGGGCGTGGGTGCTTAGACACAAATCTTAGGCAGTGATTATCGAACATGTGTCTCAGCATGATTATGTAATAAGTAAATCTGCCACAATAGCTTTTTTCCATACAGCCTTTGAGATGAATTTAATTTTTTAAATAGTTTTTAATTGTTTTATGAGGATCATTATATGTATATAATTGATAAACTTTCATTGTGCACATATTTGTAATAATGCGGAATGTCTATTTATGCTTTTATGAGTACATCTCGAATAAAGGTAATTTGAAGAAAAAAATAATATATATATATATATATATATATTCACTGAAAAAACCATAGGTTATAAACCATATATAGTTAGGAATTAGCATTTAAAAAACCTTACTTTACTCACACAAAACCATTGAAATTCCATATATAGTTAGTTGTACTAACTATATATCGCGCACCCGCAATCCACTGCTGATCATGTCACATATTACATCATTCATGACATGGTCAGTGACATCACTGATGACATCACTGATGACATCTCAAATGACATCACTGATGACATCACTGATGACATCTCAAATGACATCACTGATGACATCACTGATGACATCTCATTTGACATTACTGATCACATCACTGATGACATCATTCATGTGATAATACGATGAACCTCTTCAGACTCTAATATAACCTTAGATACACTCAGTGTAAACACAGACTCACAGATTGTCACTCATCCATGAAGTTACACACACACCTAGTCAGTCATGCAAACAATCAATCACACCTCCATTTCCTTAACTATACAGTTAAACACACCTTACTTATTCAAACATATACTAAAACATATTTACTCACTTATACAATCCTGGATACAAGTTCACAATGATCCATACAGCCACTCACACATTCACTGGCTCTTATGCACAGTTATTTATATATGTCAACTCTCACATGTACTGTATTTTACATATGTACTTACTTTGACATGTAGCACTGAGATATCTATTCACTCACCAATACAGTCATGCACACAGTCAACCGCCCATACAGCTGTTTCCACATGCACTTTTGAACCCATACATCTATGCAGAGAGTCATACACCTCCCAGCCACCCATACACACTCTCAGTCTCCCATACAAATACTTGGGCAACCAATCAATAACCCATATAGTTAATCATATAGCTACTGATCAACACATGCAGCAGTTTACAGAACAACAGACACAATGATGCACAAATTAAGACAGTTTAGTCACTAACCCATGCACTCAGTGAGACACATTTAATCACTCACTCATACAGTCAGTCATGCACCTACTAAATCCTTTGTTCAGACACTTCTACATCCACTCATTCTTCAATATGTAAGACATATTTTAACTTTACAGAAACATACAGTCACTGGATGTTGTCATCAGTGATGTCATCAGTGATGTCATTTGAGATGTCATCAGTGATGTCATCAGTGATGTCATTTGAGATGTCATCAGTGATGTCACTGACCATGTCATGAATGATGTAATATGTGACATGATCAGCAGTGGATTGCGGGTGCGCGATATATAGTTAGTACAACTAACTATATATGGAATTTCAATGGTTTTGTGTGAGTAAAGTAAGGTTTTTTAAATGCTAATTCCTAACTATATATGGTTTATAACCTATGGTTTTTTCAGTGAATTTTCAAGGTTTTGTAAATGCTAATTCCTAACTATATATGGTCTATAACCTATGGTTTTTTCAGTGAATATATATATATATATATATATATTATATATATATATATATATATATATATATATAACATTTCTATGGCAAAATGAAACCCCTTATTTTGTTCCTTTTCAAATTAAATGTATTAAGTGTTACCACTTTATTCCAATCAAGATGACTTCAGGTGTGCCATACTTTTGTCATAAGTAAGACTGTTAGCGTTCTAGTTGTTCTTTAAAACACTCTGGGACATTCTGTCACTGGGCTATAGTTGGGCTACATCTGGCTGATATTTGGGCTACATTTGTTTTTTTTGTCTCTGGCGGCCATCTTTGGGCTACATTGGGCTTCATTGGGCTTCATTGGGCTACATTGGGCTACATTTGGGCTCCAACATATATATAGCCCAATGTAGCCCAATATATATTTTTCAAAGTTAATTTTCGTAAAAACCACTGGAGCATATATCTTGAGACATAGCAAAGGCACATCGGGCTACCAGTCCCTACAATTTTGCCAAGTTTCGTGGAAATCCATTCAGCCGTTCGAGCTAAAAGTGAGTCCAACCGCCCTATGGAAAACTCAATGTTAAAAACACGTTTTGGGACCCCCCTTTTTTCTCGGCCCCCGCTTGACGAAACCCCCCCAAATTTTCAGGGGCTGCTCAGAAACAAAATGTTCCATTTTCCAGAATATTTCAGCCAATTCCGTCCTCAAACGCCAAAGTTATTCAACATAGAATTTTCAAAAATCCCATAGGAAAAAAATCCTAACTATATATACCTACTGGCGACCGCCAGTAGGTAATATATATATATATATATATATTATATATATATATATATATATAACATTTCGATGGCAAAATGAAACCCCTTACTTTGTTCCTTTTCAAATTAAATGTATTAAGTGTTACCACTTTATTCCAATCAAGATGACTTCAGGTGTGCCATACTTTTGTCATAAGTAAGACTGTTAGCGTTCTAGTTGTTCTTTAAAACACTCTGGGACATTCTGCCACTGGGCTATAGTTGGGCTACATCTGGCTGATATTTGGGCTACATTTGTTTTTTTTTGTCTCTGGCGGCCATCTTTGGGCTACATTGGGCTTCATTGGGCTTCATTGGGCTACATTGGGCTACATTTGGGCTCCAACATATATATAGCCCAATGTAGCCCAATATATATTTTTCAAAGTTAATTTTCGTAAAAACCACTGGAGCATATATCTTGAGACATAGCAAAGGCACATCGGGCTACCAGTCCCTACAATTTTGCCAAGTTTCGTGGAAATCCATTCAGCCGTTCGAGCTAAAAGTGAGTCCAACCGCCCTATGGAAAACTCAATGTTAAAAACACGTTTTGGGACCCCCCTTTTTTCTCGGCCCCCGCTTGACGAAACCCCCCCCAAATTTTCAGGGGCTGCTCAAAAACAAAATGTTCCATTTTCCAGAAAATTTCAGCCAATTCCGTCCTCAAACGCCAAAGTTATTCAACATAGAATTTTCAAAAATCCCATAGGAAAAAAATCCTAACTATATATACCTACTGGCGACCGCCAGTAGGTTATATATATATATATATATATATATATATATATATATATATATATATATATATATATATATATATATATATATATATATATATATATATTACCTACTGGCGGTCGCCAGTAGGTATATATAGTTAGGATTTTTTCTCTATGGGATTTTTGAAAATTCTATGTCTAATAACTTTGGCGTTTGTGGACGGAATTGGCTGAAATTTTCAGGAAAATGGAACATTTTGTTTCTGAGCAGCCCCTGGAAATTTGGGGGGGGTTCGTCAAGGGGGGGCCGAGAAAAAAGGGGGATCCCAAAACATGTTTTTAACATTGAGTTTTCCATAGGGCGGTTGGCCTCACTTTTAGCCCGAACGGCTGAATGGATTTGCACGAAACTTGGCAAAATTGTAGGGACTGGTAGCCCGATGTGCCTTTTGTAGGTCTCAATATATGTGCTCCAGTGGATTTTGAGAAATTAACGTTTAAAAAAAGATATATATCTGTAACAGCGGACCGGGCAGCGCTCCAGTACGCGGACTTTTCGCGCAACGGAGCTTTGTGAAGCGAAGCTGATTGGTTCTCCGGCGTCTGTAAACATTCCAAACAGTCCGTAGCGGCCGCCATCTTGTCTCTCGGTAGGATCGAGAGACAAGCGGAGGCCAAACCGAAGGGGCAAATGACCATAAGGGGGCATAGTAGATCCTCCCTGACCGTTTAGGTTTGATGTGGAGGTTTTAAAAGGGCCCCGCGGGGCAAAAAAAATAAATAATAATAATAATCGAACAGCTGAATGGATTTGCACGAAACTTGGCAAAATTGTAGGGACTGGTAGCCCGATGTGCCTTTGCTAGATCTCAATATATGTGCTCCAGTGGATTTTGAGAAATTAACGTTCAAAAAAAGATATATATCTGTAACAGCGCACCGCTTCGCGTACTTTTCGCGTTACGGAGCTTTGCGAAGCGAAGCTGATTGGCTCTCCGGTGTCTGTAAACATTCCAAACAGTCCGTAGCGGCCGCCATCTTGTCTCTCGGTAGGATCGAGAGACAAGAGGAGGCCAAAGCGAAGGGGCAAATGACCATAAGGGGGCATAGTAGATCCTCCTTGACCTCTTAGGTTTGATGTGGAGGTTTTAAAAGGGCCCCGCGGGGCAAAAAAAAAATAATAATAATAATCGAACGGCTGAATGGATTTGCACGAAACTTGGCAAAATTGTAGGGACTGGTAGCTCGATGTGCCTTTGCTAGGTCTCAATATATGTGCTTCAGTGCATTTTGAGAAATTAACGTTCGAAAACAAGATATATATCTGTAACAGCGCTCCGCTTCGCGGAGATAAAATTATATCTGTATTACCTAGCTGTTGCTAACACCAGTTAGCGACGGCTAGTAGGAGATAGCGACCATCTTGGGCCCCACTTTGCATGTGAGTGATATTTATCACTAATGACATGCAAAGTGGGCATGCCAAGATGTTAGCGACTGGAAACAGTCGCTAACATCGCTATCTCCTATTATCAACTTTTGGAAATTTTCTAGATAAGCGCGAATATCTCCAAAAGCTAGCACCTGCCCTGAGCAGTTCTTAGCCATGTTATCCAATGGGAGGTGGATAACATGGCTAAGAGCATTAGCTCGGTAATGCATGAATATCGCTGAGTTTTCAGCGATATTAATGCATTGCGGTCGTTTTTTATCGTATTTGCGATAAACCTTGATAATAGCAAGGTTTATCTGCGATAATTTCTGACGATGCTTAGCGGTAAAAAAATCGTTGCTAAGCATCGTTAGGGATAAATATCGCTTAACTTTGGTAATATGCCCCAACGTCTGTTAACGTTCGATTCGAAGGAAATCAGGAAGTGTTGAAAAACATTGTCTGCGCCATCTTGTCTTTTTTCAAATGCCACACTTTTGTCGTGCACGGCAGCCATTTTAGATGCCTTGACCAGACCCACTCTGTGCACGCTGTCGATCCTTAGCATGGCTCCCCACCCTCGCAAGCATCTCCCCCAGGCAGTGGTCACCCCCGCTCTCTGTCTTATGCATGGGTAATAAACCTCCCCCCATCTGCGCTGCTCTTCCCTGAGAATCACACCCTGTGCCTGCCCGACACCTCCCTTTCGCCCTATTCACTACCGCACCCTCTGACACTCCTTTTCCTCTGTGTCCGATTGTCCAGGCTGGTCCTAGGGTATCAGCTAGCCCTGCAGATGTAGTTTATGGCCCCAGCTGTAAAGAATCACCCCTCTTCAAAGGAGTTATAGTAGATCAAGGCCCACACTCGATGAGATCCGTCACAGCAGAAGCGTTGCTATTATCTGAAAACCATCCTGTATTGTGATTGGGGAGGGGACCGAGCCTGAAGCGGAAGATTCCAGGGATGACTCTTTGTACATCAAAGTTTTTACAATTATGTGTCACATTAAAAATATATAGCACTCCGACAAAGTAGTAAGATTATAAAACTTTAATAATTTATAAATATATACAAGAAAACAAAAATAGTAATAACATATAAACATTTTTAGGGAAAAACAACGAAGTAGCGGTCGGCTGTGCGAATAGTCCCAACGCAGCACAACGTCCAGATTTCCAGCGTGGGGCGTCGCGGGGGGTGGGTCATCAGTAGCAAACTGTTGTGCGAATAGTTCCAATGCAGCAGAACGATGGCACCAAGGTGATGTCCAGTAAGTTGCCGCACTGGTTTTGGTATCCTACAATGCTGCTCCGAATAACGGCGTGGGGCGCCCCGGGGGAGGCGGCGTGAACGGGCCTCTCCAGGTGGAGTGTCATCTGTTGTAGTGGGGCGCCCCTTTACCGTTTCAGTTGCCATTCCGTCCGTTTTTGGTCCACTGTGTCAAAAGCCGCAATTCAGCTGAGTTGCGCCCACTCTTGCGGTGCAGCGATAGGCGGCTGTCACAGGACTCTCAAAATGGCGGCAGGCTCTTTCCTTTTTGGGCCTGGTCCACTGAAATGGCCCTGGGACACCTTGGAAATCGGACGCTTGTCTGCTAGGTCTTGGACCCCATTCTCGAAAGCGTCTCCTCCGCCTTGAGAATTCATCAAAAGTTTTGGGGGCCCCGACTCCTGCAGGCTTCTGGTGGGGAGCGGCTGCCATGATTGCTCGCGGAATGACCACGACGGAGCTACGAGATGGTGGTGCTCTCATGCTGACGCCAGCTTCAGTCTGAAACATCCAGAAACAAGGTGGGGCTTTCATCGTTTGGGAAAAAAAAAAGTTTTCATCCAATGAAAAGTGTTGTTTTTAGGTCATATGATCAAGCCTTCCATCATTAGGAAACCAAAAGTAAAATGAACCAATGAAAAGTTTTATAAACAAGTCACATGACCTGTTATGCGGCATAGGGTATAAAATGCGGAGAAAATACGTTGGCACGTGAGGCGGCGTCAGTAGCGGACCGATGTGCGAATAGGCTGAAGGCAACACAACGCGCCAAGATCCGGATGGCACCGAGGTGGTGTCCAGCAAGTTGCAGCACTGGTGTGGCCATCCTACAATGCTGAAAGTCGGCGTGGGGCGCCCCGTTGGCCTGTGAGTTTGCGTCAGTAGCGGACCGATGTGCGAATAGGCCGAAGGCAGCACAACGCGCCAAGATCCGGATGGCACCGAGGTGGTGTCTAGTAAGTTGCCGCACTGGTGTGGCCATCCTACAATGCTGAAAGTCGGCGTGGGGCGCCCCGTTGGCCTGTGAGATGGCGTCAGTAGCGGACCGATGTGTGAATGGGGCCGAAGGCAGCGCAACAATATTTTCGGAATAGAAGACACCACTAGGCGCTGAGATGCCAAGATCCGGATGGCACCGAGGTGGTGTGTAGCAAGTTGCCGCACTGGTGTGGCCATCCTACAATGCTGAAAGTCGGCGTGGGGCGCCCCGTTGGCCTGTGAGTTTGCGTCAGTAGCGGACCGATGTGCGAATAGGCCGAAGGCAGCCCAACGCGCCAAGATCCGGATGGCACCGAGGTGGTGTCTAGTAAGTTGTCGCACTTCTGTGGCCATCCTACAATGTTGAAAGTCGGCGTGGGGCGCCCCGTTGGCCTGTGAGATGGCGTCAGTAGCGGACCGATGTGCGAATGGGGGCAAAGGCAGCGCAACAATATTTTCTGATTTGAAGACACCACAAGGCGCTGAGATGCCAAGATCCGGATGGCACCGAGGTGGTGTCTAGCAAGTTGTGGCACTGGTGTGGCCATCGTACAATGGTAAAAGTCGGCGTGGGGCGCCCTGTTGGCCTGTGAGATGGTGTCAGTAGCGGACTGATGTGCGAATGGGGCCAAAGGCAGCGCAACAATATTTCCTGACTGACACCACAAGGCGCTGAGATGCCAAGATCCGGATGGCACCGAGGTGATGTCTAAGTTGCGGACTGATGTGCGAATGGGGCCAAAGGCAGCGTAACAATATTTTCTGTATGGAAGATACCACTAGGCGTTGAGATGCCAAGATCCGGATGGCACCGAGGTGGTGTGTAGCAAGTTGCCGCACTGGTGTGGCCATCCTACAATGCTGAAAGTCGGCGTGGGGCGCCCCGTTGGCCTGTGAGTTTGCGTCAGTAGCGGACCGATGTGCGAATAGGCCGAAGGCAGCACAATGCGCCAAGATCCGGATGGCACCGAGGTGGTGTCTAGTAAGTTGTCGCACTTCTGTGGCCATCCTACAATGTTGAAAGTCGGCGTGGGGCGCCCCGTTGGCCTGTGAGATGGCGTCAGTAGCGGACCGATGTGCGAATGGGGCCAAAGGCAGCGCAACAATATTTTCTGATTTGAAGACACCACAAGGCGCTGAGATGCCAAGATCCGGATGGCGCCGAGGTGGTGTCTAGCAAGTTGTGGCACTGGTGTGGCCATCGTACAATGGTAAAAGTCGGCGTGGGGCGCCCTGTTGGCCTGTGAGATGGTGTCAGTAGCGGACTGATGTGCGAATGGGGCCAAAGGCAGCGCAACAATATTTTCTGACTGACACCACAAGGCGCTGAGATGCCAAGATCCGGATGGCACCGAGGTGATGTCTAAGTTGCGAACTGATGTGCGAATGGGGCCAAAGGCAGCGTAACAATATTTTCTGTATGGAAGATACCACTAGGCGTTGAGATGCCAGGATTCGGATGGCACCGAGGTGATGTCTAGCAAGTTGCTGTACTGGTGTGGTTATCCTACAATGCTGAAACTCGGCGTGGGTCGCCCCATTAGCCTGTGAGATGGCGTCAGTAGCGGACCGATGTGCGAATAGGCCGAAGGCAGCACAACGCGCCAAGATCCGGATGTCACCGTGGTGGTTTCATAGTTGAGCGGCACTTCATCTGCAGTGGGGCGCCGAGATCCGGATGGCACCGAGGTGATGTCTAGTAAGTTGTCGCACTTCTGTGGCCATCCTACAATGTTGAAAGTCGGCGTGGGGCGCCCCGTTGGCCTGTGAGATGGCGTCAGTAGCGGACCGATGTGCGAATGGGGCCAAAGGCAGCGCAACAATATTTTCTGATTTGAAGACACCACAAGGCGCTGAGATGCCAAGATCCGGATGGCACCGAGGTGGTGTCTAGCAAGTTGTGGCACTGGTGTGGCCATCGTACAATGGTAAAAGTCGGCGTGGGGCGCCCTGTTGGCCTGTGAGATGGTGTCAGTAGCGGACTGATGTGCGAATGGGGCCAAAGGCAGCGCAACAATATTTTCTGACTGACACCACAAGGCGCTGAGATGCCAAGATCCGGCTGGCACCGAGGTGATGTCTAAGTTGCGGACTGATGTGCGAATGGGGCCAAAGGCAGCGTAACAATATTTTCTGTATGGAAGATACCACTAGGCGTTGAGATGCCAAGATTCGGATGGCACCGAGGTGATGTCTAGCAAGTTGCTGTACTGGTGTGGTTATCCTACAATGCTGAAACTCGGCGTGGGTCGCCCCATTAGCCTGTGAGATGGCGTCAGTAGCGGACCGATGTGCGAATAGGCCGAAGGCAGCACAACGCGCCAAGATCCGGATGTCACCGTGGTGGTTTCATAGTTGAGAGGCACTTCATCTGCAGTGGGGCGCCGAGATCCGGATGGCACCGAGGTGATGTCTAGCAAGTTGCTGTACTGGTGTGGTCATCCTACAATGCTGAAAGTCGGCGTGGGGCGCCCCATTAGCCTGTGAGATGGCGTCAGTAGCGGACCGATGTGCGAATGGGGCCAAAGGCAGCGCAACAATATTTTCTGAAGAGAAGACACCAAAAGGCGCTGAGATTCCAAGATCCGGATGGCACCGAGGTGGTGTCTAGCAAGCTATGCAGTTGAGTTGTGTGCGCACTTGCGGCGAATAGGTCGAAGGCAGCATAACAATGTTTTCTGAATAGAAGACACCACAAGGCGTTGAGATTCGGTTACCACCGAGGTGATGTCTAGCAAGTTGCCGCACTGGTGTGGCCATCCTACAATACTGCTCCGAATAACGGCGTGGGGTGCCCGAAGGGGGGGGGGGGGAGGCGGCGTGAACGGGCCTTCCTAGGTGGAGGCTCGTCTGCTGTAGTGGGGCGCCCCTTTACCGTTTCAGTTGCCATTCAGCTGAGTTTCGGCTGCTCTTGATGCTACAGCGACAGGCGGCTGCAACAGGACTCTCAAAATGGCGGCCTGTTCTTTGGATTTGGGCCTGGTCCACTAAAATGGCCCTGGGACACCTTAGAACTCGGACGCTCGATTTTTTTTTCCTTTCCTGTACATGCAAAAAAAGGTAAATGCCCGGTACGTTACACGCTTCATCTGCCACGATGAACTCTCCAGAGGAACCGAAAAAAAATATAGTTGTGGTAACTATACCATGCATCGTCATATGGAGAGGTGGCACCAATTAATTATAGTGCTGCATAAAAGAGAGATTTGGAGGAGAACCCCTGACCTGCTAGTACATTCATCAAAGAAGTGGCACTGAGAGCTTCAGAGGCAAGGGAAACGGTCCCAAATATTTAGAAGAACTTTGGAAAGATTAAAATGACATGTTTAGATTGTGGCAAATTAATTTCATGTGGACAGATGAGTGTTACTCTAATAAATACAGCATATGAACATCATCATAGTCGATGGTTGGTAGAGACATTTTGACTATATCCTGGACCTGCCCGTCCTCGCCCAAAATGGCGCCGGAATAAATGGGACTCGTAACTCCTTGTTGTGTACTGGTTGCAGAACCTTGAAATCACGAGATACGTATGCAGTTTTGAAGCACATGGCGGGCGGGGACGAGAATTGATTGAATATTTCGACATCCCTATTGATATTAAGTTCTGATGTGTTATTGATTACTGTACTTTTGAAAGTTCGAATTAACGTCACCCATGGTACTTGCCCGCAAATGTATATCTAGATAATTTTATTGTAACTGGCCCTGTCGTATTTTAATTATAAAATGTACGTCCACCGATTCCGTAACTGTTAGACACCTTAGTTCTTGCAACCTAATGGCCCGCCCGTTACGTTCCTCTACAGTGTAAATGTCTATTCATCATATACGATTACAGTTTGCTCCGTGGCAGGCCCACGTGGTTATAGGCTCGTATTTGTATAATGAAATTTTCACAATAAAGGTTTTTAAAAGAAAACATGGTAGTAGTATATACATTGGTAAAGTTTTTAATAATAGTCACTGTTTTAGAATCATTAAAAGGCAAGTGAAATAAAGCAGACCAATTACATGAAGGGTAAAAGGTATAATACGAAGGAACGCAGTAAAGATAAATGGTCAAGGGCTGTTGTGTTTTCTATTCCTGCAACATAAAGTGATCGATAAGAATCTCATATTCAGGCGTATCGGCGACTAAGACAGCAGGTCGACCCTCTTTTGCTCAACGGCTCCGTCATGGGACGAAGAAACGCTCTTTTTCTCGAAAAAAGAATATATTTTACTTGCAGGACAGTTGTAAATTTTCCGGGAAAGTACATTAGCCTGGAACATTATAACATATATTTAAGAAAAAATAATGTTCGGAAGTAATAAAAAGCGTAATTTTTAGGTCATATGACCAAGCCTTTCATCATTACAATAAGAAAAGTAAAATGAACCAATGAAAAGTTTTATTAACAAGTCACATGACTTGTTATGCTTACGTTACGCGCTGCGCGCCCCGGATGACTTCCGGATGCGCTAACGCGGCGCGTCATATGACGCATTACGCGACAACGCAGGTCCAGAATATAGTCAAAATGTCTCCACCAACCAGCGGTCGGAACACAACCCCTTTCAGCAGGCTAAATAGTTTTGTTAAATGACAACAGAAGGGACAGGCAACAAGAACCATCAGTCAAAGAGGGGAGGGCTAGTTCTTCTCTACCGGGTTACATTGGGGCGCTACCGGAACTGATCGAATTGGTAGTCTACAGTGTTTCTGGATGTTTCAGACTGAAGCTGGGGTTAGCATGAGAGCAGCACCATTTCGTAGCTCCGTCGTGGCCATTCCGCAACCAATCATGGCAGCCGCTCTTTATCGTTATTTTGGGCGGGGTGGGTGGCGGAGCCGAGCTGTTTTGTAGCCATCATTGTGTGGAGTTCAGTTCATCTCACTAGTTTTGTATTTGTCATGAGGGGTTGTTCCTAATGTTTCTATTTTAGCGAGGTCAAAAAGAGATCCCATTAGTGGCCTACTGATTTTGCTCGATTCCTTTTCTTTTTTTTTACACGATTTTTCGTTATCTGCAAAGACTAAACAGAGTATTGCGACTCTGTGTTTGTTTGTAAATAGAGAATGAACCAAAGAGAACTAATTCTAAAACAGTAAATACTTGGATAACAATCAATCAAATGGAGAGAGAAGCAGGCACGACGGATTACAACGGGGGCAAAGGCCTGCGTTAACTACCTTTCACTATCTGCAAAGAGAGAGTACTCCTAATAGAAATGAGGGGGGGGGGCACCATTCAAAGCAGATCAGTGTGCATAAACACGAAAATGTTTTCACTTACCACGTACTTGACATTCGACAGCTTATGATATTTGCTATTAAAAAACCATTGAAATTCACTGAAAAAACCATAGGTTATAGACCATATATAGTTAGGAATTAGCATTTACAAAACCTTATTTTACTCACACAAAACCATTGAAATTCCATATATAGTTAGTTGCACTAACTATATATCGCGCACCCGCAATCCACTGCTGATGATGTCACATATTACATCATTCATGACATGGTCAGTGACATCACTGATGACATCACTGATGACATCTCAAATGACATCACTGATGACATCACTGACGACATCTCAAATGACATCATGACACACCAATACCAGTTACTACATACACACTCACTGATTCCTACATCTACACACACATTCACTCATTCACCCATACAATCACTCATACATACAGTCACTCATTATTACAACACTATCATATGCACTCATACACCTATGCAGACAGTCACACACTGCCACTCATCCATGGAGTTACTCACACACCAAGTCAGTCCTGTAAAGAATCAATCACACTTCCATTTCTTCATCTATACAGTTAAACACAGAACACCATACTTCAGTGACATCACTGATGACATCACTAATGACATCTGAAATGACATCACTGATGACATCTCAAATGACATCACTGATGACATCATGACACACCAATACCAGTTACTACGTACGCACTCACTGATTCGTACGTCTACACACAAATTCACTCATTCACCCATACAATTACTCATACATACAGTCAGTTATTATTAGAACACTATCATATGCACTCATACACCTAGTCAGTCCTGTGAAGAATCAATCACACTTCGATTTCCTCATCTATAGTTAAACACAGAACACCATACTTTTCACACATATACTAACACATACTTACTCTCTTATACAATCACTGATACAAGTACACATTGATATGCACAGCGTCACACACCTCCCAGCCAGCCACACACAGACTCAGTCTTCCATCCATCCAGTCATTCTTCAATATGTAAAACGTATTTAAACTTTACAAAAACACACAGACACTAGATGATGTCATCAGTGATGTCATCAGTGATGTCACTGACCATGTCATGAATGATGTAATATGTGACATCATCAGCAGTGGATTGCGGGTGCGCGATATATAGTTAGTGCAACTAACTATATATGGAATTTCAATGGTTTTGTGTGAGTAAAATAAGGTTTTGTAAATGCTAATTCCTAACTATATATGGTCTATAACCTATGGTTTTTTCAGTGAATATATATATATATATATATATATATATATATATATATATATATATATATATATATATATATATATATATATATATATATATATATATATATATATATATATATATATATATATATATATCACAAGTTGCCTGGATGGATGGCGAACAGTTGTGTGCCCTCCTGAGCTCTTGGGCAATTTGTGAAATACATTACTACACAGCCGCCTGAACCGTGGGGAGGAGCACCATCCCTTTATCATGTAAACGGGAGGCTGCGAGAAGGAACTGTTCTTTTTTACGTGCAGCCCTACAATGTAGCTGCTATTACAACGCATGCCATTACAACGTAAGTATGGGTAAGTAATTTATAGTGTAAGTGTTGGATAGTGTAGGGGTTAAAATTACTATTCTAACTCCAGGGGGGCGTAATAGTAGGGTAAGTGTTGGATGGTGTAGTGGTTAAAATTAAATTAAATACTTACCCATACTTACGTTGTAATGGCATGCGTTGTAATGGCATGCGTTGTAATGGCATGCGTTGTAATGGATCCTGTGTTGTAAAAGATTTGTTGTAATGGTAGTGCGTTGTTTTAGTTTCGTTGTAAAGTATGTTTCCCATTATGGAAGTGTAGTGATTTCATAGTTTACTCATTTGTAGATATGTTTCTTCATGTTCATTCAATCCGTGTGCTACTGAGTCAAGGATATGGATCCAACGGCATTCCTTGTAGTTAAGGGAGGAGGCCATATTTCCACCGCTTTGGTGCAGCTCAGCTCTTTCTACCACCCACCATTCCAATTGTTCATGTGTGTGGCCGCAGTTGTTGTAATGTTCAACAAGAGGTGCCCCTTGCACCTTGCAGCGGATTCTACTCTTATGTTGCATGATCCGTTTTTTTACTCTTTGGGTAGTTTGGCCAATATACAGCAATCAACATGGGCATTTAATAACATAAATGATGTTCTGGCTGTTACAGTTGGTGAATTTTGTAAGTTCATGTGTTTTAGTCCCGTGTTTAAAAGAATTTCCAATTTTGGTGTATTTGCCAACTTTGCAGTTCCCACATCTTTGTTGGCCTGTTATGGGTGGAAGTTCTTATATCATTAGTCTTGGGAGTTTCAAGGTAGGAAGAGACCACATGGTCCTTGATGTTTTTGGCCCTTTTAAACGAACACATAGGAGCCTCGGGTATCCCAATTTCAGGCCCTACTAAGTTCCAGTACTTTTTGACTATCTTGTTGATGTCATGGCTCCTTGTGTTAAATGTGGTAACACAGATCAGTTTGTCCATTCCCTCTGTATTCTCTTGTACTTCTAGTAGTGTCTCACGAGGTCGGTACCACGCTCGCTTGCGTG
Source organism: Lissotriton helveticus (assembly GCF_964261635.1). Lineage (NCBI taxonomy): Eukaryota > Metazoa > Chordata > Amphibia > Caudata > Salamandridae > Lissotriton > Lissotriton helveticus. The sequence continues at coordinate 581,607,839 of NC_136068.1, forward strand.
CCCTGTTGAGGAGGCCTTTTGGGTATCCTCTTTCTCGCAGCTTGGTGATGAGTAGGTCTGTTTATTGAAATATTCGGTCCGTCTGGTGCAATTTCTCCGCAAGCGCAAAAATTGCCCATAGGGCAAGTTGTCCCTCAGGTTTCTGGGGTGGTGTGAATTGTACTGGAGAAAGGGCGTCCAGAAGCAAACTACCTGCAGTCGAACCGGCTGCTCAGAGCCTCCTCCGAACAATTAATTCTGAACCTCTTCTGCTCTGTTGCAAACACTAAAGCCCCCCCACTTGCCGCCGAGCAGCTCCTAAACATCGCATCAGCTGTATTATCTGTTTTTTTGCAAGGACGCATGCCCTGAGGACTTTCCTTTGCCACATTACCTTTCCCATTATATCAAATAAAGTAAAGGAGGACTTAGCAGGTCACAGGCTGTTTCCCATCTCGCCGTTCGTTTTCTCTCTCATTGTGACTGGAAATGACGGCGGAATACTTCAAGCAAGAAACAAGAAAAAGGGTAAAGGCTGACCGTGGACCCTGCTGTTTGGTGAGGAGCAGTGTGACGGGACTGCGAGGACCAGCAGCCCCGTAACCAGTGCAGCTGTGTGCCTCTTCCCGCCCCTGCCTTCCCGCCTGCATATAACATCTCACGGCCCCCGCTTTGTGGGAGCCGTTCGCCGTGGATTGCTGGTTACTTCTCTGGTGACTTTGGATTTTTACTTCTGCTCCAGGGGAAAGGCTGACCGTGGACCCTGCTGTTTGGTGAGGAGCAGCGCGACGGGACTGCGAGGACCAGAAGCCCCATAACCAGCGCAGCTGTGTGCCTCTTCCCGCCCCTGCCTCTTCATGCCTACCTGTGTGTATTTAACTGCGTGGGCCTCCCGCTGTGCGGTACGTGTGTGGTCGTGCGCCGGGAGAAGCCAGGGACAAGGGCGGGGCCGTCTAAGGCCGTCCAAGGCTGTTCAAGACTGGGCCACCCCTCGAACGAGCTATTAGTTAATGGAGAGTTCTGTTTGGTCCTTTCCCATTACTCTGTCTGTTTATATTTAGTTCAATTCTGTGTTAAGTGCTACAGCTGCTGTTGAGTTACTGTAGCAAAGAAAGCCATTCAACGCTCCGAGTAATGGCTTTAAGATCTGGGAAGGGAAGAAGGGCGGCCCCAGCAACTGTTGGTGGGACAGTCCCTGGGACTTTAGATCTATTTATAACAAGAGCAGCGGTAGTTGTAGAACGAGAAATTGCCCTCACGGAAAGGCGACTCTCCTTGGAACCTTTGTATTTAAAGAGATCTTCATTGGGCAATATTATGACAGCAAAAACACCTGAGCTATTACGTATGTCATCATCAAATGGTAATATTGGGCTGGATTTGAGTGAGGGGTCTCCTGGGCCTGTAGCCCAGGTTACGGTTAATATCACGAGAGAAAGTATCTCTTCATTAGACAACAGGTCGGTAGCGACAAGTACCCTTAATGCTCAACCTGAGATACTTAATAAAAAACAACCAATAGGCCCATCATTAACTGGAAAACGGAAGCGAGGGGGAGGCTTGTGTAGGAGAGTGGGGTCTGCAATCCTATGGTCACCCCAGATTTTTGCTTTTTGCTTCACTGGTTTACGACTTTCCCTGGCTGTGGGCCTGCTAATCAGACCCACAGCCTAGCTGTTCTCTCTCTAAATTGACATCCATGTACTTTAGGTGCATTTACCAATTGGTACTGGACCACCTTATCAGTCCCTGTACAGTGTACCTTAGGTATCCAGGGCATAGGTGTACCCAGGGCCTACGAGGGGCTGAAGCATGTATTATGCCACCCCTGGCTGGCAATCTAAAACTGACACAACTGGCTGCAAGACAGCTGGGGCAAGGTGGTGTAATCACCCTTTGCTATAGATATAGTATACCTATATCTAACCCTAAAATGGACACATATACTTCTATCAGTCACTCCTATGGCAGGCCTTATCAATCCTGAAGGCAGAGTGCTTGGAATTATGTGAGATGGTGCTCTGGCATGAGCTGAGCCCGTCTGCAGCTTGCGGAACCAAGTCCTAATAGCTGTTCCATGATAACGCTATACCATATACTCTTAAGTGCATTATCAACCTCGCGGTTAAATGCTAACTCTGGTATAACATTATCAAAACATGTCGAGTAAGGTGTCATATAAATTGGAATACTACCCCCTCGCCAATTCTGGCGACGGGGGTAGCATTCCACCCTTCTAGAGGGGCACGACATGTATGTAACTGAGAACCCCGGTTAAAGTTCACTCGAGCCCTGGCATCACAAAATGGATGCTGCCACCACAGACACAAGTCTGACCTCCTTCTGCTGGGAGTCCTTCCAGTGAGGGAGGCTTGGACAAAGGGTTTCCTGCCTTGGGAGTTGCTAGCACCACCCCAGACAGGATTTTGTGTATTGAGGTAGGGAGGCCTGAAAGGAATGAGACATGCCTGGGGCACACAAGGTGTCCTGTGCTTACACCGGTTCAAACCAGTTGCTGGGGCATCCCTGCCCCAGCTCTGGCGCGAAATCGGACAAAGGATAGGGGGTGTAACCCCCCCTTCCTGGTCCCACCCAGGGGAGGGACCTAGTCAGTAGTGCAGCCCCCTTTAGCACGATAAAGGTAGGAGCTGGTCCCATTCCAAATTAGATTAATCCTGATCTACTCTACAAGAAGAAACTCTGGACTTCGACGTTTTGCTCCACAGAAGACTGAAGAAATCTCCCTTGTGGGCAAGGAGTGTCCACCCTGCAACTGCAGGCACCATCAAGCGTCCAGCGGCTTCACTTTGTCGTCTTCCCTAGAGGATCCAGACTTCAGAGCCCGACGAGACCCGGATTCCCAGACCTCTCCGACCTCAACTCACATCTGCAGCAAAGCTGAGACCCGTAGGTGCGACGAGACACGTGGGACCGGCCATCTTGAAAGAAACTGCACTTCGCTTCCAGCACGACTCCCGAGGTAAACTCGACCAAGTGCTTTGGGGATTGAGAAGCCCCAGCCCCGAGCAGCCCCTGCACCGAAGATCAGCCCTCCAGCTTCCACGAGATCTGTGTGGGGCCCTTCTGCTTGTTTGCTGCTCGACGCGTTGTCCGGTCACTTGCCGGCTGGCTAGTGGCATCCTAGACGACGAACCTTGAAATCTTCACTGCTGGTCTGGTTGCTCCAGACTGGCCCTTGCCCCCTTCCAAAAGAGGGGCAACCCGGACTCTCCTAGTCGGCACCAGACGCCTTTTCCACTCACCACGTGGGTTGCCTTTGCCAAGGCCTGTTGATGCCGAATCCGGATCCAACACCGCCGACAGCGAGAGCCTGCGTGGGACAGCTCGTGCCTCCATCCTGGTTGTCGAAGACACCTCCTGGTCCACGTGGCTGCAGAGTCAAGCGTCCACTCTTCACCTGATCGCGACGACGACATCTGGTTCCTTCCTGGTTCCACAACGGTCACTGGCTAGTGACTTTGAACACTGTCTCCTCCACTTTCAGGTCCTCTTCTTCACCGATCCACCCTTGGATCGCACCGGACATCTTCCTCCTGGTCGCCTGCAGCATCTTTTCTTTCAGGCTCCATAGACTTCAACGCAAGAACCCGACACACTTTGACACCTATGCACCCGCAGCCCGTGGGTGAGGTAACGAGAGCATTTCGGTGCCCAAGGGTAGTTTAACTGTCCTAGTGTCCAGTTCCACAGTCGTTTTAGTCCTAACTAGTCAGGATTGTCCGTACTCACCTTTTAACTTGAACTGTACTGTCCATAGACGTTGTTACGTTTCTCGCGTGTGAGTTCACACTCTGCACACTCGTCCCGTGGGCCTCCTATTACTTACCTAAGGTGAAGATAGCGTAGTCCTAGCGAACCTCCAGCCTCTGGACAGCTCCATTCCTTCTATCGACTTCCACATTCCACTTACTTAGTATATGGTTTGTCGTGCCTCTAGGGCACCATTGTAATTTTGTGCAACTTGTCGTACTTTTCTTAACAGATTGTCATGTGCTTAGCCCTATGACCTCATAAAGAGTTCAGAGGTGTTGTTATTAATAAATATAGTGTTTATTTTCATAACAACCTGTGTGGTGTCCTTTCATCTGGTATTCAAGGGGTTATATTGTGGTAAAACAGCTGGCTTCACATGACAAAAGAGGTTAGCCTAAGACTGCTTTGTCCATGCTACCATTAGGATAGCTAGTCTATGAGGTTGACTTACAACCAATCACCATAAGGGTTATTTGGACTGAATCAAGGTGATCACTAGAACTAGTGAGCATCATATATCAGGCCAACTTCTCACATTGGTGGCAGCGGTGGGATTTGAGCTTGCTGTTGTTTTTACCACATATAATCTTGAAATATAATTTGAAAGATCACATAAGGTACTCTAGGTACATATAACAAGCTTCGAAATACTCTGAGTTCTACTGAACCAGCTGTTGTAGTAGAAAGGGCCTAGCACACCCTGACTACAACTCCTAGCAAGGGATCAGTAGGAAAACCCATATGGTAGGTAGGTGCATCACTTACACCTCACTAGAAAGCATGTCTACCCATGGAGAGACTTCAGAGACTCCCCTAGTGGTTAGCGACCCTCCACGGGTCCTTTCCAGATATGCAGCTCTCAGTTTCCAGGAGATGAGACAATTGTGTACCTCCAGGAAATTGAAACAGGGTTCTAACCCTACCACTCCTTTTCTGTTAGGTCTCAGACATATGATGCCAGAAGGGCTGCTACTGCAGGCCCCTCTAATCCAGATGGGAGCATGCCCCCCTTAGAAGGTACTCCTGGTGATCCAGACTCTAACCTCGCTGAAACAGAGAATGTAGATGGTGGGGAAGAAGAAGAAGTATCTGGGGATGAGGCAGACAATGGGCAACCTTTAGTCAGCAGACGTACACGGGCCAACTTAGACCTACATAGGGAAGGAACTGGGGGGCCCCCAGTGCTGACCCTTAGCAGGCCTAACTTTGGGGTTAGGAGAGATAGATCTCCTTCTAGGGACTCCCAACAGATCTGTGCACTCTCATGCATCTGCTCAGAGGAGAATGACTTCCCCTCAGAGGAGAGAGCATGAAGCAAAGATGAGGGAGGCTAATCTGAGGATCCAAAGGGAAGAACTTGCCCTTGCCAAGGAGAAGCTTGCATTTGCTAGAGAGCAACAGTTGAGTGGGGTAGTCCCCACTGGTGGCAGCAATATCCCTAGGGATAGAGAAAGAGGTTTTGATACTAGAAACCTGAGTAAAATAGTGCCCTCCTATAAGACAGGAGATGATATCCACAAGTGGATAACTGCTTTGGAGAGAGCCTGCAAAGTACAGCAGGTACCCCAGAGTCAGTGGGCAGCTATATTGTGGCTCTTCTTTGAAGGTAAAGGTAGAGATAAGCTCCTCACTGTTAGAGATGAGGATGCTAATGATTACCAAGTCTTGAAAAATGCACTGATTGCTGGGTTTGGCTTAACAACTGAACAGTACAGGTTAATGTTCAGAGACACCCAGAAAACTCAGGCTCAAGATTGGACTGACTTTGTTTATTGTGCCACTAAGGCTTTGGAAGGCTGGTTACTGGGAAGTAAAGTTACTGATTACACAGGATTGTATAATCTAATTATGAGAGAGCAAATCTTAAATAATTGTCAGAACCAGTTGTTGCATCAGCACTTGATTGACTCAGATCTGACCTCTCCCCAAGAATTGGGAAAGAAGGCAGACAGATGGGTCAGGACAAGGGTCAAGCAGCAGAACCAGAACCAGGGTGGTGGCCAGAAGAAAGCAGACCAGAAGGGTAATGAGAATAAGCAAAATGACCAGAAGTCTTCAACAGGGCCCCAACAACCTAAGGAGGGTGGGTCCCAGAATTCCCAAAAGAAGAAGTATGATGGTCCTAAGAAACCATGGTGCCAATACTGTAAAAGTAAGACTCACTGGTTTAGTGAGTGCACCAAGAAAGGCCAAACTCCTGCCACTAATGTCCCTAAGACACCTGCTCCCCCTAGTACAGTTAGTAGTGGTAGTGTACCTCCCAAGGCTATAGTTGGGTTAACCCTGGGAACTGAGGTGGGTTCTCACTTAGTCAGAATTCCTACTCAGGCAGTTCTTGTTTATACTGGGGACATGGCTATGACCCCCACTGTAAGTCCTAGTACTCTGGGCAAATACAGACAAACGCCTTTAATCAACGGAAAGATGGCTCAGGCCTACAGGGACACATGTGCCAGTGTCACCATGGTGACACCAACATTTGTGGACCCTGACCAGATCATGCTAGGTTCAGATTACCTAGTGACCAATGCTAGCAATGTCACTACCAATCACAGTATGGCAGTTGTTAATTTCTCCTGGGGAGGGGTAACTGGCCTCAAAAGGATAGTAGTTAGTTCAGACCTCCCAGTAGATTGTCTTTTGGGCAATGATTTGGAATCCTCACTGTGGTCAGATGTGGAGTACAGGACTCATGTAGAAATGCTAGGTCTCTCCTCACATGTCCTTGCTGTGACCAGGTCACAGGCCAAGAAATGCCCAGCTGAACAAGTGCCGGATCCTGGAAGAATAGACCAGACACTACCCAAGAGAAAGAGCAGTAGGGGTAAGGCTGAGCCTTCCCCCCTGCCTCAGGTTGAGGATCAGCCCTCTCAGGAGGCTGACCCAAAGACCCCAGAAGGAACTGTCCTAGAAGAGCTTGAACCTGAACAGGTTGAGTTTCTTGGGACAGGGGGACCTTCCAGGGCAGACTTGAGACAGGCACAGTTAGACTGTTCCTCCCTTGAACCCCTCAGACAGCAGGCTGCTGCTGAGGCTGCAGGGAATGCTACAGGTGCCTATAAGGTATATTGGGATGATGGACTCCTATACTCTGAGGCAAGAGACCCAAAACCTGGTGCTACCAGGAGGCTGGTCATCCCCTTGTCTCTTAGAGGTTTCCTTCTCACCTTAGCCCATGAGATTCCCCTTGCAGGTCACTTAGGCCAGAACAAGACTTGGGACAGGCTTGCCCCTCACTTTCACTGGCCTCATATGTCTGAGGACACTAAAGAGTTTTGTCGCTCATGTTTCACCTGCCAAGCCAGTGGCAAATCAGGTGGCACAACAAAGGCACCCCTTATACCACTACCTGTGGTGGGGATACCCTTTGAGAAAGTGGGGATAGACATTGTTGGACCATTGGACCCCCCAACAGCATCTGGGCACAGATTTATACTGGTGGTAGTGGATCATGCCACCAGGTATCCAGAAGCTATTCCCATTAGGACCACTACAGCTCCTGTTGTGGCCAGGGCCCTACTTGAAGTTTTCTCCAGAGTGGGGTTTCCTAAGGAGGTTGTCTCTGACAGAGGTGCAAACTTCATGTCAGGATACTTGACTGCAATGTGGAAGGAGTGTGGTGTAAATTACAAATTTACCACACCCTATCACCCACAGTGCAATGGGCTTGTTGAAAGATTCAACAAGACCCTCAAAGGGATGATAAAAGGGTTACCTGAAAAGCTTAGGCGAAGATGGGACATCCTTTTACCCTGTCCCCTGTTTGCTTACAGAGAGGTCCCACAGAAGGGGGTTGTTTACAGCCCTTTTGAGCTTCTGTTTGGGCATCCTGTAAGAGGACCCCTATGTCTGGTGAAGGAAGGATGGGAGTTACCTCTCAAAAAGCCTAAGCTTGACATAGTGGACTATGTACTTGGTCTCCGCTCCAGGATGGCAGAGTACATGGAGAAGGCATCCAAAAACCTTGAGGCCAGCCAAGAACTTCAAAAAGCTTGGCATGACCAAAAGGCTGTCCTAACTGTTTATCATGCAGGACAGAAGGTGTGGGTGTTGGAGCCAGTGTCCCCAGCAGCTCTCCAAGACAAGTGGTCTGGACCCCATACCATCATTGAGCAAAAGGGAGAAGTCACCTACCTGGTGGACATGGGAACTCCCAGGAGCCCCCACAGGGTGCTTCATGTAAACAGGCTCAAGGCATTTGTCAACAAGGAGGACATGGGCTTGCTCATGGCCACAGATGAGGGGCAGGAGGAAGAGAGTGACCCTCTCCCAGACCTGCTCACTCAGAACCCTGATGATGGGTCAGTAGATGTGTAGTCTTTTCTGACAGCCTCTCTGAACATCAACAAGAGGATTGTAAACAGGTTCTTCAATCCTTTAGACAAATGTTCTCACTGACCCCCAGCCAGACAAACTGGTGCACCCATGAGGTGGACACTGGTGACAGTCTGCCTGTCAAGAGTAAAATCTACAGGCAACCTGACCACGTCAGGGACTGCATAAAGAAAGAAGTTCAAAAGATGTTGGAATTGGGAGTCATTGAACCCTCAGAGAGCCCTTGGGCTAGTCCTGTAGTTCTAGTGCCAAAACCTCACACCCAGGATGGTAAGAGAGAGATGAGGTTTTGTGTAGACTACAAGGGTCTCAATGCTGTCACTAAGACAGATGCCCATCCAATACCTAGGGCAGATGAACTGATAGACAAGTTGGCTTCTGCAACTTTCTTAAGTACATTTGACCTAACAGCTGGTTATTGGCAGATCAGGTTAGCTGAGGATGCCAAGGCCAAAACAGCATTTTCTACCCCAGGAGGTCATTACCAATTTGTGGTGATGCCCTTTGGTTTGAAAAATGCACCTGCCACTTTTCAAAGGTTGGTGAACCAAGTTCTCACTGGGTTGGATGACTTCTGTGCAGCATATCTAGATGATATTGCTGTCTTTAGCTCCACCTGGAAGGATCACCTGATCCACCTGAGGAAAGTTTTGGAGGCCCTGCAGAAGGCAGGCCTCACTATCAAGGCCACCAAGTGCCAGAAAGGGCAGAGTCATGTTGTGTACCTGGGCCACCTTGTAGGTGGAGGCCAGATTCAACCATTGGAGAGCAAGATACAGGCCATAAAGGTCTGGGCTCCTCCAACCACCCAGACACAGGTCAGAGCTTTCTTGGGCCTGTATGGTTACTATAGGAAGTTTGTCAAAAATGATGGGTCCATTGTGACACCACTTAATGACTTGACAAGCAAGAAAATGCCAAAGAAAGTTCAGTGGACAGTTAGCTGTCAGAAGGCATTCGATGACCTAAAGCAGGCCATGTGTACTGCATCTATTCTCAAGAGTCCTGACTACTCCAAAACCTTCATTGTCCAAACAGATGAATATGAGTTGGGTGTGGGAGCTGTTCTATCTCAACTGAATATTGATGGTCATGACAGCCCATTGCTTTTATAAGCAGAAGGCTGACCCCTAGAGAGAAACGTTGGTCAGCTATTGAGAGGGAGGCCTTTGCTGTGGTTTGGGCCCTGAAAAAGTTGAGGCCATACTTGTTAGGAACTCACTTCAAGATTCAGACCGACCATAAGCCCCTCTTATGGCTAAATCAGATGAAGGGTGAAAACCCCAAACTTCTTAGGTGGTCCATTTCCCTACAGGGGATGGACTTTACAGTGGAGCACAGACCAGGGACTGACCATGGCAATGAAGATAGTCTCTCCAGGTATTTCCACTTAAAACAGGAAGACTCACCTGGTGAAGGTTAGTTTAATGTCCCTAAGTTTGGGGGGGGGGTTATGTAGGAGAGTGGGGTCTGCAATCCTATGGTCACCCCAGATTTTTGCTTTTTGCTTCACTGGTTTACGACTTTCCCTGGCTGTGGGCCTGCTAATCAGACTCACAGCCTAGCTGTTCACTTTCTAAATTGACATCCATGTACTTTAGGTGCATTTACCAATTGGTACTGGGCCACCTTATCAGTCCCTGTACAGTGTACCTTAGGTATCCAGGGCATAGGTGTACCCAGGGCCTACCAGGGGCTGAAGCATGTATTATGCTACCCCTGGCTGGCCATCTAAAACTGACACAACTGGCTGCAAGACAGCTGGGGCAAGGTGGTGTAATCACCCTTTGCTATAGATATAGTATACCTATATCTAACCCTAAAATGGACACATATATTCCTATCAGTCACTCCTATGGCAGGCCTTATCAATCCTGAAGGCAGAGTGCTTGGAATTATGTGAGATGGTGCTCTGGCATGAGCTGAGCCCGTCTGCAGCTTGCGGAACCAAGTCCTAATAGCTGTTGCATGATAACGCTATACCATATACTCTTAAGTGCATTATCAACCTCGCGGTTAAATGCTAACTCTGGTATAACATTATCAAAACATGTCGAGTAAGGTGTCATACGAATTGGAATACTACCCCCTCGTCAATTCTGGCAACATGGGTAGCATTCCACCCTTCTAGAGGGGCACGACATGTATGTAACGGAGAACCCCGGTTAAAGTTCCCTGCCTAATCCCCCCCCCCCCTCCTCCGGAGAGTTCTGCAACTACAGCGCCGAGACACCTCAGGGTATTTGCGCGCTCTAAAAATCGCCAGAAATAAATAAATAAATAAAGTTAACTCGAGCCCTGGCATCACAAAATGGATGCTGCCACCACAGACACAAGTCTGACCTCCTGCTGCTGGGAGTCCTTCCAGCGAGGGAGGCTTGAACAAAGGGTGTCCTGCCTTCGGAGGTGCTAGCACTACCCCAGACAGGATTTTGTGTATTGAGGTAGGGAGGCCTGAAAGGAATGAGACATGCCTGGGGCACACAAGGTGTCCTGTGCATACACCGGTTCAAACCAGTTGCTGGGGCATCCCTGCCCCAGCTCTGGCGCAAAACCGGACAAAGGATAGGGGGTGTAACCACCCCCCTTCCTGGTCCGACCCAGGGGAGGGACCTAGTCAGTAGTGCAGCCCCCTTTAGCAGGATAAAGGTAGGAGCTGGTCCCATTCCAAATTAGATTAATCCTGAACTACTCTACAAGAAGAAACTCTGGACTTCGACGTTCTGCTCCACAGAAGACTGAAGAAATCTCCCTTGTGGGCAAGGAGTGTCCACCCTGCAAGTGCAGGCACCATCAAGCGTCCAGCGGCTTCACTTTGTCGTCTTCCCTCAAGGATCCATACTTCAGAGCCCAACGAGACCCGGATTCCCAGACCTATCGGACCTCAACTCACATCTGCAGCAAAGCTGAGACCCGTGGGTGCGACGAGACACGTGGGACCGGCCATCTTGAAAGAAACTGCACTTCGCTTCCAGCACGACTCCCGAGGTAAACTCGACCAAGTGCTTTGGGGATTGAGAAGCCCCAGCCCCGAGCAGCCCCTGCACCGAAGATCAGCCCTCCAGCTTCCACGAGATCTGCGTGGGGCTCTTCTGCTTGTTTGCTGCTCGACGCGTTGTCTGGTCACTTGCCGGCTGGCTAGTGGCCTCCTAGACGACGAACCTTGAAATCTTCACTGCTGGTCTGGTTGCTCCAGACTGGCCCTTGCCCCCTTCCAAAAGAGGGGCAACCTGAACTCTCCTAGTCCGCACCAGACGCCTTTTCCACTCACCGCGTGGGTTGCCTTTGCCAAGGCCTGTTGACGCCGAATCCGGATCCAACACCGCCGACAGCGAGAGCCTGCGTGGGACAGCTCGTGCCTCCATTCTGGTCGTCGAAGACACCTCCTGGTCCACGTGGCTGCAGAGACAAGCGTCCACTCTTCACCTGATCGCGACAACGAAATCTGGTTCCTTCTTGTGAAGGACTGGGCTATTTAAGGCCCAGCGGTGCCAGGGGACAACACCTGAAACCTTCGTGGGTTACCTGTTCTGGCGTACAAATGACAGAGACACGGGACAATTCCTTCGGCGTCAAAGATCAGCGTTTATTACTGCAGGGATACAGAAATCACGAGAAGTACAACAAAGTGTAGGTTCTGAGAGTCTGCTTCAAATTGCAAGAGTGAATCGCTCCTTTTATACACATTTTCGTCATTTCACGACATAACAAACAAAAGGTTACAACTCAGTTCCCACAGTAAACTTCAAAGGATTTCATTCATGTTTTCAGAAGTCCGGAACATGATTACAGTAACATTGCCGGTTCCCAACTGTAAAAGTACGCTATCCCTCCATTAGGCTCATTCCACTCTAGTTGTAAACAAGAAGAAACAGCAACAGGTGCAAAAAAGACAAAAGGCAGACAACAGATTGAGAAGAGTGTGGGGGCAATATCGGAAGCATGGTCACAGGATCAAAGGATTCGAGCCTAACACATGCAAGGCTGAAACAATAGACCAGCACGGCAGGATGAGCCTCGAGCGGAGCCATCTGCCTTTGTCGTGTCATTCCCCCAGAAATAAAGACGAACTCAAAGAATATTCATCTTCCGCAAGTGCTTGGGAATCCCAGGGTCACGAAGCGGACATTGTCCGTTCGCTGGCTACGTGAGGGCAAGAAACAACATGGATGCCTTATCTAAAATGGAACCCGAGGGTTCAGATGGAAAAACCCGTAAATAAGACGAACCCTTCCAAGTAGTGTAGCGAAAACGCGCACAACCACTAAACTCGTCATTTACGGTTCATAGATACCAAACTCGTCCATATCCGAGCATGCCCAAAACATCGTTATGATTCTCACGGAACCTCAGACGCTCCTTTTGCCCTCATGTAGGCAAGCACTAGTCGAAATCAGAATCAATTTCGATATTCATCAGATCTTTCAGGTGTTGCTGGAACATTATCCTATCCATCAACGTCTCTTTGGTAACAGATGGCCTTCTTATACACGTTGTAGCACAAAGGCCACATAAGGCAGGACCACACTGCACGCAAAGACAACATGTGAACAGAAACGTCACAACAACCCCTATAATCATAAGAATCTTCCAACCCCAGGTTGACATCAAACCCCAAAACCATCCTAGGAGCGTCCAATCTCCTTCGTCCACGTGTATGGACTCTGAGATTTTATGCAACTTTGAGATGGCTTGATAAACAGTTGGAGCGTTATCAGGTATGAAAATACAGCAGCTCGAATGGATCACATTGCACACACCACCTCTATCTGCAAGTACAACGTCTAGAACCATACGGTTCTGCAGCGTCATAAGTCTATCCGCTTGAAGCTCTGCTGTCAGGTTACCAAGGGCGCTTGCAGTGATATTAGCAGTCGATTCCACCACACGAGTTAACTGTCTCAGGTTCCTACTATTAACCATAGGACCCCAAAATGGTAGAAAACCCTTAAAGAAGTCTCCTGCCTCTTGACCGGCAGTGTCCTCTTTGCTAATAACGCCTCTCACAACTCTAGTCTTGTGATAGTCTGAGGCAACTGTGAAAGTCGGTGGTAAAAGATTTGCGATATAGCAGGTGCCCGAAAAGTCACGAGGCAACCATGTATAAGCACGATCGTAACACACAAAATAAGTACCCTTGGCAGTCAGGAAGACAGGGGAAGAGAGCATCGGCAAAACATACGTCTCAGTACAAGCACTCCTCCCAAGTTGAGCTCTCGGATTTCGACCAAGACCTTGCAGACAGAAATGACCGAGATGGGGTACGATCCAGATTGGAGACGAGCTCTTAAGCTGTCTATCACTCACTGACATACTATACTCAACCTCACTCAGATCCTTGTAAGCTTGCACCTCTTCCTCTGGAATGATTGTTGCATCAAAAATATCTTTATTTAAATCAGCAATTGCTATCGCCAAAGGCTTGTGGTACGGGCCAGACCCAAGGTCTGTGGAGCGCGGTTCTCGACGGGGGTAGGAATCTAGTGCACTACGGAACATGGTTTGGAATGCTCGAGCTGACCCCTGGGAGCTGTAGGGAAGAACCAAATACGGAATACCCTTATCCATGGTATGTGGCATTAACCCACACACCCAACAATTGGTAGTATTAATTACCAACTGATGCTGATGCAGAAGTTGGACAAAGGAATTGTTCATAAATTCCGCACGTCTAACTTGTTCATGTTGGGGCAGAAGATGAAAGGAATGTGGAGAAATAGTGGAGACAGAATTCAGATCATGGGAAGGAGGAGTAGGTGAAGTGGAAGGCAAAAATGACTGAATCCCAAAGTACACTCCACCCACTAGTAGCATAGAAACAGTTAGGAACAACATGAAAACCTGAAACAAAAACCATCTTGTTCGCAAAACCTTATGCAATTTAAATCTCTGCGCCGACATCTTCTCCATTTCCGACAATTTAGAGAACTCCATCCTCTAAAAAAAAAACCGCACCTCGTTCTGAGTAGCGATTATCAATTCCCAGGAGTTCCCAGAAACCGACAAAAGCAACCGACCTAGTATCAGAAACCTGCTAAACAGAAGTAGGTACCCGCACGGCCCTACGGCCAACCCAGATGGAAGGTTTTAGTCAGTGTTATATTTAGTTCAATATAAGTCTCCTAGCTGTACGGAAAGGGAAAAAGAAAAGGTAATTTTTATTAGTCCTTAATCACGTGATCGAAGAAAATATCGACATTTTCCAGGTTGAGTTTGCTCTTCAAACAACGGTTCAGATGGAAAAAAAGTGTTCGATTGTTCAGGTGACAATTCAGAACTTGAATTTTCAAATGTTGAAGACGAAGGTACAGTTCCAGATGTCTCAACAGGTGTATCTGACTGGATTGAATCGTTTTTTACAAGTTGGGCATCACTAAATGGCACGTATTGTGAAGTGGTATCGGTCTCAGTCGGGGCAAATCCTTTCTTTATCCAATTCTCTGCTGGCAATGGAAGCGGGACCTTCTTGGTGTGGGTGGCATGCACCCAATGCTTCCTGCCTTCCAGCCGAACTGCAGTCCTCCTTGCCAGCAAGACTTGGTAGGGTCCCACGAACCTTGGCTCAAGATTACGTTTTCTCCCAAAGTTTCGGGTTACCACCCAATCGCCAGGTTGGAGCCGATGACCAGGACCTTCTGTTTGTGCCGGTAGAGCCTCAAAAACCTGTTGATGAATCAAACTCAAGTTAGCAGTCAGATCATAAAGATAGTCAATCAACATTGGATATTCAAGTCTGTTAAACTCCTTAGGCCTCGGAACTCCCCAAATGTTCGCAGGACGGCCAAATACGATCTCATATGGGCTAAGCCCTACTCGAGAGTGTACAGTCGCCCTGGTCGATAAGAGAGCTAGAGGCAAAGCATCAGGCCATGATAAACCAGTCGTTGCCTGGATTTTGGCAAGTTTTAGTTTCAGGGTACATTATATCCTTCCACTAAACCCGCCGACTGAGGATGATTAGCACTATGAAATTTCTGACATATTCCCAAGCCACTACACACACTCTTCATCACACTTCCCACAAACTCACTTCCGTTATCTGACCATACAATCCATGGCATGCCATATCTAGGGAAATATTCCTTGAGCAGAACTTTTGCTGTGGACAGGGCAGTATTATCCTTAAGAGGGTAAGCCTCAATCCATCTGGAGAACGCACAAACTACAACCAATACATACTTCAGGTTATTGCATCTCTCCATGTGGATGAAGTCCAACTGAATAATTTCAAAGGGACATGTAGGAGGAGCAAAGTGACCAGGTGGAGTGGGGGTGCCCTTACCAGGATTATACATCAAACATACCATACAGCTCTTAACCACTCTCTCCGCACACTTAGTAATCCCACCATTCTTCCATACGGGAGACAACAACTTACATATACCTTTCGCGCTAATATGTGAAGTGCCGTGAGCCATAGTAACAACGGCAAGCACATATGCATCCGGTAACATCCATCTCTGCTTTTCTGACAAATCAACCCAACATCCATTCTCGTCTAACTTCCCCGTGCTTTCTTTCCACTGAGTCTTTTCCATCTCAGTAGCCTCATTCTGTATCTCCTTCACACTCTCAACTGTGTCCTCACACATACTAGTCTCCGCCGGCCATCTTACTGAACTCGTAACATACATTCGATTTGTCAGATCTCTGGCTGTCTCCTTAGCACTCTCATCCGCAAACGCATTACCGCGGCCAACATCATCTGTCACTTTCCGATGCGCACTGCATTTAATTATTGCCACCTGCTTAGGCAATGTAAGTGCGTCCAAAAGGTCGTTCACAAGCTGTCCATGTTGGATCTTCGTGCCATGCGACGTAAAAAACCCTCTTTCTCTCCACAATCGACCAAAACTATGCGCTACGCCAAATGCATACTGACTATCGGTAAACACATTTACCCGCTTTCCTCTAGACAACACACACGCTCTCATTAACGCAATTAGCTCAGCCGCTTGGGCCGAGTTCTGACTCAATCTCGCAGATTCCACAACCGTATTCAACGTCACTACAGCATACGCAGTCGTCACATCACCATTCGGCAACTTGAAGCATGAACCGTCAACATACAAAGTACCATCGGGATCTACCAATGGAGTGTTTTTCAGGTCAATACGACCCTTCGTCTCTTCTTCAGTTCTTAAGTAGCAATCATGTGGTGCTACATCACCTGATTCCATGCTAATCGGCAACAATGTTGCTGGGTTCAACACGTTACAACGTTTTATCCGTATATGACTTGCCAAAAGTGTCAACTCATAACCAGACAACCTTGCGCTCGTCAGGTGTTGAGTTTTTGTTCGATTCAAAAGAGTGTCAACTGCATGCGGGACCATCACCGTAAGCATATTATCCATGACCAGACCTGCGGACTGTCGAATGGACACCGCAGCTGCCGCTGTTGCTTTTAAACAACTCGGCAATGCTCTAGCTACTGGGTCTAAGGTCGAAGAAAAATATGCACATGGACGTTGTTTGTCTCCAAATTGTTGCGTCAAAACACTCAACGCACAACCATCCCTCTCGTGAACGTATAGTGTAAACGGCTTACTGTAATCAGGAGTGCCTAACACAGGAGCCGAACACAATGCATCGCGTAATTCCGAAAAACTTTTCTGACACTCTTCAGTCCAAGGCAAAGGAGTCGGAACATCCTTGCACGTGAGAGCTAACAATGGTTTCGCCAGCAATGAAAAATTTGGAATCCACTGTCTACAGTATGACGTAATACCTAGAAAGGCACGTACATCTCTCTGAGTTTTTGGCACAGTCATTCGATCAATTGCTGCAATTCTTTCTGGGGTCAACCTTCTCCCCTCCTTTGACAATAAGTGACCTAAATAGGTTACTTCTTGACAACAATATTGCAGCTTAGAAGGTGACACCTTGTGATGTAAGTCACATAAATGTTGCAACAACGATACTGTAGTAGTTTTGCAAATAACCTCGGTATCAGCAGCTACCAACAGGTCGTCAACGTACTGAATCAAAGCCGCACCCGTCGGTAACACAAATGCATCAAGTTGACTTTTGAGGGCTTGACTGTAGATCGATGGACTCTCACAGTAGCCCTGTGGTGCGCGTTTAAATCTAAAACTGCGACCACCTAATGAGAATCCGAATAAATATCTGCTTTCCTCAGCGATCGGAATACTAAAGAAAGCATTTTTGAGGTCGATCACCGTGAACCAGGAGGCAGAAGCTGGAATCAGGGTCAATAAGGCCGTGATGTCAGGCACCACAGGAAACTGTGGGATCACGACTTTATTCACTTCTCTCAAATCAATTACAAAACGGTACACAGGAGGTTTAGATGGATCGGTTCGTTTCAGGATGGGTAATACAGGACTATTACACACATTTCCCCTAGTTTCTTCAATGACATCCTTTTTGATCAGGTCATAAATGATCGCTAATAGCGCTCGCTCACCATCAAGAGAGATACGATACTGAGGTATACGTGGTAATCGCACATTTGATTTCAACTGGACCACATAAGGTGGAATGTCCAACAGGCCCACATCATTGGGGCCCGTGGCCCATAACGACGTAGGAAGGGAACTCAGTTCCGGTGGGAACTTATCGATTGACAAGTACATAGGAGATATTACTCTCTGACCTAATGTAAGCTCCACTCCCGCAGGAGAGCAGTACAAAGTCGCATATAACCGTTTTAACAAATCCAAACCCAAAAGATTCTCACCACAACCAGTGGATAGAATCAATGGAGCCTCCAGCTCACGAGGACCAATCGTAAGGGACAAAGGGCTAGAGACAGGATTGCGAACAGGGGCGCCAGAGAATCCAATGGAAACATTTGTTAAGCCAGACAAAGGTGCGCCAGGGAGTTTTGAATGCATGATGGAACTTTTTGCTGCACCAGTGTCCAACAGAAAAGGCTCAACTACGCCAGATGTGGCAACTGCTACGTAAGGCCCTCTCTGATCAACCGGAACTGACACTACTCCCTCTCTTTGTCGGTGGCTGTCCTAGTAACGGTCGTCTGCAACAATCTCATGTTCAACATAATAATCGTCCACATGGTACTGTGCTGATTTATCGGACCTCGCATTTCGCTGGTCAAAACAATTATTCGCATCAGACGAAGTAGTAGAGCGCTCATTCTGATTTTGAAAGGTGCCACGACCTCTACCTCGAGATGCCTGTTAGGGACCACCACGGCCCCCTCGGGCCGAAACACCATTAAGTCGGTCACGTAAAGCGGGGCAATCATATTTCAAATGGCCCTCTCCCCTACAATATGCACACTGATTATACCCAAGCATAGATCTAAATGCAGAGGAGTCAGAACGTGACTGTATCCTAGAAGACTGTGCTTGTGGTCGATACTGCCGTTGCGAATCATTTTGATTCGAACGCGGAGGATACGCTTGCTGCAACAAAACCTTTGTTTTGAGCTCCTTCGTTTTCTTATCTGAACGATCACTTTCTTCTTTTTCCCTATTCTCGTAGTATTGAGCCGTCGCTAAGATTTGAGCCGTGGTGGAAACAGCCCAGGCACTTTCTGAATTTTTCAATTTGTTGGATAGCTCAGGCAACAAATTTAAAACAAACTTATCAACAAACAACCGCTGGCCTCCCTCAGTGCTCATGTCTTGACCACTATGATCGACAAATGCTTCCTCAAATCTAGTAAAGAAATCTGAGACACTCTCGTCTTTCTTTTGCTTGCAAGCCGACAATTTGTCCCAATTCACCCTCATCGCTGGCATAACTGTTTTCATGAGCGTAATGATTCTTTGGGGCAGATCCGTAATTAACTGCTCGGGCTTAGCCCCACCAATTTGTCGTCCATCAGCCGCTATTAGTGTAGCCCAATCACCGCCCAACTCAGCTTAATGATTCTCTTGGCGGATTTTCGCCCAAATCGGTTGCGGTACGACATTACCAAACAGCATATCGATGTCAGCAAGGTTCATAATAGAAGCATCTACCAATTGGGATAACTCCTTATAATAACCTGCCGGATTCTTGCGTGGATCAGGCAAAGATTGCTTCACCTGCAAGACTTCTGATCGCTTCCATGGGAGGTGTATCCAAACTCTTTGGAAGTATGGCGGAACCACAGGATTAGCAGCAGGATCACCTGGCATCCATACCGGCGGAACCTCCCTCATAGGATACTGACCGGAGTTCGCTTGCTGATTATCAGAGTCGTCATCAAACGACACTCGGGAAGGCACTTGGGACCTAAAGGCTAACAGTCGCTCTAATGCACGTCGTACATCTCCACCTACGATCATACCGTTTGAAAATTGACTCTGAAGTTCAGTCATATCGGGGGGTACATTATCTAACTCATCATTATCCCACTCGTCTCTCAAAGAGGTACACATTTCCTCAAACACGAATCTCTGTGTGGGCTCATTAAACTGAGAAAATGTATCAAAAACTATGTGTGAAGTGTATTTAGCAGGGTGTCTAATCCACCTACGCGCCATAATTACTAACGTCGCTCTCTCCCTTCCACCAGGGATTTGGCTTCGTCTCTGGGGAGTGTCAGAGACATCAGATTGAAATAACGATCCAGAAAGTGGGGAATAGAGGGTAGCAACAGAATTAGGGATACGATTACGAACGGAAGGAGAAGAGGAAAGAAGAACAGGAGCAACACCATTAGAAGCGACCGTAGAAACAGTGGGGGTAGCAGGAACAATAGACTGAGAAGGTACAGACAAAGGAGCAGGAGGAAGAGGAGCAGGGAGAGGGACAAGAACAGGACCAACAACAGGCTGACCAGCAGCCGCCAAAACAACAGGAGGGGGAACAGGAGGAACTACAGGGGCTGTAGCACCCTGTGCATAAGGAGGTGGCGATTTTAATAAATATGCTAACAAAGGATCCTCTTTCGAGTCTTCTTCCTTTTTATCAAAACTTGACGATAAAACCGGGTAACATTTATCCACCATCATGTGATGCAGTCTGGTAGAAACTTCCTTTTCTTTATCTGCTTTATCTCACTGGTGTTGTTCTGCACCTTGCATTATCGTAATGATACCATCTCTTTTATTTTTCTTAAGCTGTTTGATTTCTTTCTGCCTGGCCTCTTTGCGCCATAACCGAAAGGAATCGAACATAGCTGGCCTAGATTTCTTTTTAAACAATTTCGCTTCAAGATTATCTAAAATT
This sequence comes from Lissotriton helveticus, assembly GCF_964261635.1. Lineage (NCBI taxonomy): Eukaryota > Metazoa > Chordata > Amphibia > Caudata > Salamandridae > Lissotriton > Lissotriton helveticus. The sequence continues at coordinate 581,628,077 of NC_136068.1, forward strand.
TTAATTTCAAAACTTCCATGTGGTGGCCAACTAAGGACACCATCGTTTTTCGTATAACGGATCCAACATTCATTATATATAATAGGGCCCACACCATGTCGACTATAGAGCTCATATATTGGAGTTCCAACTGGAGGTATCGGACACGTCATAACATTTAAAGAAACCAAGAAAACCACTACGGCTAGGCATTGTGCACACTAAACAAATACAAGACCCTCGGCTTTGGCAATTGCAACTGTCAAATAACAACTAAGGACCAGCAACTAAGAACCAGAAAGGTCTTCAACAACAACCAAGGACTGGGAGCGACCCACAAATATTTAACTGAGAGCACAATGGCGTCACCAGGAAGGCCCGTCTATCGTCTCGCCGTACAAAGGACTACGCCAGGCGCCAAAAAACAGGTCGACAGTCAGAGCATCGGTCCGTCGCAGCCGTCAGGAGGCGGGAATCTTCGCAAGAAAAATCTTCGGACCACTTATTTCGACAACAGGATCGATGAAGCGGGGTGCACCTTCCCTCGGAGATTTCACACGAAGTTCCTCACGATCGTCAGGCTTTGGACCGGTACCACTGATGTCGCCCCACGTGGGGCGCCAACTGAAGGACTGGGCTATTTAAGGCCCAGCGGTGCCAGGGGACAACACCTGAAACCTTCGTGGGTTACCTGTTCTGGCGTACAAATGACAGAGACACGGGACAATTCCTTCGGCGTCAAAGATCAGCGTTTATTACTGCAGGGATACAGAAATCACGAGAAGTACAACAAAGTGTAGGTTCTGAGAGTCTGCTTCAAATTGCAAGAGTGAATCGCTCCTTTTATACACATTTTCGTCATTTCACGACATAACAAACAAAAGGTTACAACTCAGTTCCCACAGTAAACTTCAAAGGATTTCATTCATGTTTTCAGAAGCCCGGAACATGATTACAGTAACATTGCCGGTTCCCAACTGTAAAAGTACGCTATCCCTCCATTAGGCTCATTCCACTCTAGTTGTAAACAAGAAGAAACAGCAACAGGTGCAAAAAAGACAAAAGGCAGACAACAGATTGAGAAGAGTGTGGGGGCAATATCGGAAGCATGGTCACAGGATCAAAGGATTCGAGCCTAACACATGCAAGGCTGAAACAATAGACCAGCACGGCAGGATGAGCCTCGAGCGGAGCCATCTGCCTTTGTCGTGTCATTCCCCCAGAAATAAAGACGAACTCAAAGAATATTCATCTTCCGCAAGTGCTTGGGAATCCCAGGGTCACGAAGCGGACATTGTCCGTTCGCTGGCTACGTGAGGGCAAGAAACAACATGGATGCCTTATCTAAAATGGAACCCGAGGGTTCAGATGGAAAAACCCGTAAATAAGACGAACCCTTCCAAGTAGTGTAGCGAAAACGCGCACAACCACTAAACTCGTCATTTACGGTTCATAGATACCAAACTCGTCCATATACGAGCATGCCCAAAACATCGTTATGATTCTCACGGAACCTCACTTGGTTCCACACCAGTCACTGGCTAGTGACTTTGAACACTGTCCCCTCTGCTTTCAGGTCCTCTTCTTCACCGATCCACCCTTGGATCGCACCGCACATCTTCCTCCTGGTCGCCTGCAGCATCTTTTCTTTCAGGCTCCATAGACTTCAACGCGAGAACCCAACACACTTTGACACCTATGCACCCGCAGCCCGTGGGTGAGGTAACGAGAGCATTTCGGTGCTCAAGGGTAGTTTAACTGTCCGAGTGTCCAGTTCCACAGTCGTTAGTCCTAACTCGTCAGGATTGTCCGTACTCACCTTTTAACTTGAACTGTACTGTCCATAGACGTTGTTACGCATCTCGCGTGTGAGTTCACCTATTACTTACCTAAGGTGAAGATAGAGTAGTCCTAGCGAACCTCCAGCCTCTGGACAGCTCCATTCCTTCTATCGACTTCCACATTCCACTTACTTAGTAAATGGTTTGTCGTGCCTCTAGGGCACCATTGTAATTTTGTGCAACTTGTCGTATTTTTCTTAAGAGATTGTCATGTGCTTAGCCCTCTGACCTCATAAAGAGTTCAGAGGTGTTGTTATTAATAAATATATTTTCATAACAACCTGTGTGGTGTCCTTTCATCTGGTATTCAAGGGGTTATATTGTGGTAAAACAGCTGGCTTCACATGCCAAAAGAGTTTAGCCTAAGACTGCTTTGTCCATGCTACCATTAGGATAGCTGGTCTATAAGGTTGACTTACAACCAATCACCATAAGGCTTGTTTGGACTGATACAAGGTGATCACTAGAACTAGTGAGCATCATATATCAGGCCAACGTCTCACAGCTTGCATAAGGAAAGACGCCCAAAAATAAGCAAGACCACTAATAGAGGGGTGGAATCAATTCTACCCTTTAAACCAATATTAAATAAAGAGGTCTCTGGATTGCCTATAATACCTCCCATTCTTACTACCCCATTGCCAGCGAAGCGACATTCCCTCATATCACAAATCCCAGAAGGTTTCATGGACCAAGTTGAGCAGGTCATGAAGTCTTTAATTTTACCACTGATTGAAAGGATAAAAATAATAAACGAGAGTCTGGGGAAACTAGAACAGGTTGCCACAGGTAATAAACAGATATTGGAAACTCTAGTGGCAAATGTGCGGAACTCTGATGCTGAGGCACAGGTTAGAACTGCAATTAGGCCTAATATTGACCCTGGAGATATTGCCCCCTTAACAACTGTCACAGTGAATGGGGTGCAATCAGCTAAACAGAATGAGGTTAGGAAAGGGAGAGATACGGCAATAGTAACATCTCAAGAAGTAGCAAAAGAATTAGAAGGGGAAGCTGGGAAGAACTGCGTAGCACTAGTAGGGCCTGGGGAAATAACTAGTCGAGGAATTAACATCAGGAAACCAGATAATGGAAAACCAATGCTCCCTTGTATCAATCTACCACCTGAATCGGCACCATACACGATAATATTGACTGGGGTACCAGAGTGTCAAAAGGATAAAACAGAGTTTTGGGGGAAGATGGCGGCCGGGTAGGACGCTCGGTCGAGAGCTCCTGAACTCCAGACTCCTCTGACATGAGGAAGTGAAGAAAGCAACGCCGAGAGAGCACCAAACATAACACGAGGGAATGCAGTGAAACGCTGTACATACTCTGTACATTTAAAAACAAGGAACTTCTCGATCTGACCTCACCGTTTCGAGGAATGGTAGCCTACCTCCCGATAGTGGGCGAATTACAGGAAGGGTCGGATTTCACCTCCCGAGCCCCCGGCCGAGCGTGGAGTGTTGGATCCGGTGAAGCCAGCGGGCTCAGGTGCGACGCTGGGATCTGGGCCGCAGCTGCAAAAGCGAAAGCAATTGCTGGGAAACCTTCCGGGAGAGTGTGGTTTCTGTTCCGGGGTGCGAGTGGCAGAGCCTTGCCAGACGGCGCAAGACCAGAGTTTCGATTCCGGGGCGCGAGCGGCAGAGCCTCACCAGACCGCGCAAGATCGGTGTGGGAGCTGTATCGGGACCGCGGGAGCGAGGTTTGTGCCAGTGACAGCGGACCGGACCACAACGATAAAAAAGGCAAGTGGGCTGATTTACTCGGGAGGGCGATTACATTTGAACTTCGAGGTGTAACAAAAGAGAGAAGCGCTGCAAATTTAGAAAAGGGCAGTGCATCGAGACATATGAGCGTTAGATTAAAAGCTACAGAGGAGGGAGGAGAAGGTGGGTGCAGTGAATGTAAGGAAGTCCCCAATCAAACTGAGCCAGTAGTAGGCTTAGAAATTAACTCAAGAGATAAATTGGTGGATGTACCAGGCAAACAAGACAAGCAGGTTATATCAAATTACAGCCTGCGAAACAGGAACTTTCTCAAACAGGAACAATATCCTAAAGGGATTTCCCCCAGAGAGATAAAAAAAAGAGCCAAGAAGCCACCTAAAGAAAGCGTAAAAAATAACTTTGAAAGTGAAAAAGCTCTAAACAGAGTGAAAGCTGACACGTCTCAGAAAAGAAAAATCAAGATAACACCATCACTGAGAACATATTTCAAAGTTCAGCTAAAACAGAACCCGCACGCCGAGGAGCAGGCACAGCCACCAATACAAATAACACCAGAACCCCCTCTTCAATCCGAACAAGAAAACGCGCTTCCCTCAGTATTATCTGACCCACACCGAAAATCACAAGCAAACTTAGACTACGAGAAAATACTTCCAGCCAGCAGTAAGAACAAGGCAGCACAAAAAAACTTGGCTTTTTCGCTAACCAGAGAGGCAAATAAGGAAGAAGCTAATACCGCCTCCCTAGAGAGCATCATGGCAACCGGGGGTGCTAAAGATACTGTAACCGCAGAGATAAGAGAGGAAACAACAGATGATGAGAATGGGATGCCTGAGCCTGAGTTACAAAAAATAGGAGATGGTATTCCGAAAAGTCACACAGATCAATTTCTTGAGAAAATAGGGATGGAGATGCGAGAGAAATTCACCATATCGGAAGCCAAGCAAGATAAAATTCAAGAAGCATGCGAGAAACTAGATAACAAACTCAATGCATTGGGGGATAGAGTGACGGCTATAGAGAGCGAAGTTGGCACTCTGAATAAGAAGGTGGAAAAAAACCAGAAGGAGATAAACTCCCTGAAGCAGGAGAGCAAAACGATGCATGAGAAGATGGAATCGCTTGAGAACCAAGCCAGAAAAAACAACATAAGGATACTAAATGTGCCAGAAAATCAGGAAGGCTCAGACATTAAAAAATATGTGGTGGAACTACTATCAGAGCATTTCCCATGGACGGATAAAGTGCTGCTCGAAGAAGACATACAAAGAGCACACAGAGACCCATTCAGAAAGAACAAAGAGAGAAAAACACCAAGAAAAATACTTATTAACTTCAAAACCTATGTTTTAAAAGAAAAAATTCTGGGAGAGGCGTTGAAAAAGGGTAACTTTAACAAAAATAACTGGACCTTTAAAATTAGATCTGACATGTCGAAGGCCTCTCAAAACAGGCAATGGGAGCTGGGGAACCTAATGCCAGAACAACAACAACTCGGCGCAACTGTTCAGATGAAGTTCCCTCCATCATTAAGGATAATGTGGCGAAACAAAATGAGAAACATAAGAGACCCAGAGGAAGTAAAATCTCTAATAGAATCAATGCGAGAAAAAATCATGTCGGAAGAGCCGATAAGATAAAGAAGAAATCCTTTCTATCATATATTAGAGTCTTAGCTGCAGTGCAAAAAAAGCAAACTAATGGTGTACGGCGTTGCAGTAATAATTTTTAAACATATATAGGTCAAGAGTCAGGGGTAAAGGGGTTGCAAAGGGTTAAGAGGAAGATAACCCTAAGAAAAGAAGAAGGAGGCTTCCCCAGGGAGGGCAACAACAAATCACTAAAAAGAAAACACAAAAAATGCACGAAACAGAACAAGGGTGGGGAGCAAAATAGGGAAAAAACTGAGAAAAAAGTCGAAAAAGATGGGAGAGTGAAAAAGAGCTGCCTATATTACACAATAAAATAATTAGTACACGGGAGTGGGATGTGTCAGGGAGAAACAGAGTAGATGGGAAGTACGAGTAAAAATGTTAAAATTCTCTCCTGGAATGTAAATGGTATGAGGACAAAAAGCAGGAGGAATAGAATTCTTGAGTACCTTAGAACATCAGAGTGTGAAATAATAATAATACAAGAGACACATCTACTGAAAGAAGAGTGGGCCCAAATAATAAAGAACCTAAGATGGGTAGACATGTACATATACACCACACAAGAATGTAATATTAAAGGGATAGCGATAATAATTCAAAAGTCACATAAAGCTACCCTAGACTCAGAAGAAGTAGACTGTAAAGGGAGATGGGCAATAGCGAGAATAAGGATTGAAAACAGCTCTTACACAATAGCAGGATATTACCTAGAAGCTAGAGATAAAAGATCTGGAAAATAGCATCTACTCCTTGGACGCCGAATTAACAGTAGAACAAGATACAAGCAGGAAAAAGGAACTGGAAAGAAAGAGACAAAGCCAGAAAGAAAAACTTGAAGATATTCTAGAAGATAGAGTGCGTACAAAGTGGGAATCAAGCAAATTAAGAAATCATGAATACGGTGAAGGCTGTGGAAAGTGGCTTGCGTGGAAACTAAAAAGAGATCAAACCAGGAATAAAGTAAGGAGTATACATCAAGACGGCCAGGCGAACCAAAGTACAGATGAAAATATAATCAGACAAGAGTTCAAGAAATTGTTTACAGAACTATACACGGAAGATACCAATCCTCTAGAAGGTCAGATTGACGAATACCTAGGAGCTATCCCATCTTTAGCCCTAACAGAAGAGGAAAAGGAAGAACTAAATAAAGAGATTCAAATAAGTGAGGTAGAGGAGGTAATCAAAAATTTAAAAAAAGGTAAGGCAGCAGGCCCGGATGCCCTACCAAATGAACTTTACATGATATTAAGAGACACTCTGTCACCATATATCACAGAGCTGGCAAACCGGACCCTCAGAAAACAAAATAAAATCCCCGACTCCTGGAATGATGCCGTAATAACCGTCATCCTAAAACCAGGCAAGGACCCTAACAGATGTGAGTCATATCGACCTATATCGCTGCTTAATGCAGACTATAAAATCTTCACAAAAATTATGGCAGCTCGGTTAGGAAGAGTAATGCCCCAACTCATAAACACGGACCAAAAAGGATTTATTAAAGGAAGACAACTGCATGAAATCACTCACGAACTCCTGAGCACCATCGACATTGCCACGCAAGAGAAAATCCCACTTACAATACTTACCGTCGATGCCGCTAAGGCTTTCGACAGAGTTAACTGGCTCTTTCTTGAGAGAGTTATGGCTAAAAACAACATAGGCCTACCTTTCATGCATGTCGTGAATGAAATCTACAAGACTCCAAGATCGAAAATCCTAGTTAATGGCAGTCTTACAGAGGATGTGATCATAGAGAGAGGAACTAGGCAGGGATGCCCCCTCTCGCCGCTGCTCTTTAACTTATATATTGAGCCGCTGGCAAATAAATTAAGGAATGCTAAAGAAATAACCCCGTTTATGTACCAAGCATGGGAAAAAAAGATCGCATTGTATGCAGACGACTTGATGATCTTTACGAATGATTATGTCAGCTCTAAGACGACCATAGAAGAGACCATAAGTACGTTTGGGAAGGTCTCAGGCTACCTAGTAAATCACTCTAAAACCGAAATAATGACCTGGAACACACACTTTAAGAACTCAAACATCAAAAAGGAAATAAAATATCTGGGAATTTTAGTAAATCATGAACTAGAGAAGGTTCCACAGCGAAATCTAAACAAAGTGGCAGGAGAGGTGAGAAAGTTATTTAAAGTGTGGTCCAGTCTTCCACTTAGTATTATTGGAAGATCAAATATTATCAAAATGTCAATTTTGCCCAAGTACACATATCTTTTCAATACAATTCCCTTGGAATTTGGAAAAGCCCTTCTAAAAAAACCACAGGGGGAAATTGCCAGTTTTATATGGGCCTCGAAGGGAACGAGGATATCCTGGAAAAAACTCAGAAGAAGAAAAGTAGATGGAGGACTAGCAAGCCCAGATCTGGCGGAATATTATAGGGCGTTTCAGTTTAAAAACATGGGGACATTGTTGAAAACTCACCATTATTATCCAAAATATTTGCAAGTAATGACAGAGTCAGTGGACCATTTTCTATTCAAATTCGGGCACCCAAAATACTTTAAAAAAATAAAATTGAAGACTCTAAGAGAGGCAGCTAAGCTGTGGACACAAATTAGATTATCTTTGAACATCCAATATTACAGTACAATGGCCCCTATATGGGAATCACCAGGAACCTCAGAATGTCTAAAAGACTCAATGGCAAACCCCCTGAAACTAGCTAATATTAACTATTGGGGTCAGCTATTAAAAGGATCCTCTTTGGTTACTTGGGAAGAACTCCAAAGCATTACCAATGAATCAATCTCCAAATTTAAATACTACCAAATTTCAAGCTGGGCTAGAACCATTCCTGCAAATAAACAAGATAATGGAAAACTGGAAAAAGAAATGGTAAAAAACTCACCTATCATCAAAGAGGTTGCAAAGTGGTACTGGGCCCTTATAGATGCAGGAAATGGAGATACACAGATTGAGGATGAAATCTGGGGGAGAGATCTACAAACAGCCAATCTGGATAACATATGGGAAAAATCTGTAGGAAAATGCTGGTCAACTCTAAAGTCAGCGGCTTTGAAAAGAAATCACTTATATACAATACACCGCGCATACTGGACACCGAAAAAGCTTTCCAAATTTAAAAATGCTGGTGTAAAAAAATGTCCGAAATGTGGGGAAGAAAAGGCAGATGATGTCCACATGTTTAAAAACTGCCCATCCCTGGAAGATTACTGGGAAGAAGTTGGTACGACCGTGAGCATGATCATGCATAAACAGCTAACTGTAAGTACAACTCTAACTCTTTTTGGGATTGAAGATACAAGAGATGGAGGGAGATTAACTAAATGTCAAGAAAACCTACTTTTTGTGCAAATTGTATTAGCAAGGAGGGAGATCTGTATCAACTGGGTTAGTGCATCCCCCCCAACACATGGAGCCTGGATGAACTCTGTCTTAAGGGTTCATAAACTAGACAGAAGGGGAATTACCTCTAAAAGATTTAAATTTTGGGAAATCTTAGAAAACCACCCAGACTCCAATACAGGGTTGGTACATACGGGCCTATGATTAATGCGAAACAACATCTGGTGGACGAGTAAAATACTTGTCGAGTAGCCAAGGTGGCTAGCTCCTACCGTTATCCCAAACCAGATCTGTTACTATGTAATGGTTTAAGGATACTCCTCTGAGAAATATGGAAAATTTGGATCCTCCCCAAACAAGAGAGACCAATGGGCAGATCCGGCAAAGACAACCAGAGGCAGAAACCAAAAACCCCAGACATACATAAATTCGCAATATGAGGAAAAAAAAAAAAAAAGGATAAAACAGAATCTCACAGCGACTTAAAAAATAAAGTTACCTTCTGGCTCAATAAAAATAGACCACTTCCTAGTAATGTGAATGCAGAGATTATATTTGTCCGTAGAGTGAGTTGGATAGGCCATAGAGTGAAGGACCGAAGTGGGGACTATATTATTGTTAATTTTAGAGTTATACAAGCAGTTAGATATATCAGTGACAGGCAAGATCATAGAGATGATGATGGGGGCATCCAAAGTCTTAATTTGAATTATTTTTACCCATGTTCTGTTTTTAACATGCCTCCCACTAGACTATATGCGAGACCACCATATCAAAGAGGACCAATCCCTGCGCATTATAGTGATTTTGGCATTCCCACATTCAATCGTTATGAGGCCCTGCAGGGACTAGAAGGGGTTGATTGACTTGGGCTTAGCCCATATAGCGAAAAACCGGATTGTATCATGGAAAAGGGAATTTTGGTCCGGGGTGAAGTCGCTCTAAGACTCCAAACAATGAGGATTGAACAGGAAACTAGGTGAAATTAACAACAAAACCATAGGCCCCATGTTAAAGGGTGGTAATGGTGTAAACTTATTACCACCAGAGGATGAAGATAATTTTGCCACCACAAGTATAGCGGAGGCAGAAAGAAGGCTGGGTATTTGGACAGTATTATTTTGGAATATTGCGGGACTTAAATCTAAAATATCGAATGACAACTGTGTCAAGTTGGTAAATATGTATGACATCGTTAGTCTACAAGAGACCTGGACATTAGAGGCCATACATTTATGTGGTTTTAAAACCTTTCATTCTCCTGCAATTGGCTCATCACATGGGAGAGCTAAAGGGGGTCATTGTACTTACAACCTTAGGTAAAAACATTAACCATTTGCTTGAAGGAAGTGCAAAAAAAGTCTGTATTATATGGGGTGGGGACTTTAATTGCAATCTGTGTAAACGCGGGGAAAATGGTACCTGCGGTCTTATGTTGGATAGGGATACAAGCCTGAGTCATTTTGAACACACTATTTGTGGGAATTATTTAAACAATCTTTTATTTGCATCTGACTTGGGTTTTGGCTGTAGTAATGTTCCATTTTGTCCAACGTTTAATGGGAGAGGTGCATACACCATCATAGACTTTGTATTAATTTCAGCTAATATGGTGGGAAGGTTCAGGACTTTCAAACTTTGGATAACCCTTTAAGCGATCACTTCCCTCTAAGTTTGGAAATTGCAGATTTAACTAATGGTAAGCCCCGTATATGTGAACCGCGCGCGCATATAAGTGATATTGTCCTGTGTAGGCAGAATGGTTATTCCGTAAAATGGAGTAAAATCGTACCGGCTGACTTTTTGAGCCAATTGATAACACAGTGTATCCCTAGTTTTAATGTATGTGTAGATGGAAATGCGGATGCTTTAGACGTCATTACAAATTTTAGGACTATTATTGAAAATATCAAAGATAGTCTTTGGGTGGAATCAAAACATTTTAAGGAAACATTGGTAAGCTGGTTTGACACTGCCTGTACAAAAAGTTACTCAAAACTTAAGCGCTCCTTAAATGCTCCCTAAAGACATATTAAACTTGTTAAACTATTATAGAAGGATTACAAGAGGACCTTAAAAATAAGGAAAGAAACTATAAAAAAGGAAGCTTGGTTAGCATTGTGTGAGGCATCCCAAAATAAAGATTCAGAAGCATTCTGGAAGATAGTAAATGCCCCCCTCTTTTCCGATAATGTTAAGGCTAGGGTGGAAATTGCCATCTCTGAAAATGAGTGGGTTAGACATTTTGAGGAATTATATCGACCGGAGAGTGAATGGGCTCAACCTCATACCCAGGATCATGTCGGGACCGAAAAGGCCCAGACTAGAACTCTGATAGTATTGGATATCACCTTAAATGAAGTAAAAGAAAGTATAGAGGCTAGCGCTGGAGGTAAGGCGCCTGGCCCCAATGGCGTTCCAGTTGATCTTTAAAAGACCAATATGGAACTTTGGGGACCGCTCCTTACCCAGGTTTTTAATGCTACTTGTTCTAATGGTTTGCTTCCTTCATGGTGTGAGTCAATTATTGTTTCTATATTTAAAAAGGGCGATAGATCTAGTTGCCAATGCTATCGACCTATCTCTTTACTTGACTCTACCATTAAGATTTTCGGGCGAGTAATTTTAAATAGACTGCAAGTATGGGCAGAGAAGCATTCCATAATCAATGAACTTCAGTACGGATTTAGGAAGGGCCTGGGGACAATAGACCAATGCCTTAACCTGCATATAATTACAGGGAAATATGTTAAAGTCAAGGGTGGTCGTATGTTTTTAACTTTTGTCGACTTGACGTCGGCCTTTGACTGCGCCACCCATACCAAGTTATGGCTGGTTTTAAATAATCTAGGGGTAGACACAAACATAATTAATTACCGCAGAGAACTGTATGCTGGGGCTACTGCCCGAGTTAGATATGGGAAAAATGGAGAATGTACTGACACCTTCAGAGTCGCGAGAGGGGTGCGGCAAGGCTGTGTCCTTGCTCCTTTCCTCTTTACAATTTATATTAACGACCTGGAAAGCGTACTATTAGAGGAGTGCAGGGATATGCCGCTTGTCAGAAGAAGATCTATCCCTGCTCTCCTATATGCCGACGACGCGGTCCTGATGTCCAGGACACCGCTGGCCATGCAAACGATGGTTAATATTTTTACAGTTTTTATGTCCAAATTAAACCTGAAGTTAAACTGTACTAAAACGTTTAGCATGACCTATGGCCGCAGGCAATGTAAAAAGGAGAAGATAATTTATGTCGGTCAAAAACCTCTCGAACAGACCTCTACTTTCCCATATCTGGGTGTATTATTCGACAAAACTGGTCGATGGAATAATATGATTCACTCCAGGCACTTATTGTTTTGTAAATCTATAATGGCGCTGAAATGTTTTAGTAAAAGGATGGGTAAAAAACCACCTAGGGAACTCCTCATTGTATATAGGGCAACTTGCGTGTCAATTGCTACCTACGGCGCAGGACTGTGGGGACATGCAAACGTAAAACTGTTGCAGACGGTGGAGAATACCTTTTTGAGATTCCTTCTTGCAGTCCCCGAAAGTACATCAACTTATGTTTGCCACGTTGAGTTGGGGGTACCTTTCTTAGAACACATAATTAAGGTTGCTCCTATTCTACTGTGGCACCGGGTGCGGACGACGGAGGAATGTGCTTTCAACCGCTCTATTCTTAGGGATGCAATGAGCCTAGAGAATGGGGGCAAAGTGAAATGGTTAAGTTATGTAATGTCCTTTATGGCAAATATAGGCCACCCGGAATATTATGAGGACCCCATAACTATGAACCCTGTCTCTTGGAAAACTCTTAAAGATATATGTATGAAGCTTTTGGGCAACCAAAGAACTAGAGTAGAAATCATGAAGAAAACGGTGGCCGCCCACCAATTAATTATGACCTCAGAACATATGCAACCCTATATTAGATTACCTATGAGCAATTTTGAAAGATTTTTACTTACGCGCTTTAGATTTAATATGCTGTTTAGGCTATTTAGTTTTCCTGTCATGAATATCTGGGGTAAACAACTCATTAACCCCTTCCATGCGTCGGACGGCCGGCGGCCGTCCGACGTCACGGTGGGCGTGTGCGGAGGACGGCCGGGGGCCGTCCGAACCACACCCACATCGTAAATCACCCGCACCGCGGCGGAATTTTCGCCGCGGTCAAGGGGTTAAGTGCCCCTGTGGTGATCTATCCGAACAATCAGACATTCACATTCTTTTCTTTTGCAGATTTTACACTAATCCCAGGAAAAGATGGATTGGCCCTTTACTAAAGATTATGGATTTTAATCAGTGTCGCCCAGCTTTCTTAGAATTACAACGTCTTGATAATGTTTTTACAGTAGCATCCTTGTCTGTATATTTGAAAATTGTTTTTAAATTTCATAAATCTATTGTATGAGCGGGTTTCATTCTGGATAAGTAAATTGTATTAACTGTACTGTAAAATTATTGTGTGTTTTTACTTGTACTTTCATGGTTGTTTTCTGTGCTAAATAACCGAATAAAGTTTAAATCTGAATCTGAATCTACTGGAGTAAGGTGTTGCGATCCGTTGGTTTTTTATACAGATTCATTACCACCTTGTCGTCTTCGACTTCAAATGTCAGGTCCAGGAAAGGTAGTGAATCTCTGCTGTATGACATGGTGAATTGGATGTCTGTGGAGCAGTTATTAGCCAGGACAAGAAGGTCTGCAAGTGTTCTTCAGTTCCTGTCCAAATCATCACGACATCGTCTATATACCTGTTCCATTTAGTTATGCAGCCTACATGTGGGTTTTCATTAGAGTATATGTATTTATCCTCGAAGTCATCCATAAATAGGTTCGCTAGGCTGGGCGCAAATCCAGCTCCCATGGCCACTCCTCTGCATTGAAAGAGAAGTTATTCTGGAACATAAAGTCGTTTTTTGACATTGCAATTTGTAGTAATTGGACAAGAAATTCAGTCGGTACCCAGTGAGGTGATGAACGGGTATCCAAAGTTTTACCTCAATGGCCTCATTTTGCGGTATGCTCGTGTAGAGCGAGCATACGTCCAAAGTGACAAATAGTTGTCCTTGTTTGTCGAAGGGGCGATTTTTAAAAATTTGAATCGCATGCATTGTGTCACGGAGGAATGATCTGGTTTTTAAGACGAAGGATTGAAGGAAATTATCCAGATACTGGTTCACAAGTTCCAGAATCGATCCACAGCGCAAGACTATTGGTCTTCCGGGTAGTTTGTTCATATCCTTGTGGATCTTCGGGATGGTATAGATTGTCGGGATCCTGGGGTCTGATTAGTTTAGGAATTTCGACTCGGGTTCTGAGAGATATCCTTCTTCCAAGCCCCGTATGGTCAGGTTCTTTATTAGTTTTGCAATTTCTTTGGTCGGATTACGTATAACATGATACTCTTTGTCCCGAATCAGACAGGCGTGGCAGGCCTTCTCATACATCTGACTTTTTCACAAGAGACCTGGCCTCAGCTCGTATCCATCACCAGGTTTTGCACACAGCCAATTACACTTGGCACTACATGCTCTGTACCACGTAGGCCACGTTGCTCATTAGTTTAAAAACTTGACGTCATGCGCGTCTTCCGTGCCATTATTCGCGGAATCGAGAAGGAGACAGACGCTTGCTGCTCTACTCGCCATGAAGTTTCCTGCTGCTGCATTTTAAGCCCTTGACTAGTGACTATAGATTGACCCGATGTTCACCTTATAGCAGCGTGGAACTCCTCACCGCACTGCTTCCCCAATGATTTATTGTTTTAAACAAATGCGGCACACAGCATTTGTGTGTAGTATCTCTCGGCAGACGGATGTGACTCATTTAATAGCCATAGTATGAGTCACATTTTACCTCCCTCGGCCTCCGTTGTTTGCCTGTCAGCTACCGCTATAGAATAATGCGGATCGTATTCAGTTCAATTAGGAATTCTCTGCAATGGATCGAGCACCATTGTAGAATTGTTCATTTACAACACAGATGACGTCCGCAAAACATTGTATTTTATCCGTTACAACGCCGCTTGCCTTAAATGATAAATACCACTCGACTTTGTCTCAGTCACCCTACAAGGTATAAGATTTGACCACAGCTAATACTTGACCATTTGACTAATCCTAGCTGCCTTTCACAATAAATATTAGCACCATGGCGTACGTGCGCCATTCCGAACCAGGAGGCCAGCCACACAAGTTACCTCACTCTGCCTCTATACAATACCATCTGGCGTGTCATCACTAACGAGGATGTTAACCGTCATTGACAGGGATGAACCGCCATTACTATACTTAGACCGTATAATTGGCCGACTATATCGCCCTCATTTCAGAAACCCATGTTTAGTAGCATGTTGATTTGTGTTCCACCTGAGACCTGCACTTATCTTAGGTCTCTCCTAATCCCTACAGGTAATCGCCTCTGCGGCACTCTTTCTCCCCCCCCCCCCCAATTTCTTCACCGGCTGGTGAAGAAATCAGCATACACTGCCAAAGGTACGTACAGATAAAGAATGATAGTGTATACATTCATCCTTTACCACATTGGTAGTGATAATTTATATTACCCACAGATACTACCAATGGAGAATCCATCCCGAGGGTGCCGGCTGGCACCCCCTTGTCCAGAAGATTGTAGAAGCGGAGATTCCCTTCAAAATCATCAGGTGAGCAAGCCACTCTGGCATTGTCTCACGGTTTTATAACACGCTCCACACACCAGCAATTAAAACCGCCCCTTATTCATTCACAGGATGTCCTTTGTTTTTGTCCTGATGAAGACCCGATACGGTTGCCAGAAAGTCTTCACCACTTATTAGGGTCGAAACGTCGACGTTCTACTCTCAACCTGTCCATACCAAGTTTCAACTGAAAAGAAAGAATATTCGTGTTTGTTGAAACTATTGACTGCAAATTATGGACTGATGTAAATTTATGTCTCCTATATGTTATTGTGTCACTGCACAGCCAGATCATCACTTCTCACTATCACTCACCTTAGCACCTTATTTTATTTGTGATTCCTATATCATTAATGTTTTGGACAACCCATTTCTATTTTTATCTGTGATCAACTCATGCCAGATATTTAAAAATAAGAAAAGTCTTGCAAAAGTTAAAACTTTGGTGTGTTTTTCCTTTTTATAAACGTGTCTTTTCTACTTACAAATGCTCCATCAAATATTTCCCAAAAAAAGAATGTGAAATATACAAAAAGTATTGAAAACAATTGAGCTTAACAAAGAAGTTGCCGTATTTCCCAACAGAACCATTGTTTTTGTATAAAGCTGATGCCAAATGGGCCTCAAGACATGGGATGCCATCTCCCTGGTCTTGGGGAAGTCGGGTCGCAAATCAAAGGTGGCAGGGGCTTTGCAGTGGGCCCCTGCACTCGACACCCAGCCACACCAGTGCTGCTGGTGGTGCAATTTGAGTTCCTACCTGAACCTTAGGGAACCTTTGTTTTAACCCCAGAACCATTCTTGTTGGTCGTCGACTTACCTGCAATTCGCTAACCTTCTTTTATCGTCATAGGAACCAATGTTCTGAGTTTTTGCTCCTAAAATGTAAGTTTTTAACTGTTTTTGTATGGAAGAAAAGTAACTGTGTTTTAAACCTAAAAAAAGTCTTACTTACCTTTGTATTGCAAGATCTACAGTGTGATGTCTAGGTATATCATCCTGAGTAGTCGATGTAATCCAAATGTAATGCAAAAGTAATCAAAAGTAATTTCTATGCAATTGAAACTGTTTTAAAAGCAAATACATACATGTAACAATTGCAATTTCATTCCCTACTGCATTTCCTTGTAAAGTTTTACAACTGCAAGTACATTTTACCCAACTGTGCCACGTCCTGCTTGGTTCTAGAAATAAAACAAAGTATACCTTTTTTATACTTACCTAATTGGTCTGGATTCTGTCTCTGAGTATGGGTAAAGTCCTTGATTGAGTGAATACAATAAATGCTTAACACACCCTCCTGATAAGCCTAACTGCTTGACCACACTACCACAAAGAGAGCTGTTAGTGATCATCTAATTTAGCCTCCAATGCAGAGTCCACTTTCTCGCCAAAGAGATGAGTTCTGTCAAAGAGCATGTTCATGTGGTTAGCCTGGACATCACCCAAGAAGCCAGATGTTCTGAGCTAGGCGTGATGCTGTAACACCACTGTCAACGAAACCGCCCTGCCCAGCTAGTCAGTCGTGTCTAAGCTACACCTAATGGGAATTTTGCTGCAACTCTCCCATCTTTCGCGGCATGGGAGAGTATGGCCCAGGCCTCCTCCGGGACCTATGGCAGCACTTGAGGGTAGGGGAAAAAAGGCACAATAAGCATGAGGTATTCACCGACCACAATGCTAGATGGATGGACAAAAACATTTTCTTCCCAAATGTGTCCAGCCTCTTGAATTCCCTATTTGGAGGAGCGGAATGGAACGCACCATGGGACGTTGAAGCCTGAACCACCAAGCTCTCAGGGGTGGGGTATTGTCTGAGGAAGCCTGTGTCACCCGATGCAGGGCAACGGCGGCATGCAATTGTCCTATTCACAGAAGCCCATTGCTAGACCTGAACCACGTGACTGAAAGGCCATCTGTTAGTGCTTCATTACAGGGCAATAGGGGGTCGGAGGTGGAAGGCCCAGGCTGAAGAACCTTGGTCAAGAGATTAGTTCTGACCTGCAAGGAGGGCAGCTCCAGTCCAAGGACCTCTGCTGCCCTCCTTACCATCATGGCATAAGAAACCTGTGTAGGAAAGTGGGTTTCTGTTGCAGTATCCCCCCCCACACACTTTTTGCCAGATTACTGATGCACTTTTACTTGGTGGGCCCTGGGTCCCTGCCAATGAGGTTCCCGGGCCTGTGTTCTCTCCACAAAACAAACCCAATTGGCATCTCAGGCCACAGGTCAGCCCCTGGTAAATGGTACCACAGTTACCCAGGGCACTGTGCCCATAGAAGGCCTCTAAGGGCTGCAGCACTTATTGTGCCACCCTTAGAGTTCCTGTACCACTACACTCATGCACTGCTTTTGCAGCCTGCGTGTTTTGGTGCAGAACAAAGTGAAGAGTCAACAAGGCACACATCCCTGTGTGCCATGCCTACAACCCACTGCCCTGGCATAGATCAGTGACCCCTCTAGATGGGTGCACTATACCAGTGGTGAGGGTTCAGGTGCATGAGCCCTGTAGCCCTACAGTGTCTAAGTCCATTCTTAGACATTGTAAGTGCAGTGCTGCCATCAAGAGTATATGGTGCTGGGAGTTTGTCATTATGAACTCCACAGCACCATAATGGCTATAGCACATTAAACCCGCACTGATGTCAGTGTGGAATTTAATGAAAAATGCACACAGAGGGCATCTCAGAGATGCCCCCTGAAAACTAACCCACCTCTAGTTTACCGACTGAGTGGCTGCCTAGGCTGCCATCAACAGACATGTTTCTGGACCCCTAGGTCGAGAGCCTGCTGCTCTCGGGGGCCTGGAACAATACACATCCCGGGACTTGTTGCCAAGTCTCCGCCTCCAGGATGGGCATGGTTCACGAAGGGGAAGCTTCAAAGGCATGCCGCCTTTGTGAGCTTCCCCAGACCACTTGCTGCTTTCACCAACTGGTCCCCACTGGTTCTGCCCCCCACTTTAGATAGGAGAACTGGCGGGAAAACATGTGAGGAAGAGAGGTGTGCCCACCTCTGCCAACTCCACCCCTCAGGTGGGGGAGGCGAGGTGAAGCACAACACCGAGTCCCCGGCATCTTGAGGATGGGGGGACCCAACCAACCAGGGACAGGCTTGTGCCCCCCTCCCACTGGAGGGTGGCACAATAGGGGGTGTACCCACCCCAGGGAAGGAAACCATTGGTCCCTGCTCTCTACCTACCTGTAACACCCCTACATATAGTATTTAGGGGGTACCCTGAACCTTGCTTCCTCAGATCCAGAAACAACAACAAGGAAGACAAGAAGAAGGACCGAAGAGCCATGCATAGCTAACAACAGGAAGATGTCCAACCTCAAAAACCCCGGAGGACCTGCCTGCCTTCACTTCCAAAGACTGCTTTTCCCGTGAACACCGGATTTGTTCAACTGCAACCTCTGGCAGCAGCCGGAAACCGCGAATCCAGCCCACTCTGCACCTGCCGAACCCGGCCCGAGCTCAAGTGGAAAAACACCCCGGCGATCCTGAACCGAGATCCGGCAACCCCTGACCTGCCTCAAGCCTCCAGCCGACGGCTGCAGTCTAAAGCCAGAGCCCTCCTCTAACGGCGACCAGGAGCTGGTAAGAAGATCCGACCCCAAAAGGCACCCCTGCACCCGACGCCCCATGGCCTTTTGTTCCCAAACCAACTGTGTCTAACCAACTACTAACTTCCCAACTTACCTCGCAAAGTGGTGGTTGCACCCAGAAGTCCTTCGTCTCCCTGCCTGCAGAGCTTTTGCAAACTCGAGCTTCTCCATTAGAAAAAACAGGGCGCCCGACGTCGAAACAGCACTCTGCACCCAGCCGCCTCAGTGCCGCTGAGGGTGAACCTTTTGTGCTACTTTGTTTCCCCATTTGCCCTGACCTAAACCCTAGGAGCTTTGCTCCCACAACCCAGTGGCCTGCTTGCCAGCTGCCACCAACCGGAGGCCCCCTATCCCCCTGTGGATAACATTGGAGCTCAACACTCTGCACACGGCCGCCCTAGTGCTGCTGAGGGTGTAACGAGAGGGCATCACTGACCCTGGGGGACGTCTGAGTCTAACCCCAGAACCTTAACTCCCACAGTCGATAACTTACCTTTGAACCGATAACCTGTTTTTCCTCCATCGGATAACATTGACAATTTTCTCCCCCAAAGTTCTGAGTGTGGAGTTTTGAAATTTTAAAATATTCTTTAAAAGTCGTACGAATAACCAAAACGCATTTACTTACCTGTTTGTAGGAAATGTCTCAGTGCTGAATCCAGGTATCCAGCACTGAGTAAGGAAAGTAACGTGAAAAGTAACTTAACTGTAATTTATTGAAGGAGCCTATTCATTTCAATGTACTGTATTTGCTAAGCATTGCAACTTACTACATCCCTTGTAAATCAAACAAAGTACAATTCCTATTGCATTTTCAAACTGTTCTACATTCAGCAACGTATTCATCATCATTTTAACTTTATTTCGGTTTGTTAATGAACCATAAAAGTACATCACAGTTAGAGAAAAAAATACATTTACAACTCATCCAATGCATAGTTAGATCTCATTTTGCATATTTGCAATAATCAGTTGACGTGCGGTTTATAATATGACAGTAAAAACATAACAATAAGATACAGAAGCTAAAAAATTCCTTTAAGACAGAATAAAAAACTAGTTATTACTGAGACAGAGCCGTCTACCCACAAAAGCGGGTTACTACAAACGGATCAGTCTTCGTCTAGTTAACCACATCGGAAACAAGAATTTAGCAATAGCAGTAACTATCAATGCATTAGTATCAGTTTTTAAAATTCTAAAATAATCTATGTAGTTCCTCAGTCCTAGATTGACACATAACTGTATAATCCATTTTTTCCTGCTGGCAGAATAAGCAGGACAAAACAAGATTACATGGATTAAAGATTCATTCGGATCATTACAACCTGGACAAGGACGAGCTAAACCCGATTTCCATTTATCAGAATAGGAATAAAGGGGTAGTGTACCATATCTGAATTGTAGAAACAATTTTTTTGCTAGGACAGGTTCTATGGCATCTAATTCTTTCTCAAAACTATAAACATTTTTAAAGTCCAAAAAACGGTCAGTGAGACTAGAAGGCCTGGCTGATCGAAGGACCTCTTCAAGGTTATGGTGTTTTATAGACTCAGCCAGGGTTCTTTTTGAGATAGATTTGCATGTGTCCTCCGGATTAGACCAGAGATTCTCCATGCCAATCTTGGACGCCTGCCCCCTTATAAACGATAACCACTTTATCCTCCCTACACCCGGGCGAGCCATAACAATTTTTAGTTCTTCTCTATAACACTCGAGCTCCGGGACACTCCACAATCTACGCCAATAAAGAAGCGGGCGTGAGGCAATTACTTCTGCAATTGGCCTCAAATTTGTATCCAACCTTAGTGGGACTAGGGGGGTGTTAGTAGGTGAGGAGAGCAGCTGTCTAACAAATTTGTTCTCTGTTGTACTAATCTCGTTCGCTGGACAATGGCCCCAGAGTTCTGCCCCATATAGGGTAGAAGATCTGGTTTGTACCTTGTAAATTTCCAGCGGTACACTGACTAGCTTGTGAACACAGGATTTGTGTACTTTAAGAATACCCCCATAGACTGAGAAAGGGTTAGATTAGCCTTAGTCATTTGGGTTTCCCAACTCCTTTTATCATTTAAGGTCAGGCCTAGATAGGTAAAATTATTTACCCTTTCCAGGGCTCGTCCATCCATAGTTGGACAAGGGCAATTAGTTGTAGTGCCATTAAACACCATGTACTTAGTTTTGTCTATGTTTATTACCAGATTCCTGTCCCTACAGAATTTGGTAAATTGATCTAACACCCGCTGCATCCCCATAGATGTTTTTGAGAGTAGCAGGGTGTCATCTGCAAACATAAGTGCAGGAAATTTACCACCAGCTAGGTTAGGAGCATCACTGTTTTGTACACTAGTTAAGTCATCAACGAGGCCATTTAGAAAGAGGGAAAATAGCGTAGGGGCCAGTACGCATCCCTGCCTAACTCCCTTCTCAATAGGAAAATCTCTTGTTAGCTGGCCGTTTTTGCCATAGCGAACCTTTGCATAGGTTCCGTCATGGAGTCTTTTGAATTGGAGACATAGGTAGGGTGGTATCCCCATTGTTGTTAATATGCTCCAAAGTTGGTTTCTGTCCACCATGTCAAATGCGGATTTTAGGTCCACAAATGTCAGGTAGAGGCTCCCCCCTTCCATCACCACATGCTTCCAGTAAAGGACCTGGAGCCGTAATAGTTGGTCAATGGTCGAGGTTTTGGCACGGAACCCTGCTTGCAAGTGCGAGAGGATGTTATTCTCGCTTATCCAATCTTGCAAGCATTGCAAAAGCAGTTTGGCATAGATTTTTTGGGTAACGTCAATTAGACTAATTGGTCTATAATTTGACGGGGCCAGCGGAGAACCCTTTTTGTAAATCGGAATAATTTCGGCCCCCAGCCATGTGCTTGGAGGCTCTTGGCCGTCAAGAATGGCATTAAATATGACGGTCAAGTAGGGGACCCAGATCTTCGGCTCATCTCTAAAAAGATCACCAGGGATCTTGTCCAGCCCAGGGGCCTTATTACTTTTTAACCCTTGTACTGCAAGGGTCACTTCCGACATAGTAAAGGGAGGGGAGGGGCATTCTAGACTCGGTCTCGAAAACGTTATAGGTAACAGATTGTGGGCGGAAACGGTGTTAGAATAGAGATCACCAAAATATGCACACCAAGCTTCCTCAGCTACATTGGGATCAATCTTTACCTTCCCTTCTGCCTTCCCAGTATGGACCAAGTTCCAAAAAGTTCGGGCGTCTTTCGCTATTAGTGCTTGTTTAATGCCCTTCCATTTCTCTGTTTCCCATTCAGATTTTGCATGAGAAAGGAGATTCTTATAGAAATTCCTTGCAGCCAAAATATTAGCCCTATGGCCTGATTTGATGGCAGAAATTAGGGTGGTCTTCGCCTTCCTACAGGACTGATTGTACCAGGGATTTGTGGCACATGCCTGTCGGTTAGTACGTTTTACAGGTTTAGAGAAACTAGCTGCTAAGGTCAGCATTAATTCTTTGTGTATAACTAAACATTTAACATCATTATCAGGATTGGAAGCGTTTTCATACAATATATTTAGACGCTCAAGCTGGGGAATGACGCTTTTATACAGTAATGCCAGGTTGTTTGGGGACGACTTAATAGAAGACCATCGAATTTTTTTACCACCCTGTGTGATCCTAATCGCACCAGAGACCAAATCAACCGCTTGATGCTCCCCGCCATGATTTGGCACATCCAGTTCTGCTACCAAGGGGTTGTGATCGCTTTCCACGCGATCCGAGACGTGGAAACATCGAATCAGGTGCCATACAGACATACTAACCAACAGATAATCTATTGTTGACGAGTGGCCCATTCCATTATAAGTACTTTTGCCTGGGCTATCCCCCGGAAAGCGGCCATTGCAAGCTCTAAGTGAGAATGTATATGTCAGTGTGGTGAGCTGCATGGCCATTGGAGTCCAGTTTTTGACTGGATAAATGTTTGGGGGTGGAATCCGGCAGGCGTCATCCTCCTCTAATGTCAACTGTGAGACACCCCCTAGTGGTTCGAAATGGCAATTAAAATCCCCCCCTATTATCACCTTGGTATCAGTTGCAAAGCTGTTTAATAGGGCAGTTAAGGACTCTAAAATATGAGAAACTGTACCACCCAAAACCGGACGTAGATAGATGTTAATAATCGCTATTTTGGGTGTGTTTCTGCGGGTTAAAAGAATACACAGAATATCACAAGAATTGGTGTTAATTCTTTTGACCGTAAACCCAAGATGAACAGCCACCCATATGGTCAATCCACCAGATGGTCTGCCCCTAGGACCTTTGGTTGCGGGCTCAGCATAAGTTACAAAGCCCAATCTGTGCTGAATAGTCCTGGCCCATGTCTCTTGGAATAAACAAATACCATGGTTATCCACATAATCACACCACTCCATGTTCTCTAGTTTCACCACCAAACCCGCCACATTCCAAGATAGCAGTAACAAATTTTCATTATTGGAACACAGTTGATCAGCTGGCTTGCCTGAAGGTATAACAGTTTCCACATTAAGATCACCCACTTCAAGACTCATCTGTTTCTTCGGGGTCTCATGGTTAGTTACAGTGCAGTTATCATCATCTGTGCTAGAGGGAGAACCACCGCATTGGGGGAATGTAAATGTGCAGCTTGTCCTACTCTGAGTGTTCTCCTCCAATAGCCCCCCACCCCCAACACTAGAATCTTTGGCAGGTACCTTTGCTGGAAGTCAATCGCAGCCATCGAGGCCAGAGATGGCTCCATATCTATTCGAGGTTTCCAGTGGAGTAAAAGGAATCAAATGGTCCATGTTTCTATTCCGCTGGAAAAACTCGTGCCCCGCAAGGTGCTGGCTACGTCCGTTGGCAGGGACTGTATTCCACGCTAAATTGTGCCTAGGAGGGGGAGGCATCTGCAGGTGGCACGTATAGTTGTTGTTTGGAGGCAAGTGGGTGTTCCTAATACCATTAGGGTCTGGGACCCCCCCAGAAAAAAGAGCAGGAGTCACATACGACCTTGGATAAAAGTAAGTTAGGTCGTAAGGGACAATAGCGGTATTCGAATTCATAGAGGGGCCTGTTAATATAGCCCCAACAGCTACTGGGTTCCTAAAATTAATAACAACTATATCACCCTCAATGTTTTTTTCCCTTGTACCCAGCCAAGGCAGGCGTCTAACGTGGACTATCTCCCCGTCGATATAATATGGGAGTGGTCTGTTTTGACCTAACCAATGTAGAATCTTATTCTTAAGTTGGGGATGGCCCTCCTTCCTGCCTGCTTCTAGTGGGGGGACACCTGTGAGTACAACTACAAAAGGTAGCGACTCTGGGGGTAATTCTTCATTGGGTCCATATGGAATACCATTAGTGGGCCTTGAAAACCTCCCCCTACTCAAGTACTTGGTCTTAGTACTAGAAGTAGCGTTGCCCATCTGGGCTTCTGTTGGAGCCTGGGTAATGGATTTTGTTACTGTTTGAACAGGAACCTGGGCCTGTTGAGAAGCCAAGTTTTTCTGCTGGTTATTATTCAAAGACTTACTGATTACAGTAGTTGTCTTGGCAGAAATCATTGGCGTATCTACAGTTACCTGTTTATTACTAGCGAGAGGTTTAGCAACTCTGTTGTTACCATTGTTGGAATCGTTTGGGGCCAAAGTATTAGGAGCAGAAGCTGCTATAGGTTGGGGTAAAATAGTCAGCACAGGGGTAGGCATTAAAGAAGTGATAGGAGCACTTGATTGATTTGGCATTATACAGAGCCTCCAGGTTGCCTAGTCGATGCTCAACCCTTTTTAGAATATCCAAAATTGGGAGCATAAAAGACCTAAGCAACTGCTCAACTGTATTATGCTCCGTAATAATGGCGGGAATATTCGCTAGGCTTGGAATAGTAACAGCCTCAACTTGCTTCCCTCGGGTATTACCAAGATGTAAGCTGATAGAGTCTGGGGTTGGTACCACTATAGGCACTGTATCAGTCAGTGCCGAAGTTTTGGGTGCAAGTACACCAGAGGTCTTAAGTTTAGATGTCTTGCCAAACTCAGTGTGACTAAGCTTACCCCTTTGGGGTACTCCTAACCCCCTCCTCTTTTTGGTAGGCGGAGGGCCGAAGGTTTTAGGGGTAATAAATGGTCTACCTAGCCTTTTCGGCTGCTCCTTGGGTAGTTCACAAGGTACATTGACCACATTTAGGGACGGACTGGAGACAGATGGAAGCAAAACTGTGGGTGTAGGTAAGGGAGCAATTAAAGGAGGAACCATAGGTAGTGGAGTGCTTCTAAGCAATAGTGGAAATTCGTCCAATGACAGTGGATCATCCAGTGGTGTATCAGTAATGGTGTTCGACAAAATAGGTGGGGAAGCCAAATCAATTAAAGGTCTATTTTTCAAAGACTCAATGGAGCGGCGTCGTTCGATCCTGCGTTCGGATAATGAGTCATCCTTATCCGAATCCACGACACCCCTAGTAAAGTAGTTGTCAAGTGTCCTTTTACTAGTTCCCACTATGCTGGAGTTCTCAGAGTTAGCCGCCATAGATGAGGGCCTACCTTACAGTCTGGGACAGAAGATGTTAGTGGGGTGGCCCGTCCCGTCCTCGGGCGTCCCCGGACGGCCACAGACGGTCCCGCCCTTGTCCCGGGCTTCTCCCGGCGCCCTCCCGCGCGCTCCCGCGCAGCGGGATCGTAATACACTAATATGGAGGAAAGGGTGGAGTAGGGGGCGTGGCGGTCAGGGAGAGCGACCCAGGTGTTGAGGGTTGACCGCACGCAGGGACTCCTGGTAGTTAGAGTCCCTGCGGGTCCGCTCGCAGCCCTGTGCCTGCCTGTTCTTACTTCCCCAGTCCAAAAACCAGTCTCAGGAACACTGCGCCTCTTGCAGGTCAAAGCGCCTCGCAGCACACGGCGAAGCGGGACCCGCGGAGCGGGTCCGGCGAGGAGCTGCTTTAGCAGGGAAGGGTCCAGGTGCAAAAGAAAGACCACGGCAACAACCGGTCCAACAGGAAGTCCCACGACGATCTAGGCGGAGGCTGCTTTCACTGCTGGGGGAGGGGGCGTGGCGGTCAGGGAGAGCGACCCAGGTGTTGAGGGTTGACCGCACGCAGGGACTCCTGGTAGTTAGAGTCCCTGCGGGTCCGCTCGCAGCCCTGTGCCTGCCTGTTCTTACTTCCCCAGTCCAAAAACCAGTCTCAGGAACACTGCGCCTCTTGCAGGTCAAAGCGCCTCGCAGCACACGGCGAAGCGGGACCCGCGGAGCGGGTCCGGCGTGGAGCTGCTTTAGCAGGGAAGGGTCCAGGTGCAAAAGAAAGACCACGGCAACAACCGGTCCAACAGGAAGTCCCACGACGATCTAGGCGGAGGCTGCTTTCACTGCTGGGGGAGGGGGCGTGGCGGTCAGGGAGAGCGACCCAGGTGTTGAGGGTTGACCGCACGCAGGGACTCCTGGTAGTTAGAGTCCCTGCGGGTCCGCTCGCAGCCCTGTGCCTGCCTGTTCTTACTTCCCCAGTCCAAAAACCAGTCTCAGGAACACTGCGCCTCTTGCAGGTCAAAGCGCCTCGCAGCACACGGCGAGGAGCTGCTTTAGCAGGGAAGGGTCCAGGTGCAAAAGAAAGACCACGGCAACAACCGGTCCAACAGGAAGTCCCACGACGATCTAGGCGGAGGCTGCTTTCACTGCTGGGGGAGGGGGCGTGGCGGTCAGGGAGAGCGACCCAGGTGTTGAGGGTTGACCGCACGCAGGGACTCCTGGTAGTTAGAGTCCCTGCGGGTCCGCTCGCAGCCCTGTGCCTGCCTGTTCTTACTTCCCCAGTCCAAAAACCAGTCTCAGGAACACTGCGCCTCTTGCAGGTCAAAGCGCCTCGCAGCACACGGCGAAGCGGGATCCGCGGAGCGGGTCCGGCGAGGAGCTGCTTTAGCAGGGAAGGGTCCAGGTGCAAAAGAAAGACCACGGCAACAACCGGTCCAACAGGAAATACAGCAACGTATTACTGTAAAGTATTTAATGCTTACCTGTGCAAGGC
Organism: Lissotriton helveticus; assembly: GCF_964261635.1. Taxonomy (NCBI): domain Eukaryota; kingdom Metazoa; phylum Chordata; class Amphibia; order Caudata; family Salamandridae; genus Lissotriton; species Lissotriton helveticus. The sequence goes on from NC_136068.1 coordinate 581,654,928, forward strand.
TAGCTTGGTTCTAAAAATAAAACAACAGTATATTTTTTATACAAAACAATTGGTCTTGACTTCAGTCCTAGAGTGTGTGAATTCATTTGCTGACTGAGTGTGTACATCAAGTGCTTAACACTGTCCTCTGATACTGCCTTACTGCTTGACCACTCTACCACAAATAGAGAGTAAGGTTCTATCTAACTTTAACCTCTGCCTACCTCTGAGGTCACCTGGACTCTATAAACACTTCACCACATTTTGGTGTAGTATATATAGAGCCAGTTTCCTACAACCTGTTCCTGCATAACCACAGTCAGTGGAGGGAGCATACCAGTACCTTGAGATGTGCCCAGTCCACTGGCTTCTCCAAGATCCTCATACCAGTCAAACTGTCTAGTTGTGTTTCTAAAGGGTACATAGACCCCTCCCAATCCTCACCCATGCATGAAACTTCCTCAAGACACACAGGCAGCAAAGTAGAACCTCTGGGCTCCTTTGGCGCAGGAGTCGGTGTAAGTCATCAGGCATAAGGATGGGGCTGGTGCCGCCGGAGGCACCGACTTTGGGCCTGACGCTGGGACAGGTCACGTTGGTACGACAGGCATCAACCCAGATCCATGAAGCGCCACCGGCATTGTTTGGGGAGTTGAGGGCGTGAAATCCAATGGGGACCGTTCTGACCCTGCGGGGCCCGAAGGGTCACCAAAGGGGTCGGCCCGCTCAAATACGCGGCACATGGCCTCATAAAACGCCTTTATTTGAGCAGGGGTCGCTCTGGCTCCTGGAAGCGAGGGGAGGAGTGAAGTCGAACCTGGCTTCATCTCCGCCCAACCGTGCATAGAGCGTTGGTGCTCCTTACCAGTCTCGTCGAGGGACGACAGACGAGGCAAAGGCAAAGTCTGCAGGGACTTCTTCTTCTTCTTATGCCTCTTCCCCGAGTTTCTAGAGGACCTTGAATCGGAAGAACAGGTCTTGGGGCTCCTGCAGCAGACCTGTGACCTCTTCTTCTTCTAACAGGACCAGGGTCTATGCTGAGTCTCGCTGGCTGGTGTCGACTGCTGTGCCGCAGGGAGCTTCAAAGCTTGCTCTCACAAGGTCTTCAGACCAATGGGGTGACAGTCCGAGCATGACGTTGTGTCGTGATCACGCTTAAGGGAACCAAAAACAGATGAGTAGGGGTGTGTTTCGACATGGCGGGTGACAGGTGCCACATGGTTTAAACCCTGTACATCTAAGGGACATAAAAAAAAATCACTTGACAAAAAGTTGAAAGCCTGTAAAAAATGAGAAAGTCGAATAGATCTTCTCTATATCAGTGCTTAACTGCCACAGAAAGAAAAGAATGGACCCACGCACATCTGGGTGGCACCTATATAGGTGACTGTGAAGTCATAACCGACGCTAACGATGTTACGCGGAGCCAAACTGAGCCACCCGACGGCGTGCAGGGGTACTTCTCACTCAAAAGGTTCGGATCCAGCCTGGGAATTCAAAGGTAAGGCATCTGCAGCTAAACGTCTCCATCAGAGATATATATCACTCATGGAGATGTCTAGCTGCAGATACCTTACCTTTGAATTCCCAAGCAGGACCTGAAACATTTGCGTGAGCAGTATACATATATATATATATATACACATATATACAATGTTATTCGCATATACAATGGTCAGAACATGTGAGTCGTTTGATGATGAATATTCGTTTGTCATTATAAAACTGTATTTGTACAGATAATATATATTACAAATATTTTGTCATATGTGAAAAATCACCATGCTGTATGATAGTCTATTAGTCATTTCCATTGATTTTTACAAAATGGTCACATGGTACAGAACAAAGTGCTGTGATTGGTGGTTTGCCGTTTAAAAAAAAAAGTTTAGTGTGCAATGGCAAACACTTTGAATTCCGGTGAACAAGGCGACAGGGTTGCCGAAACGCGTCCGGTCCATGGCACTCCCGCTGCACATGCAAGAATTACAATAAAATAGAAGACACTGCACTTGCTACCTGAGTTTGTGTCCGTTTTTCTCTGCGAGGGTGCTGCAGTTTGTGGCACTCTTTGGAGCGTTTCTACACATACATATATGTATATATATATATATATACATACATAGATATATACATACATATACACATACATTTATATATATATATACACACACACACATACATGTATATATACACACATATATATATATATTCACACACATGCATATACACATACATATATATATATATATATTCACTGAAAAAACCATAGGTTATAGACCATATATAGTTAGGAATTAGCATTTAAAAAACCTTATTTTACTCACACAAAACCATTGAAATTCCATATATAGTTAGTTGTACTAACTATATATCGCGCACCCGCAATCCACTGCTGATGATGTCACATATTACATCATTCATGACATGGTCAGTGACATCACTGATGACATCACTGATGACATCTCAAATGACATCACTGATGACATCACTGATGACATCACTGATGATAACATCCAGTGACTGTATGTTTCTGTAAAGTTAAAATATGTCTTATATATTGAAGAATGAGTGGATGTATAAGTGTCTGGATGATGTATTTAGTAGGTGCATGACTGACTTTATAAGTGAGTGATTAAATGTGTCTCACTGAGTGCATGGGTTAGTGACTAAACTGTTTTAAATTGTGCACCATTGTGTCTGTTGTTTTGTAATCTGAGGCAATTGTTGATCATTAGCTATATGACTAACTATATGGGTTATTGATTAGTTGGCCAAGTATTTGTATGGGAGACTGAGTGTGTGTGGGTGTCTGGGAGGTGTATGACTCTGTGCATAGATGTGTGAGCAGTTGATTCACTAGATGTATGGGTTCAAAAGTGCATGTGGAAACAGCTGTATGGGCGGTTTACTGTGTGCATGAGTGTATTGGTGAGTGAATGGATATCTCAGTGCTACATGTCAAAGTAAGTACATATGTAAAACACAGTACATGTGGTAGTTGACATATATAAATAACTGTGCATAAGAGCCAGTGAATGTGTGAGTGGCTGTATGGATTATTGTGAACTTGTATCAGGGATTGTATAACAGAGTAAATATGTGTTATTATATGTTTCAATAAGTAAGGTGTGTTTAACTATATAGTTGAGGAAATGGAGGTGTGATTGATTCTTTGCAAGACTGATTAGGTGTGTGAGTAACTCCATGGATGAGTGACAGTCTGTGAGTGTCTGTTTACACTGAGTGTATCTAAGGTTATATTAGAGTCTGAAGAGGTTCATCGTATCATCACATGAATGATGTCATGAGTAATGTCAAATGAGATGTCATCAGTGATGTCATCAGTGATGTCATTTGAGATGTCATCAGTGATGTCATCAGTGATGTCACTGACCATGTCATGAATGATGTAATATGTGACATCATCAGCAGTGGATTGCGGGTGCGCGATATATAGTTAGTACAACTAACTATATATGGAATTTCAATGGTTTTGTGTGAGTAAAATAAGGTTTTTTAAATGCTAATTCCTAACTATATATGGTCTATAACCTATGGTTTTTTCAGTGAATTTTCAAGGTTTTGTAAATGCTAATTCCTAACTATATATGGTCTATAACCTATGGTTTTTTCAGTGAATTTCATTGGTTTTTTAAAAGCTAATATCTGTAGCTGTAAAATGTATTCTTCTTTAAATCCAAACATATATTTTATATGTTTATTAATAAAAAAAAATTTAATACTTTTTTTTTGTAAGCTCCCGGGGCGCGGACAGGTGAACGCACGGGTAAGCGCAATCTTGCGGCTCGCCCCGGGGCGCGTACTAATACGCGTCCCGGAAGCGCTATTGCCGCGAACGAAAACAACATCGTGACGTATCGCGTAGCCGCCCCGCCTTGCGTCATAAGACACGTATCGCGTAGCCGCGAGATGCGTCTTATGACGCACCGCGTAAGCGCACCCGGAAGCGCATACGATCGCGCAACGTAAGCGCCCCGATGCGCTTACGATACACGCCCGGGACGCGCCCCGGGGCGCGTAGCGTAAGCGCGTCAAACCATGTGACTTTAAAATAACACTTTTCATTGGTTCAGAACTTTTCTTTTTCCAAATTGTGTGAAACCCACCCATTTCTCTCACTATTACTTTGTACTTGGAGAGAGCAAGAGCTGTTCTGTCTACTCTATCTCCTACTTTTCTGATCTCCAGCAATGGCTGCAAGAGAGTCATCCAGCAGTGATTCAGATGGATTTTTAGATGAGGACCCTCCTCAGCAAAAGAAAAAAACCCATTTCATCTGGAAATTTTACGACATCCCTGAAGGACAGAAAAAAGTCAACGCTCCCAAAGTAACCTGCAAAATATGTGGGAGTAGTTTATCCAGAGGCAATCCTCTGAAAAAATATAGTTTTGGGAATGCTAATTTGATCAGGCATGTGAAAAGAAGACACCCTAACAACTTTGCCAGGGAGAGTGTCAGAGAGCTGGCACGGAATGTACCAACAGATGGCGGCAGCACCTCCACTGGTGGAGCAACACCTTCGGGACCACCCCGTGGAAGAATGGTCCCTAACATTCAGCCGGTGTTTGCAGGCATCAAATTTTTGTGCACGGAGTGTGACGAACTGCTCTGCTATGGGGAGCAGAGTGTTGAACTCATTGCCCTAAAGAAACAGCAACACCGCTGCTCTGCCAGTCCCTAAATTTTCAAATTTTTTTGCTCCTGTTGAGCAGTTTTGGAATCCCTGTTTTTGTTTTTCCCTTGACAAAAATCCAAAAAAAATATAAAATTGTTTTAAAAAGTCTAAAAAAAATATATAAAACAACAAAATCAAAAAAAAAGTTATTTTCAGAACTACCTCCAATTTATAAAAAGAAGCTTTTTTTTAAAAAAAAAAGTCTGTCATTTTTAATCTCCATGGTACGCTCCCCCGTAAGCTCCCCGGTGCGCGTACCGGGCGCTCCCCCCCGCGAAAATCGAAATGTTGTTAAAAAAATTTTTCACCCGCGGAAGCCTTTTATGGCCCCCACATCAAAAGTAGGGGGTCAGGGGGGTGTACCCTGCCCCCTTTTGCTCATTTCCCCCCTTTGATTCTTGCCACCTCTTGTGTCTCAATCCCACCGAGACACAAGATGGCGGCCGCTGCGGACTGTTTCGAATGTTTACAGACACCCGAGAACCAATCAGCTTGCCGTGAGCAAGTCGCGTGGCGCGCCTGAAGCGCTCCCCGGTACGCGTACCGGGCGCGGCTCTAGATATATATCTTTTTTTAAACCTAATTTACTCAAAATTCACAGGACCACATATCTTGAGACCCAGCAAAGGCACATCGGGCAAACAATATCTACAATTTTGCCAAGTTTCGTGGAAATCCATTCAGCCGTTTGGGCTAAAAGTGAGGCCAACCGCCATATGGAAAACTCAATGTTAAAAACACGTTTTGGGACCCCCCTTTTTTCTCGGCCCCCCCTTGACGAACCCCCCCCAAATTTTCAGGGGCTGCTCAGAAACAAAATGTTCCATTTTCCTGAAAATTTCAGCCAATTCCGTCCACAAACGCCAAAGTTATTAGACATAGAATTTTCAAAAATCCCATAGAGAAAAAATCCTAACTATATATACCTACTGGCGACCGCCAGTAGGTAATATATATATATACACATATACATATGCACACACACACACATATATATATATATATATATATATAGTGAACAAGGCGGCAACGCCGAAACGCGTCTAAGCAGACACTGATCCTTGAATAAAAGTTTGGATTCAGACCCACGGAGTCAGCGCCTTCTTCCAATCGTACAAGCATGGTATGAAAGAATATATATATATATATATATATATATATATATATATATATATATATATATATATATATATATATATATATATATATATATATATGTATATATATATATATATTCAAATAAAGTTGCTTCTACTGCCCTTCTCTCGTCCGCGGCAGTTGGAGCAGCATGACGGCGAACATCCAATCAAAGTTATTCTGTAACAAGTAGGCGCTCACTCAGGGTACAGTTTCCCCAGGAAAAGGTTTCATTCTATCAAGTTACACGTTTCAGAGACCCTCGTCTCCTTGCTCACACACTGGTTTGAGTTCCTACCACACATTTACATGTTTGTATGTCAACATAAACAGAGGACAACACGGACATAACTCATGGAATGCTGAGTTAACATAGCAGCCAATTTGTAATGGTCTATTTTAACATAAAGAAAATTGCATTACCTTACATTGTATAACATTACTTACCCAAGTGGGATATGTTTTGTGTTATAGTCCCTTGTTTTTTGTGGAATACTACCTTAAAAGTCAAATTAATTACCTTAGGTCATACATCCTATGATTAGATTATTATGCTGTATTGACACGTTTTCCTGTGGCCCACTTAGTTAGAGTTATTTCAGAAAAAAATGGCTCCTGTGGAATAGTATAGAAAGTTTCTGATATAGTACTGCACAATGGCTATAGAAAAGGGCTGGAGGATGTCAAAAACAAAAGCTGACTACACACTTTCACGATTTAGTGAAATTTTTATGTAATGAATTGTAAAAAAATTAAGTAATTAACAAAATATATATACATGAGTATTCAAGTTCACAATTATGACTGTATAAAAACTGAACAATTTAGACAATGGTGTTCGGTGTCCCAGTGAAAGCACTATTGAACCTATGCTACAAAAAGTGGCACATATAAAAGTGACAAATGAGTAAGGTTTCAAATTAAGTAAGGCGACCATATAAATTATACTCCGTTGATTAACAACAACTTTAACAATTAGAAAATGTTGCTGTTTGGTCCGCCTCTTTAAACTGTCAACGGCGTTTCGACCCAGTAGCGGTATTGGGTCTCTTCAGGACCAGGCAATGTTTTGACACCTAGAGAAAATGATAGGGTCATATAATCAGCAAGTGGCCCTTCTGTTTGAGGTAATAGGGTAGAAATGGAGATACTAATTGTCAGAAGTACCTGAAGGGAGGGCTAGTACTGCCTAGTGGATTAGCAGTGGCACCTTGGAATAAGTGTAATAAAAAGACTCACAGGGACCCACCCAGCTGGGTGCTGTGGGTGTAATGGGAGAACGAAATAGGGGATTAGAAATTGCAACAGGACAGTTCTGATGTAAACTGTGTGATAGACCGCGTGCAGAACCATGAAACTTACCCCAGGTGAGGGTAGTGAGGGTAGGCAAGTAGTGCAATAAGCTAGCACAGAAGCTCAATACAGAGTAAATCAATAAGAGATTCCAGAATACGAGGAACTGTGTAGGGGGAAAAAACACAATGGATATTGGAAGCGTCTATGCAGGGTACAGTGATAATAGGAACACTCCTTGATACCAAAGGTATCCTTACCGTAAAGCGTGCGGTGGCGCTATATGTATGGGAGAGCGCAGAATCGTTGTGAAAAGTAGATGCTTGGCCGGCCGCCGTTGAAGTTGTAGTTCATTTAGGGCGGCGCACGCTGTTGTAAGGAGAAATACAATGGGTTGTGTGAATTGGGGCACGGAGTGAGCTAATTAATAGCGAGGTCTCTTGCAAAGGGGCAGGAGTTCAATGTACCTGCAATGAGCGCGGATGCGGCTGTGTGGGCCCCCCCCCCGGCGTTCTGAAGCAGAGGAATGTCCTTCCTTGCTGGTACGGTGACAGCGTTTACAGTGAATCACGCTGCAGATGAAAACAAGTTACTTACCTGTAACTGTAGTTCTCCAGTATTGGAAGCTTTCCATTCCCCATCGTCGAGAAGGGAGTCTCCGGCACATGAAAAAGCAATGCTCAGTAGTATAGCAAACTGAGAAGAGGCCTAGGCCCATTTCCCTTTTGCAACCCATAACCCTTGTTATGTAAAAGAGACCAAACTTTTCCCTGAACCAATCAGAGCTCCTCACTCTCTAGAACCCTCCTGAGAGAACCTTTTGCTCCTCAGATTTTTGCGCACTTGTGCATAAAACACTCTTCGTGCTAAATCCAAAGTGAGCCTCTCAGGGGAGGAGGGTGGGTCGCATGTGAATCTATGAGAGCTTCCAATACTGGAGAACTACAGCTACAGGTACTTACTCCAGTATTGGAACTTTCATAGATTCACATGCCTGAATCAGAATAGCGAGCAGTAGCATAAAGCACATTTTTTTCCATATAGTTACTTAATACAGCATTATCCTGTACATAGTTAGTTCAGAATTCTGCATATTAATATTGCAATCACAGTTACTAAACATAGCAATAGAAAAAATGTGCATTTGTAACCAAGAGAAAAGGACGGAGGGATGTAAAGAGAGCTCATCATTATTGGATAATGTTTCTCAGCACTGCTTTTCCCACCACCACATCTGTCTCTGCGGCTGCTTCCAAGCAGTAGTGCCTGGTGAAGGTGTGTGTAGATCTCCAGGTCGTTGCCCTGCAGATATCCTGGATCGACACTCCTGCAAACAACCCAGTGGAGGTGGACCCTGCTCTCGTTGAATGGGCACGAGCTTGTGCGTTCAGATGTTTTCCAGCAGCTTTGTGACAATATACTATCGCACTGGAAATCCATCTGGCAATCCCACATTTCGATAAAGGGAAGCCTTTCCTGGGTGCGCTGAGAAGCGACAAAAAGCTGTGAAGACTTGCAAAAGTGTTTAGTCTCTTGCAAATAGAATTTGAAACATCGCTGGATGTCCAGCGAATGAAGAATTCTTTCCGCTGCTGTTGATGGTTGTGGAAAGAAACGTTTTAGAACTAATGGCTCATTCAGATGAAAGTCAGTTGGTACTTTTGGGATACATTTCGGATTAGTTCTGAGAATCATCCTGTCCTCTTTAAATTGCAAAAAAGGGGTTTGAATTGTGAGAGCCTGTAATTCCCCATCTCTTCTGGCCGAAGTTAGAGCAATGAGAAGCGCCACCTTCCACAATAGGAATTTGAGATCTTCCCTGTGTATAGGCTCGAAAGGCTGCTTCATTAATTGTGAAAGGACTATGTTCAAACGCTAAAGAGGTGGCGGAGGCTTTATTGGAGGAAAAACTCTGAACAATCCCTTCATGAATTGTTTAACAATTCTTGCCGACGGGGGGCGGAGCTTGCCAGCATCGATGGTGGACGCGTGAGAGCTGAGCTCCTCACTGATACCCACATTATCCTGTAACTAATCCTTCCATTTGTGTGATTTGGATGCCCCGGCAGTGGGACTTGATGAGGAGTGGTAATCGGCAGCTCCGGTGAGAAGCTCGGGCTCCTGGGGAGCGCCACGCCGGCCGAGCTTTGAGGTTTCCGCAGGGCGGCGGACCAGGCCTGAATCCCCGGCACCCCGGGGCGCAGCGGATCGGCCGGGTTGACGACACACGGCTCATACGTTTTCCCTGAGATCGGAAGCAACAGTGCTGCTATTCCGGAGCCGCATCCCCACGTTGGTATTGGCTCTACAGACAGCAGTGAGGAGCAGCGACCTGCACAAGCGCTGAGGGCGGAGTGCCCCTGGGACGTGTTCGGAGTCTCGGGCTCCCCAGGGGAAACACCAGGCCCCACAGGACAATCGTCGGAGGGGTCCGGCGTTGGAGCCCCCATCACGGTGCTGTTACGACTGAGGCGGGAGCCCTACAGGACTGGCACATAGGCGGCGTATATGCGCTGAGGGCCCGAGCGCTTGAAGCCCGCACAGGGCCCTGATCCCCAGCCTCTCCTGGGAGGTGAGGCGACGCATGTGGCTATGAGAGGGGCCCAGCGCTCGAGACGCCACCAGTGCACCGCGGGCGGCTAAGAAGCCAGTAGCCACGATTGAACACTCACAAGAACTCTTCACGGAGACACTGCTCTGGGGACATTTTCTCGGTGGTTGGAGCAGCCCCGCCTGCGAAAGGGAAGCGAGGAACGTGGAGGGGCTGCGAGAGCGCTGTGTTCTGAGTTGGGTGCCATAAACGTCCGTCCTCTGCAGGCGTGTGGGAGACATACGGTCAGTACCCTGAGTGCCGCATAGTGCCACCACTCGGGGAGAGAGTCACACGCACACGGGGGCTTCGGAGGAGCGCATGCAGTCTCTCACATATAGCACCCATTGTGTGACGAGCCCTCCCCCCCTGCCTACTATTGGGGATAGACTCGCAGTGACCCTCGAGCGTCGTAGCTCGAACAGCCGTCTGGAGAGCCCGCGAGCGTGGCTGGCAAGGACAGGAGGCCTAGCAGTGTGGACTCGGTACCCCGGATCTGACCACTCCACCGAGGGCGAACGGCCTTCACTACCCCTGTGAGTAGTGCGATCCGCGCGGCGGGGGCCCTGCTCCAGGGTTGACATAGGCGCAAGGGACTCGTGGGCAGCGACCAGCGGAGACCAGTGGTTCACTCGACAGCCTTTAGTGAATGCACAGGATATATCTTGCGGAGTCATGCAGCTGGGATAGCGTTACAGAGTGTGCTTAGTACTGGTGGGGGCGAAGTGTGGCTGGACACTGAGGAGCTCTCTGAATAAAGTATTGCTCGAGTTGGATGACGGGCAGGCACGCCATGGGAAAGGGCGATAAGACTCAGTCCAAGCTCGCATTCGATCAAAGGCGCACGAAGGTCCCGGACTCACAGACTCCGGGGTCCTCGCCGCGAGCTACAGCCCCTGAGAGCGGGATGTGCTCAGAAATCAAGGAAATGCTGACAGTCATGGAGAAAGGACTGCAGGACAGCATGGCATCAATCGGTACCAAAAGTGACGCCCTCTCCTATCGTATGGACCGCATGTCAGAGAGGGTGGATAGACATGCGGAACGCCTCGACATGTCGGAAAGGAGAATTACGGAGGTCGAAGAAGCGCAAACTGAGTGGGACAAAGACCGCAAACAGTTCAGTAAATTACTACAAGTCATCCAGGACAAGTCGGAGGATTTGGAGGCGCGCTCCAGGCGCTCGAATATACGAATAACGGGGGTGGCAGAGACGACAAACACTGGCAGAATGGAGCTATTTGTTGAGAAACTCTTGACCACTCTACTGGGCGAAGAAACCTTCTCACCAATGTTTATTGTGGAAAGGGCGCACCGCACCCTGGGACCCCGGCCGAAACCTGGTGCTACAGCGAGGCCCATTATCGACAAACTCCTAAATTACAGAGACAGGGACACGGCGTTGCGTGTGGCCAGAGAAAAGGGGAAGTTACAGTTTGAGGGAATGGAAATATCTTTATACCCGGACTTCACTGCGAAGGTGCAGGAGGAGAGACGTCATTTTGCCCCATACAAGAAGCAACTACGAGAACTGGGCCTGGACTATGCGATGCTGTACCCTGCTAAACTCCGCATTAACAGGCAAGGCCGGTCGCACTTCTTTACAGATCCGAGGGGGCTGCAAAAAACCCTCAAAGAATGGTCAAAGGAGCAAAGGAACAGTCCGCGGAGCCGAAACGGAGAACAGGAAGAGTCCGCGCTGCTGGATGAGCAGGATTAAGCGGGGGACAGTCACGAAGTAGTAATTGCTAAGTGCATGGGTGGGGCTGGGTTCGTTGCAGTAACATTCCAGAACGATGTGGGCGGATGGACAAGTTTGCGGAGCAGTAGCCCATATGTGAGAAATGCAGCGCCAACTGGGTGAGACCTTTCCATTGATTGACTACCGGATGATGCTTACCGCACTATTTGCATGTACTGTTGATAGCTGTGTGGTAAATACTGATGTGATCCTCTATAGTGCGATTTCCCCATGTCTACGAGTAGAAACACTTGTAGGGGCTTGGGGGAGACAACAGTGATTCTGTGGGGTGATTAGTGTAGTCCTGCGATATCGACATTTCATGTGATGGGGAAATTATGGGACAGGCAGCAGGGGAAGTCGGATGGCGAGTTGTGCGCACCCCGCACGAGAGAGGATTGCACGGCAGATCTAAGAATGCCGAGACTACAACACACAATGGTAGACGATATGGGTGTGTGGGTGCAGGGGCCAGATTACACAGAGGTATGTCGGGATTGCGACAGTTGACCAACCTGGTGACCTCTGCCCTAGCGCCTTTGGCTACTTTGGTCCCTACTGGGGCTAATTGGGGTAAAGTTGGGGATGGGTTGGGAGTGTTTGGGGGGTGGGTGGGTGTGGTATCCTGTTGGGCCGAGTTGGGGGAGGTCTACTGTGGGAGGGGGGTTGGGGGACGGGGATTGTGTTTCAAGATGCTGCTGCCTACTAAAGTACTAGTAACTGCTCTGTGTGATGGAATAGAACTTGGAAATTGTACCTATGACAAAGTGGTGTTGTATGCTCAGTATGTGGTTAATAGTGCATGCTCGCCCACGATAGCCTGGTCCCGCAATGTTTCCTATGGTGCACGAGTATGAGGACGCAGGTTTTGCTTTATGGTCCCTCCATGCATGCTGCATCTCTTTCTAATTGGGTACTTCACATTGTACAGATTGAATTGCAATGACTATGGCTGAAGCGACTACTCCCAGCTTACATGGGGAAATGGTATGTATCAGGGCCCTGACGTGGAACGTGAGAGGCCTTAACAATTATCGTAAGCTCAGAAAGGTGATGAATTACCTACAGAGACAACACATTGATCTGGCCCTCATTCAGGAAACGCATTTAGTCCCAACTAGTAAAATGCTAACAACCAGAGGTCTAGCGGGGTGTATCACGCAGGCAGGTTTCACTTCGTACTCCAGGGGGGTACTCACCTGGGTAAACCCCAAGTCCAGACTGCAGCTTACGCTTCTGAGTGCAGACCCGGAGGGTAGATTTGTTATATCGAGATGCGTGGGTAAAGGTCACGACTTTATAGTTGTTAACGTATACGGTCCAAACTATGACTCCCCCGACTTCTACACGGCGCTAGCCAGATTGTGTGCCCCACATGCAGCTTCCAGGATGCTTTGGGGGGGAGACCTCAACTTAGTGTTCAACCCGGAGCTAGAAAGATCGGCGGGGCCTCCACGACGCCCGGCGGCAGCGGCCCAACAGTTGCAAGCCGAAATGATCACACTAGATTTGGTTGATGTTTGGAGAGCCAAGTACCCGGACACAGGGGGCTTCACACACTACTCGTCATTCCACAATATACATACTAGAATCGACTATTGGTTAGCGTCACGGGTCATGATGAAGCACGTAAAGAGATGTGTGGTTCTGCCTCGCACGCTATCCGACCATTCTCCTGTTCTGCTGGTGCTCGACACTCCAGAGAGGAGAATACCCCCCTTCACCTGGCGATTCCCTCCATATTCACTGCTTGATGAGACTTTTCATGCAGAGCTGGCTGAAGAGATAGACTTATTCTTTGGCACTAACATTGGGTCGGTTGAAGATTTTTCCACGGTGTGGGAGATTTTTAAGGTGTTTGTGAGGGGTCAGGTGATGGCCAAACACTCGAGTGTACTTAAGGCTATACGGCAACGACTAACATACTTAGAGCAGAGTATAGCGGAGCTAGAGCGCGCACACCAAGAGAGTACTGACAGAGCAGATATGACTGAACTGCAAGAACTACTCCAGGAATTTAATGATGAAGCAGACAGGGAGGTACGTCACCTGGGCAAATATGCCTCGGCGCGAATCTATGGCGAGGGGGAGCGCCCGAGCTCCCTGCTTGCCAAAATCGTGAAGGGCAGTAGGCGAGTCACCCCGCTCACGATGCTCCACACTGAGGAGGGTGAGATCCTTCAGGACGAGGGCGACATGCTCACGGAATTCAAAGACTTTTATTCGCGACTATACTCTGCCAGGATGTCTGGTGCTGAGAGTGAAATAGACAGTTACCTGAGCTATATCAAAATGCCCTTTCTGGAAAATTGGCAGAGGGAATTCCTAATGGCCCGATACAAAAAGATGAAATTGCTGATGCACTAGACGGTATGAGAGCGGGTAGCGCCCCTGGGGCGGACGGTCTGACGGTGGGCTTTTACCTAAGCCTTCAAATATACGCTAATACCACATCTCTCCACCTTATTTGACGAAATATGTGAGACAGGATCGATGCCCCCATCTATGCGAGAGGCTATCATAGTCACGATACTCAAACCAGGCCATTGTCGATGATTAATGTCGACGCCAAAATCTTCGCGAAAGTTTTGGCTACACGCTTGGCCCTGGTGGCCCCGGGCTTGGTGGCGCCGGGGCAAGCCGGTTTTATCCCTGAACGCAACCTGAATTACAACATTCGCACGGTACTGGGCGCGATCCAACACACCCGGCAAGACACGCAAGCCATCACGGTCTTCTTAGACATGGAGAAGGCCTTCGACTCCGTAGAGTGGCCCTTCATGATCAGGGTGTTGCGGAAGCTAGGAGTGGGTGAACCCTTTGTTCAAATGCTGAGTGCACTCTATCACAGTCCTACGGCTCGGGTACGGCTAGGAGACATGGTTTCGGATCCCTTCCCTATTAGCAGAGGGACCAGGCAGGGCTGCCCCCTATCGCCGCTACTCTATGCGCTGATTGCGGAACCTTTGGCGTGTGCTTTCAGGGAATATCACAGACACAGAGCTATCAGCTTTCCGACATACAAGATAGGGATATCCACGTATGCTGACGACACGCTGCTCTACGTTAGAGATCCTGTAAATAACCTGTCTGCGGTCTTACGGGAGGTAGTGCACTTTGGGGCACTTTCCGGACTACGTGTGAACTGGACAAAGTCGGTGGCATTCCCGTTAACAGCAAGCACTGACCGTTTTGATATGGAGTACCCTCTAGGGTGGTCAACAGAACCGATCAGATACCTCGGCATTAAGATACACACGGACCCAGACATTTTAGCCCGCGAAAACTATGGCGTAACCTGCAGTAAGTTGTCCGATGATGTGGAGGTGTGGTGTAAACTCCCACTTTCCCTCATGGGACGAATCACTATCATCAAAATGGTGGAACTTCCCCGATTTCTTTTCTTATTCTATAACCTCCCCATAGTAATGCCGAAATCATTTTCCCATACACTCACACAGCTTCTCATTCGACTGGCATGGGGTGGTGGACAGCCTAGAGTGAAATGGGAGGTCCTGATGCTCCCGTATGAGCAGGGAGGCTTGGGAGCACCTAACCTTGAAAGGTACTACCGAATCGCACAAGCCACGCACTTACACACCTGGATACATGGCCGACCAGATACCCCACATGTGATAATGGAACGCCTATTTGCAGCCCCCATTCCTCTACCCGCTACAGTGTGCGACCCCACGGACCGCAGAGTGGGAACGCTCGACTCCGTTATGGCCACCAACCACGCTTGGCACTCGCTACTACGTCCACAGGCCTGCGAGCTCTTGTATTCCCCGCTGATGCCGATAGAATGGGCGAGATGGCTCCCCACGATTGTGGAAACTGGGGTCGCCAGGGCCTTACACACTCTGGGTATTAAAACTATGGGAGATTTATTTGAGGCTGGGAAAGTCAAGACTTGGGTGCAGGTCTCGCAGGGAAGGGAGCGTCATACCCTTCTAGAAAAATTTCAGTATCATAGGGTACGTAGAGCCTTTCTGGAATTGCTTGGCCCTGACCTGGCGGAGCCCCCAGAGATACCGGAGTTCACCTACGTGATTAAAACGAAGTCCCAACATAAGTTAATCACTAATTTGTACAAAATTGGGCACCAACACTCCCAAGTATACTACACCAGGGCGAGATTGTCGTGGCAGACAGATCTGGGCGTACAAATAGATGACGCTATGTGGGCCTATTGTTGTACCAGCACTAGGAGAGTCTCCCTTAACGCCAGGCACCGGCTGGTCCATTTTAAATATTTGCAACGTGTGTATTATACCCCAGAAAGGCTACACAGATACGGACTGAGGCAATCTGCGGAGTGTGAGAGATGTCATGCGTTGGTTGCCGGCTTCATGCACATGGCATGGGAGTGTCCGGGAATTCAAAAATTCTGGAAGGCGGTTTTAGCAAAATGAGCACTATGATTGAGGAGGAGCTCCCGGCTGATCCGGCCCTGGCTTTGCTGGGATACTCCAAGTCGGTCCCTGCTTCGTTGCGTAGGCTAGTAGATATGGGGCTCTTAGTGGCACGGAAAGTTGTAGCGGCCTGCTGGATGCGAGGGCCTCTGCTGACCCTGAAGAGATGGTCCAGGGAGATGCTTTACTGCAACACGCAATCGGAGGCTTTCGGAGAGCTACTTCCGCCTAGAAGTCGCCCTAAGAATTACTGGGGATTGTATCAGGCTTATTTAATAGCAAAGGATGCGGAGGGCGACACACTGACTCCTTCACAGGAGGGACGAGAGGGGTTGAGCGCTGACACTCGACGCTAGATAGAAACAGCGGGGGAGGGACTCTACACTACTCCTTCTATTACAGCATTGATGGCCTCTGAGTGGGAGGCTCGTTACTCGACCCGCATAGCACCGTACCACACTGAAGAGAAGGGGAGCGGGACAGGGCGGGTATGCACCCATTAGACTCCTGACCAATCAGCACGTCCACAGAGAACAGGGTACACATCACAGTAGAACTTAGGATTCTGATAAGCGCATCTAGTTTGGCCTATTGGGGGAGGGGGGGGTGACAGGGGAGGGGAAGTTTGAACCCCCGGGGGGGAAAACAAATAAATGGCAAGTTCTTTTTGTTTGTTTGTATGTTATATGTAATACAGTACAGGAATGTCTTAGTATAGCTGCTTATCATCTGTTACACTGAGGAAGAAAGTTACTATTTTACCTCTGTTATTATCGAATGATGAGTTCTGATCCGACCAAGATTAACAATGCAGCCGGCCGGAGAAGGGATGTAGGCGAGTGACACTGTACTAATTACTGTTCCCATTGGTAAAAAATAAATTAATAAAAATAAAAAATAAAAAATAATTCTTGCCGACCATAAGGATGGTCCAGAGGCAGCACTTCTGTAGCGTGATATTGCAGCTAAATATACTTTTATAGATGCATGAGCCAAACCCGACTAAGCCAAAAACAAGATGTATGGAATAATCTCATGAGGTGCTGAATTCAAAGGATGAATTTTTCTCCCTTGACACCAGAGACTGAACCTCTTCCACTTCATTCTGTAGGTTTTGTTCGTACTATCCGCCCTGGCCTTTGAGAGGATGTCTTTACATTCTTCTGAGATGTTTAGATGCTGAAATTCACAGTGCTCAGGAGATAGGCCGCTAAGTGCAAGGATTTCGGGTCCGAATGGAGCACTTGTCCCTGGAACATCGTTAGAAGCGATGGTATTGGTTGGAGGCAAATCGGATGGACCTCCAATAGCAGCAGAAGCTCCGTGAACCAGTGTTGTCTGGGCCACCATGGGGCTATCAGGATCAGTCTGCAAGGTTCTTTCTTGATCTTCACAAGCACTCGCGGCAGCAGGGGAATCAGAGGAAAGGCTTAGGCAAAGACGCCTGATCATGCCATCGAAAACGCATTCCCCCAAGATCCCCGCTGGGGAAGCCAGCTTGTGAAGGACCAGCATTTCTTATTCTCCGCTGTTGCGAAGAGGTCTAATGTCAGTTCTCCCCATCTTTGAAAAATGTATTTCAGGACCCCTTGGTCTAACTCCCACTCGTGGCAGGAGGACTTAAGCCTGCTGAGAGTATATGCCTTGATGTTTTGATCCCCTGGGAGATGTTCTGCTGTTATGGTTATCCCGCGTCGTAGCTCCCATTCCCATATGTCTTGGGCTTCCTGAAAGAGGGAGAGTGATCTTGTTCCTCCCAATCAATCAATCAATCAATCAATCAATCACGGATTTATAGACCGCACTACATACCCATGATGGTCTCAAGGCGCTGGGGAGGTTGGCTGCGGCTAGCGGTCGAAGAGCCGGGTCTTGAGTAGTCTCCTGAAGGTCTGTGGGTCGTCTGTCTGATGTAGGTGTAGAGGGAGGGCGTTCCAGGTCTTGGCGACTAGGTAGGAGAAGGATCTTCCCCCGGAGGAAGTTCTGTGGATGCGTGGGACTGTGGCCAGTGAGAGGTCGGCTGAGCGAAGTACTCTGTTGGGTACGTAGAATGACAGTCGGCTGTTGAGGTATTCAGGGCCGGTGTTGTGGAGTGCTTTGTGTGCGTGGGTCAGGAGTTTGAAGGTGATTCTTTTGTTGACAGGGAGCCAGTGCAGGTCTCTCAGGTGGGGGGTGATGTGGTTTCGGCGGGAGACGTCGAGGACCAGGCGTGCCGAGGTGTTCTGGATTCTTTGAAGTCTGCTGATGAGCTTGGCCGCGGCTCCGGCGTAGAGGGCTTTGCCGTAGTGGAGTCTGCTGCTGATGAGGGCGTGGGTTACGGTTTTCCGTGTGCCTGTAGGGATCCATCTGAAGATCTTTCAGAGCATGCGGAGGGTGTAGAAGCAGGTTGAGGAGACTGCGTTGATTTGGTTGGCCATGGTAAGTTTCGAGTCGAGGATGACTCCCAGGTTGCGTGCATGGTTGGTTGGTGTTGGGGCCGAGCCCAGGGAGGTGGGCCACCAGGAGTCGTCCCAGGCAGAGGGGTTGGGTCCGAGGAGGAGGATCTCTGTCTTGTCCGTGTTCAGTTTGAGCCGACTGTCTTCCATCCAGTTGGCGACGGCCCTCATACCCCGGTGGAGGTTGGCTTTGGCGGTGAGGGGGATTTTGGTAAGGGAGATGATCAGCTGGGTGTCGTCGGCATACGAGATCAAGTTGAGGTCGTGGAGTCTGGCGATGTGTGCGAGTGGAGCCATGTAGATGTTGAAGAGTGTCGGGCGGAGGGATGATCCTTGCAGGACGCCGCAGATGGTCTTGGTGATTCCTGAGTGGAACGGGGGGAGGCGGACTCTTTGGATTCTTTCGGAGAGGAAGGAGGTGATCCATTCCAGGGCCTTATCGCTGATCCCTGCATCGTGGAGGCATGTGCTTAGTGTGCGATGACAGACGGTGTCGAAGGGAGCAGAGAGATCCAGGAGGATGAGGGCTGCTATCTCGCCGTTGTCGAGTAGGGCTCTGACGTCGTCTGTGGCGGCGATGAGGGCGGTCTCGGTGTTGTGGTTCTTGCGGAAGACTGACTGGGAAGGGTCGAGGATCTTGTTCTCTTCCAGGTACCGGGTGAGCTGGGTGTTGACGATCGTTTGGATGACCTTCGCCGGGAACGGGAGCAGGGAGATGGGCCGGAAGTTCTTGAGGTCGCTTGGGTCCGCCTTGGGTTTCTTCAGTAGGGCGTTGATATCGGCGTGTTTCCAGCACGCAGGAAAGGTTGCGGTCTCGAATGAGAGGTTGATGATGTTCCGCAGGTGGGATGCGATGGAGCTGTCGGCCTGGTTGGCGATGTGGTGGGGAAGAGGGTCGGATGGTGCGCCGGAGTGGATGGTGCTCATGGTTGTGATGGTATTTTCGGTGGTTACGCTGGTCCACGCGGTGAGGTGGTCGTGGTCAGTGGGTGATTGTGGTAGCGGTGCGATGGGGTTGGTGTGGTGTGTCTGGGGGTTGAGGCTGTCGTGAATGTCTGTGATCTTGCGGTGGAAGAATGCCGCGAGGGCGTCGCAGAGGGCTTGCAATGGCAGGATGTCGTTGGTGCAGGAGCCCGGGTTTGAGACTTCCTTCACGATGTTGAAGAGCTCCTTGCTGTTGTGTGTGTTGTTGTCGAGGCGGTCTTTGAAGGAGGCTTTCTTGGTGGTTCTGATGAGGTGGTGGTGGTTGCGATGGCGTCCTTGAGGGCTGCGCGGCTATCGGGCGTTTTGTCGTTATGCCAGGTGTTTTCCAGTCTCCGACAAGCGCGCTTGGAGGCTAGGAGCTCTGGGGTGAACCAGCTGGCTCTCTGGCTGTTGTCCCTGCCGGTGTGTTGTCTCAATGGGGCTAAGGTGTTGGCGCAGTCTTCCATCCAGTGTCTGAGGGCGCCGGCCTCCTCCTCGGGGTCGGTGGGGTTGGTCGGTGGGTTGAGTGCGAGGTGTGCCTGTAGTAGTTCCTTGGTGGCCAGCCCCAGCGACGTCGGGGGATCTGTAGGGTGCGGTGATGTGAGATGGGTTTCTGGAAGCTGAAGTGGACTGTAAGGATTGCAGGTTGGTTCCGCAGGAGCGTCAGGAATCCGAAGAATAGTCCACAGCCTTCCCCTACGGCCTTCCGACTCTATCAAGCACTAGAGTACGAGAGACACGCCAGGGGAAAACAGGGAAACAAACCAAGGAAAGGTGAGAATGGAAATAATGGTGTTCGATGGTGATCTTCTAGATTCTATGTGTGGTACGTCAATTGAGGAACTGGACAACTGGTGGGCTGCAAATAAAGGTAAGTAAATAATAAACCATTTGCACACTAAAAGAACACACTAAGAAACCTACATATAACA
Source organism: Lissotriton helveticus (assembly GCF_964261635.1). Lineage (NCBI taxonomy): Eukaryota > Metazoa > Chordata > Amphibia > Caudata > Salamandridae > Lissotriton > Lissotriton helveticus. The sequence goes on from NC_136068.1 coordinate 581,675,113, forward strand.
ACAGCACATACCCCTGGTTCCTATTGTGTAGTAGAATGTACATGTAGATTTATATGAGGAACTTCATCTGGAGCTGTGGCAAGAATGACATAATGAGTTAGTGAGCATGTACAAAATACGGTAGTGATATACTGTTTGATTGGTACAATTCTCACTTCAGTTGTCTTGTAGAAGTCTTGAAGAATCATTCACTAGCGAGTGGTATATAAAGAACCTTTAGCCCAACTCTTCTTATGACGACTTGACCCACTATGAAAATCAACATAACATATTATAATCCTGAATACAACAAATCTCAACAAAAGTATAAATTAGCGCAAAAGCGCTGTTACCGTGATTCTCTGTAGTGAAGCTGAAAGCAGTACCCACTATGGTCCACGCAAGAATCACTCCAAATGCAGGGCGGAGAACACCAGAATAAATGAATCCCGTAAGGGAAAATTCAGAGGGCGGAATAGAAGGGGACAAGCAGAAGGAAACCTAGCTAATCTACCTGAGGGGAAAACGAAGGGATGTGTGGAAGATAAACACCAGGCAGCGGAGACCAAGCCCGGCTGCCAGGTAAAGTATTGCAGGGAGTGGAGAAACACAAAGCTGAACCCAGCCGGATGGCGGAGCGAAGCCCGGCCGCCTGGCGGGCCGCAAGGGAAGGTGAGGGAAGGTTCCCGCAGAGTATTTGAGTCCAGCCGGATGGCGGAGCTAAGCCCGGCCGCCGGGCGGGACTCCAAAGTAAGGCGGGAGGAAGTTCACGTAGAATTGAGCCCAGCCGGATGGTGGAGCGAAGCCCGGCCGCCGGGCGGGACTCCAAAGGAAGGCGGGAGAAAGTTCACGTAGAATGTCGTGAACCGGCAGCACTCGTGCATACAGGCACCAGCGAAACGCCTGGAAACAACAATGCGCACACAACAGGAACTCCAGGCAACAACGGAAGTCAGGAACAGGAAATGGGACGGATGCGGAAATGAAGGGAGCTAGACGCAAGAACGTGAAGCGTCGCTCCTTGTTTCCCAGTGCTTTAAATAGCACACTTCTTAAAGGGACAGCGTAGGGGAGTCCCGAGGCATGACAGTACACTCCCTCCACAATGCTCCCCTCCCGGCTTAGGCTTGTCGGGATGTCTTTGATGATACACTCTCAGCAATCGAGGAGCATGGATATTGGAAGCGGGCTCCCACGTGCGTTCTTCCATACCATACCCCTTCCAATGAACCAAGTATTGCAATGTGTTTCTTACTCTCCGGGAATCGAGGATGGCCTCAACCTCATATTCTTCTGAATCTTGCAAAGTCACAAGAGCAGGTCTTATAGGTACTTTTGTCCCAGGTTCAACCGGTTTGAGTAGTGACACATGGAATACTGGATGGATCTTGAATGAGGGAGGAAGGATGAGTCTCATGGCAACAGGATTTATCACCTTCTCCACCCTGTAGGGGCCTATGTATTTGGGGTTAAACTTGCGTGGACCCCCCAGAGTAATGTATTTAGTGGAGAGCCAGACCTCATCTCCTGGTACGTAAATGGGTTCCAATCTCCTGTGTAGGTTTGCCCCTTCAGTGTATCTCACCTTTGCCATTTCAAGACTCTCTAATGCTTTCTTCTGTATTTCGTGTAGTCTTTCTACTCTGTCAGAGGCAGCAGGGGTAGGACAATCAGTAGGAATACCGGAGGGTAACAACTTGGGGTGATAACCATATGTGCAAAAGAAAGGAGAGGTATCGATGGAGGAGTGTGTACTGTGGTTGTAAGAGATTTCAGCTAACCAAACTAACTCATCCCAATCTTCTAGGGTTTGCACCATCTGATTTCTTATGTACTGTTCAAAACAGAATAGTCCACAGCCTTCCCCTACGGCCTTCCGTCTCTATCAAGCACTAGAGTACGAGAGACACGCCAGGGGAAAACAGGGAAACAAACCAAGGAAAGGTGAGAATGGAAATAATGGTGTTCGATGGTGATCTTCTAGATTCTATGTGTGGTACGTCAATTGAGGAACTGGACAACTGGTGGGCTGCAAATAAAGGTAAGTAAATAATAAACCATTTGCACACTAAAAGAACACACTAAGAAACCTACATATAACAACAGCACATACCCCTGGTTCCTATTGTGTAGTAGAATGTACATGTAGATTTATATGAGGAACTTCATCTGGAGCTGTGGCAAGAATGACATAATGAGTTAGTGAGCATGTACAAAATACGGTAGTGATATACTGTTTGATTGGTACAATTCTCACTTCAGTTGTCTTGTAGAAGTCTTGAAGAATCATTCACTAGCGAGTGGTATATAAAGAACCTTTAGCCCAACTCTTCTTATGACGACTTGACCCACTATGAAAATCAACATAACATATTATAATCCTGAATACAACAAATCTCAACAAAAGTATAAATTAGCGCAAAAGCGCTGTTACCGTGATTCTCTGTAGTGAAGCTGAAAGCAGTACCCACTATGGTCCACGCAAGAATCACTCCAAATGCAGGGCGGAGAACACCAGAATAAATGAATCCCGTAAGGGAAAATTCAGAGGGCGGAATAGAAGGGGACAAGCAGAAGGAAACCTAGCTAATCTACCTGAGGGGAAAACGAAGGGATGTGTGGAAGATAAACACCAGGCAGCGGAGACCAAGCCCGGCTGCCAGGTAAAGTATTGCAGGGAGTGGAGAAACACAAAGCTGAACCCAGCCGGATGGCGGAGCGAAGCCCGGCCGCCTGGCGGGCCGCAAGGGAAGGTGAGGGAAGGTTCCCGCAGAGTATTTGAGTCCAGCCGGATGGCGGAGCTAAGCCCGGCCGCCGGGCGGGACTCCAAAGTAAGGCGGGAGGAAGTTCACGTAGAATTGAGCCCAGCCGGATGGTGGAGCGAAGCCCGGCCGCCGGGCGGGACTCCAAAGGAAGGCGGGAGAAAGTTCACGTAGAATGTCGTGAACCGGCAGCACTCGTGCATACAGGCACCAGCGAAACGCCTGGAAACAACAATGCGCACACAACAGGAACTCCAGGCAACAACGGAAGTCAGGAACAGGAAATGGGACGGATGCGGAAATGAAGGGAGCTAGACGCAAGAACGTGAAGCGTCGCTCCTTGTTTCCCAGTGCTTTAAATAGCACACTTCTTAAAGGGACAGCGTAGGGGAGTCCCGAGGCATGACAGTACACTCCCTCCACAATGCTCCCCTCCCGGCTTAGGCTTGTCGGGATGTCTTTGATGATACACTCTCAGCAATCGAGGAGCATGGATATTGGAAGCGGGCTCCCACGTGCGTTCTTCCATACCATACCCCTTCCAATGAACCAAGTATTGCAATGTGTTTCTTACTCTCCGGGAATCGAGGATGGCCTCAACCTCATATTCTTCTGAATCTTGCAAAGTCACAAGAGCAGGTCTTATAGGTACTTTTGTCCCAGGTTCAACCGGTTTGAGTAGTGACACATGGAATACTGGATGGATCTTGAATGAGGGAGGAAGGATGAGTCTCATGGCAACAGGATTTATCACCTTCTCCACCCTGTAGGGGCCTATGTATTTGGGGTTAAACTTGCGTGGACCCCCCAGAGTAATGTATTTAGTGGAGAGCCAGACCTCATCTCCTGGTACGTAAATGGGTTCCAATCTCCTGTGTAGGTTTGCCCCTTCAGTGTATCTCACCTTTGCCATTTCAAGACTCTCTAATGCTTTCTTCTGTATTTCGTGTAGTCTTTCTACTCTGTCAGAGGCAGCAGGGGTAGGACAATCAGTAGGAATACCGGAGGGTAACAACTTGGGGTGATAACCATATGTGCAAAAGAAAGGAGAGGTATCGATGGAGGAGTGTGTACTGTGGTTGTAAGAGATTTCAGCTAACCAAACTAACTCATCCCAATCTTCTAGGGTTTGCACCATCTGATTTCTTATGTACTGTTCAAAACAGAATAGTCCACAGCCTTCCCCTACGGCCTTCCGTCTCTATCAAGCACTAGAGTACGAGAGACACGCCAGGGGAAAACAGGGAAACAAAACAAGGAAAGGTGGGAATGGAAATAATGGTGTTCGATGGTGATCTTCTAGATTCTATGTGTGGTACGTCAATTGAGGAACTGGACAACTGGTGGGCTGCAAATAAAGGTAAGTAAATAATAAACCATTTGCACACTAAAAGAACACACTAAGAAACCTACATATAAAAACAGCACATACCCCTGGTTCCTATTGTGTAGTAGAATGTACATGTAGATTTATATGAGGAACTTCATCTGGAGCTGTGGCAAGAATGACATAATGAGTTAGTGAGCATGTACAAAATACGGTAGTGATATACTGTTTGATTGGTACAATTCTCACTTCAGTTGTCTTGTAGAAGTCTTGAAGAATCATTCACTAGCGAGTGGTATATAAAGAACCTTTAGCCCAACTCTTCTTATGACGACTTGACCCACTATGAAAATCAACATAACATATTATAATCCTGAATACAACAAATCTCAACAAAAGTATAAATTAGCGCAAAAGCGCTGTTACGGTGATTCTCTGTAGTGAAGCTGAAAGCAGTACCCACTATGGTCCACGCAAGAATCCCTCCAAATGCAGGGCGGAGAACACCAGAATAAATGAATCCCGTAAGGGAAAATTCAGAGGGCGGAATAGAAGGGGACAAGCAGAAGGAAACCTAGCTAATCTACCTGAGGGGAAAACGAAGGGATGTGTGGAAGATAAACACCAGGCAGCGGAGACCAAGCCCGGCTGCCAGGTAAAGTATTGCAGGGAGTGGAGAAACACAAAGCTGAACCCAGCCGGATGGCGGAGCGAAGCCCGGCCGCCTGGCGGGCCGCAAGGGAAAGGTGAGGGAAGGTTCCCGCAGAGTATTTGAGCCCAGCCGGATGGCGGAGCTAAGCCCGGCCGCCGGGCGGGACTCCAAAGTAAGGCGGGAGGAAGTTCACGTAGAATTGAGCCCAGCCGGATGGCGGAGCGAAGCCCGGCCGCCGGGCGGGACTCCAAAGGAAGGCGGGAGAAAGTTCATGTAGAATGTTGTGAACCGGCAGCACTCGTGCATACAGGCACCAGCGAAACGCCTGGAAACAACAATGCGCACACAACAGGAACTCCAGGCAACAACGGAAGTCAGGCACAGGAAATGGGACGGATGCGGAAACGAAAGGAGCTAGACGCAAGAACGTGAAGCGTCGCTCCTTGTTTCCCAGTGCTTTAAATAGCACACTTCTTAAAGGGACAGCGTAGGGGAGTCCCGAGGCATGACATGGACACAGTGGTGGTCGGTCCAGGTGAGTTGGGAGGCGTGGCTGAAGGCAACGTGGGGGCTGGAGGTGAAGAGGACATCTAGCGTGTGGCCGGCGATGTGGGTGGGTGTCGTGACGATCTGTGTCAGTCCCAGGGTGGTGAGGTTGTCGATCAGGGTGGATGAGTTGCTGTCATAGTTGTTTTCCAGGTGGTAGTTCAGGTCGCCGAGGAGGATGTAGTTGGAGGAGGTCAGGGCATGCGAGCTGATAAAGTCGGTGATGGAGTTGCAGAATTGGGGACGGGGTCCGGGTGGTCTGTAGACGAGGGTGCCTCTTAGGGTGGTCTTGGGGTCCGTGTGAATTTGGAAGTGCATGTGTTCAGCAGTGCTGAGGGTGTCTGTGGTGCTTGTGGAGATCCTGATGGTGCTCTTGTGGATGATTGCGATCCCCCCGCCGACTCCCTGCTTGTTTGAGTAGTGCACTGCAGTTGTGTTGTCCGTTCTTATCAACACAAATGACCCTCTTATCCTTGGTAGGAAAGCTAGCAATGCGAAGTGGACTGCTCTGAGTTCTAGTAAGTTTATGTGTAGTTGTTGATCGTGCAACTTCCAGCAACCGCTGACTTGAAGGTCTTGAAGGAACGCTCCCCATCCTTCTAAGTCACTATCAATGGGGCTTGCATTGTAAGGAATGAAAGACCCTGCGAGACATTCCGTTTTCGGGTCCACCATGTTGCTGCTTGAACCATGACCGGCGTGACTTGGACAACATCCTCGAAGGATCCCTCCACTTGACGCCATTGCAGACCTAGTTGTTCTTGCAACAGATGCATTCTTAACCTGCAGTAAGGTACGAGGGGAATGCAAGATGACATTTTTCCCAGCAATGACTTGTACTTGCGTACTGAAAAACACTTTCTTTTTGTAAAGTCTTGGAAGAGAGATATCATTTTCAGCTGTCGTTCTTTGGAGGGGAACGCCTTGTTCCTCTCTGTATCTAGTATTGCCCCCAAAAAAGTGATGTTTTTCGTTGGTTGAAGGGATGATTTTTCTTCATGTAGAGTCAGACCTAGCCTGGTAAACAACTCCACGCAAGCCTCTGTTGACGCTCGGGCTAATGCTACTGATGGTGCCTTGACAAGCCAGTCGTCGATTTAAGGAAATACTTGGTGTTTCTGTCTCCTTAGAACCGCAGCCACTGGAGCCAGGCATTTCGTAAAAATTCTTGGAGCTGATTTCAGGCCGCACGGCAGTACCTTGAATTGATAATGTTCTCCAGCTACCATGAATCGAAGGTACTGCCTGGGTGAAGGATGGATGGGGATATGAAAGTACGCATCCTGTAGGTCTAGTGTGGTCATATGGTCTCCTGGGTTTAATAGTAGAAGGATGTCTTGCAGAGAAACCATCCTGAAAGATTGCTTCTTGAGATGGGTGTTTAGGGATCTGAGGTCTACAATACGACACCATTGAAGGATGTTTTTCTTGACGAGAAAAAAGCAGGAGTAAAACTACCTTCCCCTCTGGGAGTTCGGTACCGGTTCTATTGCTCCCTTTAGAAGCATTGCCCAAATCTCCTCTCGCATTTGATGTAAATGCTTGACCTTCTGATGTATCGGTGGTGTACGAGGGGGTTTCTGTAGAAATTCTAGAGTGTGGCCGAATTGAAGAATGTTGAGGCCCCATTGGTCCGTAGTTATCTGTTGCCAATTTTGAAAATAATGAGCAATCTTTCCACCCAGGGGAACATGTGATCTCAGAGGAATCGGTGTAGCCGGAATTAGAAGGTTGTCATTGTCGTCAGGTGTTGTCTTCCCCTGATGACCTCCTTTACCTCTCGGAGTAGATTTTGTGTAACCGCCTGACTGGCGCTGTGTATGCTGCTGACGGTAGGGCTGGGATGTAGTGGAGTACGAGAAAAATCGACCCTGTTGGTATCCTCCCCTGTAAGATGATTGCCCTCTACCTTTAGAGCGTTGAAAAGGAACTTTCCTGTATTGTAGAGTTCCCAATGACTTGATTGATTGATTGATTGATTGATTGTACACTTATACCATACTGTCACCCTATGGGCATCCTGGCGCTTCAGACGGCAGACTTAGACCAAGACGGAACAGGTCGCAACAGAACATCACGGGAAGGGCAGAGCTTACACCTTAGGGAAGAGCCAGGTCTTCAAGTTCCTACGGAACTCAAGCAAGGAGTTGGCTTTTCTAAGGCTCAGAGGAAGTTCATTCCATAATCGTGTGCCAGCCACACTAAACGCCCTGCCTCCTAGCCTCGAGCGTTTGAACTGGGGACTCGTCAACAGGCACGCGCTGGAGGAGCGGAGCTGTCTCTTCGGGCGATACCATGAGAACCTTTCCTGAAGGGGGATGGGACCTTGCTTATGCGCCACTCTAAAGACCAAGCATAGAGTCTTAAAGTGGACCCTCTTCCTGATCGGCAGCCAATGAAGCTCTTTCAAGGCCAAGGTAGAGGAAGAACTAGTTTGGCTGCAGCAGACTGGATTCTTTGCAGACCCTGAAGAATGTAAGCAGGGGCCCCCAAATAAAGGGAGTTGCAATAATCCAGCCTGCTTCCCACAATGCTACTTACTACCAGAGAGTGAGCCTCTTTATGAAGTAAAGGGAGTATTTTCCGTAACATACGGATTAAGGCAAAGCACTTAGCCATATCCGTATCTTTTTTGATACTCTGCAGTGCTTCATCTATATTCTTGCCAAATAGATCTTCACAGTTGAAAGGAAGGTCCAAGATCTTTTTCTGGACCTCCCGTCTAATTACCTTTGCCTTCAACCATCCTTGCCTGCCTAGTACCGCAGGTCCTCCCAGAGATCTGAATGCTGTGGTTGCTATGTCCATAGCCCAACCTATGACTTCGGCCGAAGTCCTCTGCCCCTCTTGCAGAATTTTTTTTGGCTTCTTGTCTCTCCGTCTCTGGTGCACGGTCTATGTAAGGCGAAAGGTCGCACCACATTTGCCTATCACACCTCACTAGAATGGCCAGGGCATTCGCATCTCTCACTAACAGGGCCATCATAGAGGAAAATCTCTTCCCCGCATTGTCCAGCCTTCTACCCTCTCTATCCAGAGGTTCCGTAGTAGGAGCTGACGGATTTCTTCATTTTTTGCTGAGCTGCTTGGGTAATAACTGAGCGGTACAAAAGGGGGTGGTGATGGACGGAGCATCTGAACCAATCAAACACTCACACCCAGTCAACAGATCTGGGTTTAATCCATCACCGTTCGTTAGCCCACTCTGCCACCCCAGTTCAGACATGGCCATATGCAAATCAGTCTGACCCTGTGCCTCATGGGAACAGTCCAGCCCGAACTGCCAAGCCATGCCTTCCCTGGACCGGAATCAAGCTTCCTAGGACCGGTTTCTGGCATTTCAGCTGTCTTCAGCCCGGCTTGCTTGAATCCAGTGGCAAAGTGAGCAAGGGACTCAACGTCTGAGCATATCCTGCCAACTTATGCCGAACCAAGAGGTACAAAAAGGGGTAGTGATGGGCGGAGCATCTGAACCGATCAAACACTCACACCCAGTCAACAGATCTGGGTTTAATCCATCACCGTTCTTTAGCCCACTCTGCCACCCCAGTTCAGACATGGCCATATGCAAATCAGTCTGACCCTGTGCCTCAGGGGAACAGTCCAGCCCGAACTGCCAAGCCAGGCCTTCCCTGGACCGGAATCAAGCTTCCTAGGACCGGTTTCTGGCATTTCAGCCGTCTTCAGCCAGGCTTGCTTGAATCCAGTGGCAAAGTGAGCAAGGGACTCAACGTCTGAGCATACCCTGCCAACTCCTGGCGAGCAAAGCGGTACAAAAGGGAGTGGTGAATGCCAGAAACCGGTCCTAGGAAGCTTGGTTCCGGTCCAGGGAAGGCATGGCTTGGCAGTTCGGGCTGGACTGTTCCCATGAGGCACAGGGTCAGACTGATTTGCATATGGCCATGTCTGAACTGGGGTGGCAGAGTAAGCTAAAGAACGGTGATGGATTAAGCCCAGATCTGTTGACTGGGTGTGAGTGTTTGATTGGTTCAGATGCTCCGTCCATCACCACCCCTTTTTGTACCGCTTTGTTCGCCATACGTTGGCAGGGTATGCTCAGACGTTGAGTCCCTTGCTCACTTTGCCACTGGATTCAAGCAAGCCTGGCTGAAGACGGCTGTAATGCCAGAAACCGGTCCTAGGAAGCTTGATTCCGGTCCAGGGAAGGCATGGCTTGGCAGTTCGGGCTGGACTGTTCCCTTGAGGCAAAGGGTCAGACTGATTTGCATATGGCCATGTTTGAACTGGGGTGGCAGAGTGGGCTAAAGAACGGTGATGGATTAAAACCAGATCTGTTGACTGGGTGTGAGTGTTTGATTGGTTCAGATGCTCCATCCATCACCACCCCCTTTTGTACCGCTTTGGGTAATAACTGAGTCCGGCTTAGGATGACCTTAAAGACAATCTGGAGCATCTGAAGGCGCCTTATATTTTTTGTCTAGTCTGACGAGCACCGGAGTCACTATAACTGGTGTTTCCATGACCTTCAGGCCTTCCTCCCAAAGATGACTTACAATCGGTAAGGATCGAACTGTCCTACGATAGGGTTCCTTGAAGTCATACAAGAAACATTCAGCATTATCCTCTGCCATGATAAGTGCGAATCTCTTAATGGTTCTCTCCAATAAGTTATGAAAAACACCGATGTCCTCCGGTGGAGAATCAACAGGCTTCGGTGAAGGAGAAGAAGATGACGGAATGAGATAATCGTCCCACTCTCTGCTAGGGTCCCTGATCTCTCTTTCTTCCTGGTCATCATCTGTGGTCCCTGGATCTTGACCAGATCTCGGTGGTGAAGATCTAGGAAGGGGCTCCAGTAAGATCTCCCGCCTACGCACTGGTGTACTTGGTACAGTGCGTGGTTGAGGCGTAGCCTCGGAAATTTCCTTTGAGGCTTGAGGTATAGGATATCTCCTCCTACAATCCTCTCACATGAACTTAAGATCTTTTAACAAAGAAGAAAGCACACTCGTCATCTCCTCCTGATGTTCCTGGTGGTATTTTTGCTGGGGATGATCTTGAAATTCATATTCATCCTGTGAATCCTCGTCTTGGTACTTCACCTGCAACTGAGACGGGGTACTAGCATAACCAAAAGGACCGCCATCTTCTTCATCCCCTTCCGAATCTTCTTCCTTCAGAAGGTGAGATGGTACCAGAGGCAACACCTTACTTGGAGAGGTAAGTTCTGGTGTAATTGTCCTCTTCCAGGACATAAACCTCTTTTCTGGTGTTTTTTCCCTCGTCCCTGAGATCGCCGTCGAAACTGTCGACGATATCATTGTCGTCGACGCTAACGTCGACGTTGCCGCCGCCGCCGATCCCGTTGTCACTGCCCTCGTTGACGATCCCATCGACGATGTGGTTTTAGCCATAGTCGTCGTCGACGTCACAGGTCTCGGTGTCGACACCCTTGTTGACGGTGGTACTGTAGACGGCGATAAAGCTCTTGAAGCAGCTTTTACCTCAGGTTTTTTCGACGACTACATTATTTTCCTCGTCAACGCTCCCGTCGACGATGCAGATTTCTCCACTTTCTCCTCAGAAGGTGTGGAGGATGGCTTCTTGACAGTAATCTTGAGCTTAGGGGGAGATTTTGAGGGCTCTGAATTAGTTTTTTTGGTATGTTTAACCCCTGAAGCATGACCCTTCCTCTCCTTTTCTTTGCCTGAAGGAGATTTTGAGGGACTGCGCCCTGAAGACCCTGGGGTGGTCTTTTTAAGGGCCTTCCCAGGTCTTTCACCTGAGGTATCAGCCTGAGGAGATCTGCTCCTTTTATGAGATCTCCTGGAAGAAGAAGACTCCTCCTCACTGTCACTAGATATGATCTCCTTCCAAGCTTTCACCTTTTGAAGCCATAGTAGAAGCCTTCCTTCACGGTCCCTCAAACTTTTATTGGAAAAGGTACGACATACCTTGCAATTCTTTGCCTGATGGTCTGGATAAAGGCAGTAGATCCAGTCTTTATGAAGGTCGTCTGTATAGAGCCTTTTCTTAGAGCAGGTGGCACCAGCTCTAAATAATCCTTTTTTCTCCTTGTCAGCCATGGTAGAAGAAGGAGAAATAGTCCGAAGTATTCCAAATAATTAAATCTGGAGAAGGAAAAACACTCAGATCCTATCCAACTTGAATAGAACTGAAGAATTTGAGCAGAGCTCAAAGGAGACTCCCTAGCACAATGTGCGGTAGAAAATCTGAGGAGCAAAAGGTTCTCTCAGGAGGGTTCTAGAGGGTGAGGAGCTCTGATTGGTTCGGGGAAAAGTTTGGTCTCTTTTACATAACAAGGGTTATGGGTTGCAAAAGGGAAATGGGCCTAGGCCTCTTTTCAGTTTGCTATACTACTAATCACTGATTTTTAATGTACCGGAGACTCCCGTCTCGACGGCGGAGAATGATTCAGGCATGTGAATCTATGAAAGCTCCAGTACTGGAGTAAAAAGCAGAATTCCCGCCACTAGGAGGGCATTGCATACCGAGCACCGGGATCAGGAGCTACAATCCGATCAGTGTCTCTGAGGTCTGTAGTGAATAGAGGCGACAGACTACTAAACTGCCTACCCCGTAACGAATGTGAATGCGGGCATATGGGCCTAATGATGATTCTGTTGTTCTGGTGCATCTTATAATTTAAGGACCACTATTTACACAAGGAATTCTGAAGGCCGCAGGCTAATGGATGGTGCGACCTTCAAGTGCATGTTGGTAACTTGGTATGTCCCCTCACCACGGTGCATGTGCAACACACTGTATACGTGTTCTCATAACAAATGGCGCCCTCAAAATACATTGTAGTCTCAATGGTTGAAAACATATACATATTCACTACTGTTTGACAATATCATAATGCCGCCAACAGTTAAGGAGCCTGCTAATACTTAAAGGTGGCGAATTCACAGCTTGAAAACATATTAGGATATAAGTGGTTACGAAGTGAATGTGGTATAATCTTTGCAATGTTAGACGTTGTCAAACAGTAGTGAATATGTATTACGTGTTAGGCACAATGTGCTAAAAGGAACTATTGTCAGTTTTACATGTTTTCAACCATTGAGACTACAATGTATTTTGAGGGCGCCATTTGTTATGAGAACACGTATACAGAGTGTTGCACATGCACCGTGGTGAGGGGACATAGCAAGTTACCAACATGCACTTGAAGGTTGCACCATCCATTAGCCCGCGGCTTTCAGAATTCCTTGCGTAAATAGTGGTCCTTAAATTATAAGATGCACCAGAACAACAGAATCATCATTAGGCCCATATGCCCGCATTCACATTTGTTACGGGGTAGACGTTTCAGTAGTCTGTCGCCTCTATTCAGTACAGACCTCAGAGACACTGATCGGATTGTAGCTCCTGATCCCGGTACTCAGCCTGCAATGCCCTCCTAGTTGTGGGAATTCTTCTTTATCTGCAGCGTGATTCACTGTACACGCTCTCACCGCACCAGTAGGGAAGGACGTTCCTCTACTTCTGAACGCCGGGGGAGTACACGCAGCCGCATTCGCGCTCATTGCAGGTACATTGTACTCCTGCCCCTCTGCACGAGACCTCGCTATTAATTAGCTCACTCCGTGCCCCAATTCCACACAACCCATTATATGTCTCCTTACAGCAGCGTGCGCGCCCTAAAGGAACTACACCTTCCATGGCGGCTGGCCAAACATATATTTTTCACAATGATTCGGCGCTCCCCCATACATATAGTCCCACAGCACGCTCTACGGTAAGGATACCTTTAGTATCAAGGAGGGTTCCTATTATCACTGTGCCCTTCAAAGACGCTTACAATATCCATTGTGTTTTTCCCCCTACACAGTTCCTGGTATTCTGGATTCTCTTATGATTTACTCTGTATTGAGCTCCTGGTCTAGCTCCATTGCACTACTTCCCTACGCTCACCTGGGGTAAGTTTCATGGTTCTGCACACTGTCTATCGCACAGTTTACATCAGAACTGTCCTGTTGCAATTTCTAACCCCTATTTCGTTCTCCCATCACACCCAGAGCACCCGGCTGGGTCCCTGTGAGTCTTTTTATTACACTTATTCCACGGTGCCAAAGCTAATCCACTAGGCAGTACTAGCCTTCCCTTCACGTACTTCTGACAAATAGTTTCTCCATTTCTACCCTATTACCTCAAATAGAAGGGCCACTTGCTGATTATATAACCCTATCATTTTCTCTAGGTGTCCCCACATTGCCTGGTTCTGAAGAGACCCAATACCCGCACTGGGTCGAAACGCCGTCAACAGTTTAAAGAGGCGGACCAAACAGCAACATTTTCTAATTGTTAAAATTGTTGTTAATCAACGGAGTATAATTCATATGGTTGCCTTACTTAATTTGAAACCTTACTCTTTGGTCACTTTTATATGTCACTTTTTGTAGCATAGGTTCAATAGTGCTTTCACTGGGACACCGAACACCATTGTCTAATTGTTCAGTTTTTGTACAGTCATAATTGTGAACTTGAATACTCATGTATATATATATTGTTATTTACTTAATTTCTTTACAATTCATTACATAAAAATGTCACTAAATCATGAAAGTGTGTAGTCAGCTTTTCTTTTTGACATCCCTCCAGCCCTTTTCTATAGCCATTGTGCAGTACTATATCAGAAACTTTCTATACCATTCTAAAGGAGCCATTTGTTTTCTTAAATAGCTTATATACCCAGGCTCCAGTGAGTAGGGTTCCCTTGTTTCCTTTTCCACCACTTAGTTAGAGGGCCTACTATCATTACAGAAACATTCAGAGAATCGATTGGCTGCTGAGAGCGTGTAGTAAACTGTTGCCTGCGGTTTCTTTCCTAAGGAGTTTCATGGTGAGAATTTTATATTTGACCTCTACTACAACATCTCGGAATTCTATGGAGTGTCTAATGCGAGATTATGGATTTTAATCTGATTTTATATGTTATGTTTCACTTAGGAGGATAGGAAGGGACCTACTCCTGGGAGGAGATGCTGATGGAGGTCGCCTACCCTTTTCTTCGGGATTACATCGTGATTCAAGAGCACTTGTTAGATAAGTATATTGAATTGATATTATGTGAATATGACGTTATATATACACATATTGTTATAATTGTTAAAATGTAGGGACATGGTTATCACAGGGTGAAGAATATTGTAACCGCGAATGTCTACCAACCACAACATGAGTACACACGTTCTGTGAGGTGGCATTATAGGATTATTTGTTCACATTTTATGTATGTCCCTTGAGTACAGAGAGATCATCCGTTCAGTAATTTGCCATTAGAGGTATAGAAAATGTACTAGAACTCGAATTATACACTATAAGTTCTTACATCGCCTGTATTACACCCCGGCCCGTATGTGTAGACTTCAACTTCGCACCACTGACAACTGTGATAGATGCCATGCTCCAGGAGCTGACTTCTTACATCTTGCCTGGACATGTGATGCAATTCAACTCTACTGGGTTCAGGTAATGGCTGCACTGTCCAAAATGATTCACACTGAAATAACTCCCTCCCCAGTTCTGGCACTATTGGGATACGTAGAGCCCCTACAGGCGGCACACCGCAAGTTTGTGGCGCTGGCTAAGAGAAGAGTGGCGTGTCGATGGGGCAGGGGCAGGGCCCCTAAATTCAAGGACTGGCTACATGATCTAACATATTGCCAGGAACAATTAAACACATATTCTGAATTACTGTCGACTACTTCAAGGCCCAGTGATATATGGGCCCCTTTGAGAGGTTACCTTTCCCAAGATAATACCAACACCGGAGAGAGATCACCGGCCCGATCCCCCCCTTACTATCTCCTCTGGACACTCTACACTATAAGAACAACTGTGAGTGGTCATCATGTAGTCTAGGATGTTATGGTCACTACCTTGCACTTGCTATCAGGAAGGTGGAGGATATTTACAAGCAGACACTAGACCTTTCTACTACAAGACTGTAACAAGGGCACGGGGTCTCGCCCAGTACAGGGGCCCCCTTTAACTATGTACGACCCCCCCTTCTTGTCTCAACAGCCTCCGCAAGCACCTGGATGGGCCCCCACCGAAAGATACAGCTGCGACGAGGAGGATGATGAAGGTTGGAGCCCCTTTAAGTGGACTACTGACCCAATTGCGGAGGCGGAGCCCGAAGGGAGCATAAAAGGAGGTAACAACAACCCCCAGGTGTGTTACTACACCGGAGGAGCGGACAGAGCGAAGGAGAGCGGAGAGGCGGGAAGCAGAGAGACGGAGCGGAGCGGAGGAGCGTATTGGCGAGGAGAGGAGGTGTGGCGCGCTGGAGAGAGAGGACTCGAGACGGAGTGGCGAGGTGGTGAGAGCTAGTTCAGCGGAGCGGATCCTGAGGAGGAGGATACGTCGGAGGAAGCGTCCCCGAAGCCAGCGGTCGTGGAACCGGACACCCCGCCCGGAGCGGAGCAAGGAGAAGCGGAAGCCGTCAAGCCAGGAGGCCAACCCCGCGAGCCGCCCAGCCGTGCGCCAGGAGGTGTACGGCTAGCAGAGGTACGTGAACGGGTCCGGGGGTGGTGGAGGAAAACGAGCCGCCTACTGCCTTAAGCAGTTTAGTTAAATCCCGCCCGCGCTTGCCTGCTGAACACTGTCACTTCACCTTCCCCACCAGAGTTTGCTGAGCACGGTGTGTCCCCTTCACTCTCCCCCTCACGTTCCCCTCCCTCTCAATACCTGGATCTGTGTTCACTTGTATTTACGGTTCCTCTCTTCTGTTCCCTTCTCGGTGGCCGGCGAGGGCGAGCACTACGGAGCCTCAGGAGAGCAGCACCAGGAGGAGGAGCCCCGTCCGGAGAAAGGAGGAGGGCGTGATCCGCAAGACCCGACAGGAGAGAAGCCGTTCCCCTAGGAAGAGTCACCTCAGAAAGAAATGTACAGATGACTTGTTAACTCGAATAAAAACCACTGCAACCAAAACACGTTTACTGCCACTTCCTCGTCCCGCGATTACAGTGGTGGAGAATGCGGGCAATCCCTCCATCTGTACAGATAAGATGGAAGCAGTGATACAAGCCCTCGTCCACGGACAAGAACGATTAGAGAAGATAGCAGAACAGCAACTGCTGGCGGCCGAAGCCGACAGGGAGATCATAAAAGCTGCAGTAGTGGCTCGCTCCATGGAACCCACTGTAAGCCCAGCCGCCGTGTCCTTGGAAGGGATACCCCAACACATCAGAGGGGTGTCTCTACAAAAATATCAACCAGGGGAGGACCCAGACGCCTTCCTACTCAATTTCGAGAGGGCGGCTCGGGCCTGTGGTTGGCCTGGCGCAAAATGGCCGTTCTTCTTTGCCCCTCTATTGGTAGGGGAGGCGCAGGCAGCCTACCAAGTGGCCAACCCGAGAGGGGACACCCCGTACGCAGATATAAAAAAAATAATACTGGATCACCTGGGGCTCGATAAGGAGGCATATCGGATAAGATTCCGAAAGGAAAGGGGAGTACCCGGAGAAAACCCAAAGACCCTTTTTGTTCGCCTCAAGATGGCCGCTGATAAATGGCTCAAACCTAACGAGAGCACCAAAGAAGAGATCATGGATCGGATCTATCTAGAACAATTCCTTGAGGCTCTCCCCTTCTCCACACAAAGATGGTTAAAACAACATCACGACCTCACCACCGCTCAGGCCGTCGAGATGGCCAATACATTTTCCCGAGCGCCCCAGAGACCCTCCATGGTAGGGGAAACCGACAAACAGAAGCAGATACATAAGCCAGAAAGAAGACCCCTAAAGAGCCAGGAACCAGGGAAACCCCATATGTGGAAACCTGAGCCTCTGCCTCACAGTGGGCCTCAATGTTTTGAGTGCGGGACCTGGGGACATATTGCCCGACATTGCCCCCGGCGCCGACAAGAAGAAGAACCCATGGAAGTCGGGTATCTACCCCGAACTGTGTTGTACTCGTCGGAGATGGGCAGAGCATACAGAGTGAGTATGGGTATTAACGGCAATCAAGTACAAGCACTTCTAGACGACGGATGCCGACAGTCGGTGGTCCAGGCCCACCACGTACGCCCCCACCAGATCGTCCCAAAAGAAACGGTGCATATTAGGTGTGTGCACGGGGACGTGAGGCCCTATCCAGTAGCCAGGATCCCACTGGTTCCCCGAAGTGGTAGCCCCTTCCAAATCAGAGTGGGAGTCTTGTCTTCCCTGCCGGAAGATTTGATAATCGGAACGGACAATCCTTCGTTTCTGGAAATGTTCAAAAAAAGCAGCGCCTCTGCAGAAGAGGCCTCACGACCCTCGTCTACCAGGAGACCCTTACCAGCTCTAGCCTCTGCGGACCCCTGGGCGTTGGACCGAAGTTTCCAGTTCGCCCAGGCTAATGATGCCACACTGTTCAATGCCTGGGAGAGTGCCCACCAAACGCAGGATCAACGCCCCATTAAGTATCCACGTCTGTTCATTAAAAACGACCTGCTCTACAGACAAGGAAAGGAAGACGACCCCGAACAGTTGTTGGTACCCGTAGCCTTGAGGGAACAAGTACTGTTCTATTCTCATTCACATTTAGTAGCAGGTCATACCGGAGCGGAGAAGACGACGCAAAGTTTGCTGAAATGTTTCTACTGGCCCGGTATATACAAGGACGCTATGGTATATTGCCAGGAGTGCAATATATGCCAAAAAAAGAACATGACACGTCCACCGGCGGTCCCGTTACAGCCTCTCCCCATAATTGGTGTCCCTTTTGAGAGAGTAGGGATGGACCTAATAGGCCTTCTCCCCAAGACAAAAAAAGGGTATCAGTACGTGCTCGTTCTGGTGGATTATTCTACTAGATTTCCGGAGGCCTTCCCGTTGACTACGACTACCACCAAGAACGTAGCAGATAAAAAGTTGGAACTGTTTTCACGGGTGGGATTCCCCAAAGAAATCCTGACCGATCAAGGCACCCCTTTTGTATCTCGGCTAATGAAAGAAGTGTGTGCCCTCCTACACATACACCAGATCCGTACAGCCGTGTACCACCCCCAAACCGACGGACTAGTGGAGCGGTATAATCGCACGCTGAAGACGACCCTGCGGAAGATGTTGGAAGTGAGTGGGGCGGAATGGGATCAAATCCTCCCCCTGGCCCTATATGTCATCAGGGGACAAAAACAGAGCAGCTTGGGGTTCTCGTCTTTCGGGCTTCTCTATGGGCGTCAGCCTAGGTCCCTATTAGACATGACTAAGGAAGCATGGGAAAGGGACACACACGAAGAAGTGGTCAACACCCTGGAATACGCCCGCAACTTGAGATCCAAATTGGGGAAGTTACGGGACCTGGCCTTCGCCAACCTGGAGAAAAACCAATCGAGACAAAAAACGGTCTACGACAAAGGCAAGAGATGGAGGAAGCTATCGGTAGGGGACTGGGCTTTGGTGCTCTTGCCGTCTTCAACGCAAAAGTTTAAGGCAGAGTGGAGTGGACCGTTCCAAGTGGTTGAAACGATTGGAAACACTAGCTATAGATTAAGAACCCGGGCCAGAACCACACAGGTATATCACATCAACATTCTAAAAAAATGGCTCGGCAGTCCTCCCGCCGCCGTTCATCTTACCAAACCCGAGGTCCCGACTCCCTCCAGTACTCTAGGGCAACTAGTGGTTAATGAGGACCTGACCGAAACAGAGAGGAAGGAGCTGGGGAGCACCCTACAAAGACATGCATCCGTGTTCTCTGATATCCCAGGGAAAACTAGCTTGGCTGAACATAGCATCAAAACCTGCCCCGGAAAAACAGTCAAGATCAAGCCTTATAGAATTCCGGAGGCTAGAAGGAAGGGGATCCAGCAAGAGGTGGATGAGATGTTGAAGCTAGGCGTGATCCGACCCTCCCACAGCGAGTGGTCGAGTCCGATAGTGCTAATCCCGAAACCAGATGGAACAAAAAGGTTCTGCATGGACTTTAGAGCGCTGAACGACATCTCCACCTTCGACGCTTATCCTATCCCAAGAATCGACGAGCTTATTGAAAAATTGGGGGAAGCGCGTTATATCAGTACGATCGACCTGACAAAAGGTTATTGGCAGGTCCCCCTCAAAGAGGAGGACAGACATAAAACTGCTTTCACAACGGAAACAGGGAGATATGAATTTACAGTACTTCCTTTTGGCCTGCATGGGGCACCGGCCACTTTTCAAAGACTGATGAACAATGTCCTGAAGAACTTATCCTCTTTCACATCTGCCTATCTGGACGATATTGTCGTCTTCAGCCCGGATTGGAACACCCATATGACCCACCTACACAAGTTGTTGGAAACCCTCCACCAGGCAGGATTAAAAGTGAATTCCAAGAAATCCAAGATCGGGTTTCACAAGGTTAAGTACTTGGGGTACGTTCTGGGACATGGGCTAATCGAGCCTCAAATTGAGAAAGTCAGGGCCATCGCCGAGACACCTTTCCCTGGCACCAAGAAGGAACTAAGGGCGTTTCTCGGCCTCATAGGCTATTACCGGCGTTTTATTCCGGGTTTTGCTCAGTTGGCTGCGCCTCTGACAGATGCTCTACAGACGAAGGTGAAACAGGAGGACCTACGTTCACCCTCTACGGGTATGTCGGAAGCGTTTGTCGCCCTGAAGAGGGCGATCACCTCCACACCCGTACTCACCTCACCGGATTTCTCACGGCCCTTCTCGCTGCATACGGATGCTTCGGACTATGGGATCGGGGCCGTGCTTTCTCAGGAGGGCTCCGATGGTGTCGACCACCCGGTCCTGTTCATTAGCCGGAAGCTGTTCCCCCGCGAGCTCAGGTACCCGACTGTGGAGAAGGAATGTCTGGCCATACGCTGGGCCGTGGAAAAGCTGTCCTATTATCTGGAAGGTCGGCAGTTCGAGCTGTACACGGACCATGCCCCGCTGCTGTGGATGGTTCGCAACAAGTCTAATAACGCCCGGGTCATGCGGTGGTTCCTTGCCCTGCAGCCTTATGTATTCCGGGTGCACCACAAGCGGGGGATTGATAACAAGGGAGCGGACTTTCTGTCACGGAATCCACTTCCCGAACGGAAGTGTTCAGGGGGGGAGGTGTGTAACAAAGACCTTACTGTTAGAACATATATATGTAAGACACCTTCTATTCCAGCGTTTAATACTGTGATGACCAAGTCTCGCATGGGATACATTTCGATGAGTTAAGACCTTGCCATGATACAAGATATACTTGATTGCAATATTTAAATGTCTAATGTTGATGTTATATTGCCATATTGTGAAGTATGTACCGGTGCTCCAATTATCGCATATACTGTAAACAAAGCCTGTAATGTGTAACACTAATGCACTTTCTGATGATGGTTCTCGATGAAAATTCCAAAATAAAGTTAAAAAAAAAAAAAAAAGAAAATGTACTAGAACTCATGCATAATTACATCAGGATGGTACTCTGGAAGCCACTTAGGCAAACAAATGAATAGACAATTGTTTTCCTAACCACTTGGGTAAATGACTAAGTAGTGCACTTTATACAAATGTGAATATTTACCTTGTTTCTGTAATGGTAGTAGGCCCTCTAACTAAGTGGTCAAAAAGAAGAGATTACCTTGAACATATAACAAAATATAGCTAAAACATAGCCTAAATATTCACAATGAAATCAATTGTATTACAACCACAAATATATAAAGTACAAATCATTTATTATACATCAAAAGTTAAAAACAATTCATTACACTACTGAACATATATGGATTCCTAGGTAAATGGTTAAAAAAGCTAAACAAATTAACAATCAATTATGACCTGCACGGGGGAGGAGCCTAGCTCGCGGCCGTAATGGTCGCCCTTTAGCTCGGCTCCCGCAGCCCTCCGTCCTGATTGCCTATCCTGTCTTCTATCCTGTCCGGGGACGACACATTTTTGGGGCATTGGAAACATAACGGCTTGTTTGTACTTACCATCCGAGTTGTGGCCTCTGAGAGATCGGGGCCTCTGCGAGACTTGGACCGGGACCTGGCCGGTGGGATCCGACGGCTCTCGGCCGAGAGCGAGAACCAGTGCTGGGAGCCGATGTGCGAAGATCCCGGCGATCCTGACCCGGGCCTGCCCTGGTGGCCGCGCGGCCGACGTGGGTGAGAGGCCCAGGGACCTGAGTCTGTGAAGGGGTCTCTCCCCGCCGCTGCTTTGTCCGGCGGCCCTGGTCCTCGGGGCCCGGACTCCGCTTGATTGGGGCACCGGTGCTGGTGCCGGCGGAGACCCGTCTTGGGCGGACATCCTTTTGGCATCGAGGCCGCCCTTGCTGGGACCCCCGGAGCTTGTAAAGTCCTACATTTGAGAACTGTTCTTTCCGGGGGTCTTGGTGAGCGGCGATTGGGCTGATTCACGAAATGGCGGCCGACCCTCTGAAATGAGAATCACCCTGTGGCGGCGGGCCCGTGTTGCCTATTGGTGTGGGGAGCGGATCTGGTGGACGTGAGCTGACGGTCAGAGATATCCTGGAAGCCCTGAGATCCCTACACGCTTCCCTGGCCCTGGGCGTCTCGGTGGGTACGCCACGATCTGCCGCCATCTTGTGCGGCCATTTCTTCTCGTCGCCCTCTTGTTTCGAAGACTGCATTGTCTCGCCCCCCTCGATTGACTTGAGTGTCTCCGCCACTGATCGAAGATCGTGTAGTGTGTCGGTGACTTTGGGGTGCCCTGCTTTTCAAGGTTCGGACCCCGGGGACTTGGATGCTGTACTGCGACCCTGTTCGACATTGTTGCCCGAAACTATTGGTGGACTGCCTCCTGTGCCTGCTTCGATGACTTTGCCTGTGTCTATAATTGGGGCCACCTCGCCCGCTCCAGTGGCGCAACTGAACTCCTGTTTTTCATTGCTCGTGCTGCGATATTTGATGCATCGATACTTTCTGTTTGGACTATTGCTCCCTTGTGGATCTATCTACCCCCCACGTAACTATGCTAGTCACCATTCCACTCGATTCTATGTTGACTTCGTATTTAGTATGTGGTTTTACATTGCCATGTGGTGGGTGGGGTTTGTCGCTCGAAAGGGTTGGGGATAAATGTACGACTTCCGTTTGATTCCCGGTATACGATTTAGTAGCATAATTGTTTTTAATCGTAGAAAGGTGGGAGGTCCCCTTCTCCTAATGTTTTGTGGCGCGTGATGGGGTGTCGTCCTGGTCTGTTTTTGACTGTGCTTGTCTGGTTGGGCGGAGGGCTGCGGCTGCCCGTTCGGATTATGGTTAATTCTGCTCCTCCCTCCTGTCTTCTTTTCTCCGCTTTTGTTGCCTTTTTTGTCTCTTTCTTCTTTCTTACTTCTTGCTATATTTCGGGTTCTGGTTTAGGGCGACAGGCACGCTGTTTGAAGGCTGGGCCATAGCCTTCTACAGGGGTGCAGGGTGGGACGGGTGGGTTGGGCTCTACTTTTTGTTTGTCTTCTGGTTCTATGGCCCTTTTGTATCTCTTTTTCGTGAGGCCGCGTCTGTCCCGACCTCCTATGGTGTGTTTCGGGTGGGGGGTGTGGCGTCGTTAATCCTCCTGCTATGTTTCAGCTGTCTTTCTCCCCGATCGCCATACCCCCACTTGGGCCGCCACTCCTTTTGTCTCCTGTCTTCCCGCCACGGGGGGCCTGTGTCGGCGTGTCTTCTTCCTTTCGTTTTTCATATTTTTTTATTTTCCTTTTATTGTTTTATTTTGTCTTCCCTCCATTTTCCTTTCCCTTCCTCTTCCCCTTCCCCACTTCGTCCCCCCCCCTTTTTTTTTTCCTTCCTGTGTCCCAGAGGTTACTATGACGGGCTGGTTTTGATGCATAGTTTTTCCGATCCCTCTGTTCTGGCTTGGTAGTGTCTTGGGTGGCGGGCATGTTGCGAGGATAATGCTCAGGGGCTGATTGTGTCTCACGTATCCTGATTTTCTTGATTGCATTGTATTGTCCCCCCGATATTTTGCCCCCATGCCCCCTTATTAATGTTGAGGTTGGTTTGGGATATCGGATGCCTCCGTATTGTAAGTGAGCCTGTCATATGTCTTCTCCCCATATTATAAAATTAAGCCTTATTTACTCCTGTGTTTTAGCCCTTTGGTTTCTGTATCTCTTCTCCCCTTCTGCGATTGTACGGCCTCTGCTTTGTATTGATTGAGTATGTAATATTTGCCTGGTGACTCCTGATTGTTTTGCATATTGCGGCCGGCCGGCTTGGTTGTCGGCCTCGACTTGTCTCTCCTTTTGATGTCAATAAAGGTTTTAAAAAAAATAAAAAAAAATTATGACCTGCACAATTGAGAAGACAGACATAAAATGTAAAACATAAAAATTGTAAAATACAATTTGTACATTTGTAGCTCATAAGTACTATCACCTATGTTTTATCGTTACACATTTTTGTATATAAACATTGGTGGTGGAGACATAAATTGTACTGAAGAGTGGGCGTCGACGCGTTTCAGTGGTTAGAACAGATTAATTTCACCTTTTTCTAGACTTTTCTTTTCATCTGTCGTAACAGGGGGTCTGATAGATTACCCTACAATAAACATACATAAGAATTACAATTTAACACAGCATATTTCTCTTACATCATTTGAACATAGGCCTGTCCCCTGTCTCAGTATGGTTGAAGGTACTGGGCATTGAGCATGCAAGATTTCAAGGCTCTAATCTACACATTGAGATATCCAATATACATGTATTGATCGTTATGAAACAACGTCTTGGCTGGAGGGATACTTCAATGGCCTTCACAATCCTATATAAGAGACACTCAATTATTTATAAAGTCGTTTGAGTGGGTACCATATGGTCTACGGGCATGTCGTGGTATTTTTGACTGTTTTCTAAAGTACTTATTAAGCCTACACTATGTATGTTACCCTGAGTTTGTTATGAAGGTTAGGGGATCACTGTGTTCCTTAGTCCTGTTCTGTATAGGTCCCAAACGCCTAATGTGCACATTCATTAAGTGATCCTGGGGCTGTAAGAAAGGATATATATGTGTGGAATCAGCTTATTGCTGTACCATCACAAAAAGCCTGCATTCCTGGATTTTTTAAGAAAACGCCAGAAGGATGGGCATTTACCTGTTGTTACTTGATAGGGCAACAGAGGATGAGGTGCTATGGTACACGTTCAATCTTAGTTCATATACTTTCCACAGGTTACGGCATAAAGGAATTTTCTACCCTAATTAAGGAAAAGTGAACAAATTGTAGTTGGGTAATTACTAATGAGCAGTTTAAGACTCTCTATTTATCTATCTGACCGGCATACCTGCAATAACAGAGGCTTGAAAAATTTCTCCAAACTGCACTGTTCATAGGTCGGGATGAAGCGATCCTATTTGGGGACTTGTAGCCTGATAGTAAAAAGTAAGTTCACATAGTGTTAGTCTTATTGGGACTCCAAGAGACTTAGCATGTTGTGTAGTATGGGAGTCCCTATGTGGCTTACAGCAAGCATACCTGAAGTACGAGAAGCTTAAATGTATTCTTCCAATTTGTGCTGTCAAAGTGCAGCTAAAGTGCCATGCTCGCTTCCAGGTCCAAAGGCCTGATGGATCAAAAAGATAAAGTAACATGGCGCGGTATTAATATGGAAAAGGGAGAGATCGGCGTACTTCTAGTATCTCTAGTCCTATCTATTTCTTACCTCCAGGTTAAGTTCTGTCCCGCCTCTGCTGGGGTTCTGTTACAAATGTACGGCTCTCCTGTTCGTGCCGTGTTATAAATATCCGCCTTCCGCACGTGATTGGATAGAGGAAAGAACCCTACCAGCCAATCGTGTGGTTTAGGGACTATGCTAGATAATTAGCATAATGCTCTTGCTAGAGAGTGCACGCTATTGGTCTACAGGGGCTTGCACTCGACTCCTCCTACTATGTGAGGTTCCCTCTCTGGTACACTGCAAAATTCCCTGGTACTTCCGGTTCTCTGTGGTGTTTCAGATACGGGAGAACTCCCTATTGGTTAATGGATTTGTAACAGGAAGGACACACGGGAGTATTATGGAAAGAACTATTGGCGGGATTGACAGCCTGTCTAAGTGTAACTTTCTATGTGCGCGTATATTACGTATTTGAAAGAGACGGGCTGCTGCCACTTAATCTACCTGTTCGATAAATCACTGGAAACGGTAATCTTGATCTTGCATTGCCTAACTTAACACATTTTAGAAGACATGACTGAAGTAGAGCAGGCTGCCACTAGTTCTCCTTCACCGTCAAACCCCCGTGGACTACTAACTGCTCGCCAGACCCGCGTCGCGGGTCCTGCTTCGCAGTTTAAGGAGGGAGCTTACTTGTATCTGGAGCAGAGCGTGAGGGGCATTGAATCATCTCCGGCAGGGCTGCGAGCAGAGCAGGAGGGACTCCGTTTCCCAGGAGCCCCTGCTCAGACCGTTGTCCACACCTGGTCCGCTCTCCCTGCTGGCCACGCCCCCCGCCCCTTCATAGCTCAAACAGGACACCGCTGCGCGGGAGCGCGCGGGAGCGTCCCGGGAGAAGCCCGGGACAAGGGCGGGACCGTCTGTGGCCGTCCGTGGTTGATCGAGGTTGGGTTGGGCCACCCCCCTGCTTGTCTGTATATTTGTTTTTGTATTTATCGTTGTGCCAATATTGTACGGCTTCTGATATAATTATGCCCTTACGCTCTGGTAAAGAACGCATTGTACAGACGCTTTTATTACCAGGGCCACAGGTATCCTTGAAAAAGAGATAGCCATGGCCGAAAAAAGGCTCTCAATAGATCTGGTTAGTGGGAAACGCTCTTCATTGGGAAAGTTGGCCACAATACCTAGGCCTGATGCACGGGCCCCGAGTTCGAGTCGCCATCTTGTTGAAACTGCGGTGGACGTGCATCATGAGGTGGAGGGGGAAGGCCTACCCCCGACTATGCTAGAGAGTGATTCTAACCCCGATGATACACAAGGTAGTGGGGGTGAGGGCAGTGTGCTCCTGGCCAGTCAATCTCAGTTGGACTCATCCACGGATGAGGACTCCTTGAGAAATGTATCACGTAAAAGAAAAAGATGTAAGGGCCATCAGAGGGGGGGTGCCACTAAGATTCAAAAACCTAATGCCCCAGTACATCCCACTGTCCCAACCCCCGAGGTCAACCCCACCTCTCATCCTGTCCTAGTATCAAATGATCCCCTGAGTCCTCCTCCTCACTTTCCCTTTGGGTCCTCGGACCCATGCCCCACCTGTTACAGTAGTGATGACAGTTTGCTGGCCAAAATGGAAGCTTTGTTTAAAACTCTTTTACTTCCTGTACTCGAAAGAACACGTTTGATGACCGCGAAATTGGATGTACTTGAGTCTATTGTAAACACCAATACTGGTCTCTTAAAAAAGATAGCAAACTCTCAAATTGTTCTAGGGAATCCTAGTTCTTCCTCGAGTTATTCTAAAGGCCAGAAAAACGTAACCATAGGTAAAATTTCATTGTCAGTAATTGCTGGTTCAGTACATACTAATCCTGATCCTAAAAAAAACAAGGGATCAGTGGCAGAGGGGAGTTCTGGGAATAATGACTGTACGCTTGATTGTACGCCTGCACCAGCTTCTTTGCTGCAGGTACCTAAGAAGGCTCTCTCCAAACTTAACCACCAACGCCAGCCGAATACCCCTACACCTCCCGTGGCTACTCGGCCTCAGGATAGTGTTATGGATGCTCCCAGCACATCGTTTCAGCCCAAATCAATCAATGGTGCAAAGGGGAGCAGATCCATCAATCCCCATATTCCCCTTGTGAAAGCCAATAAACAGGTACCCCCACGTACGGACCTACCTCTAGAAGCGACTCCATATACGATAGTTTTAACTGGTGTTGTTCCTCTTAGGGAGGGTTCCAATGAATCACACGGGGACCTCCGAAATAAAGTTGTATTTTGGCTAAATAAAAAACGCCCTCTCCCTCCCTCCTCCTCGACAGAAATACTATTTGTGAGAAGAGTTGAATGGGTGGGCCACTGTACCAAGGATCTAGAAGGGGACTGCATTATTATATCCTTTAAGGATCCCTGGGTGGTAGACTTTCTGCGTAGGGAAGCCAGGTTTGGGAGGCTGGGGGATGTGCAGACCTTAGGCCTTGGGTATTTTTATCCCAGACGACCCTGTGAGTTCCCCCCTAGTCATACCCTCCCAAGAATACCTGTTAGAAGATACCATGCTGATAAATCACCCTACATCCCACAGCACCCATTATTGTTCAATCGCTATGAACCCCTCTCTGGCCTGGAATGTATCGATTGACTTCACCAGGCAGATGGCAACGGGAGGGTTCTGGGCAACCGGGTAGGTGGGGCTGAGGGAGTGTGTACTGCGTTGTCTATTCAGGGGGACACCAGTATTGAGAGGGAGATGGTGGCGGCATCTGTATACCCTCACAAGGATGATATCACGGTGGCGGGTCCACAACTGAGTATAGCCGCACCCCTCGGAGCGGATCACAGTGGTATGCATGGTATTACAACATCCAGTCAGGTTGCGACACTTAAATTAGCATCATGGAATGTGGCAGGGATGAAGGGACGTATGGATTCAGAGGACTGGTTGGATTTTATTGATACCTTTGATGTTTTGCTGTTTCAGGAAAGTTGGGCCCCTGATCCTATTCATAGGGTCGGGTTCCTAAACTTTTTTAAACCAGCAATAAGGGGCAATAGGGGTCGGGCATCGGGAGGTTTAGTGATCTGGGTTAAACAGTCCATTGGCTACCGACCAATGGAAATCTCTGTGGATAACCCGGACCTCCTGGGAATTAGACAAAGCAAAGAAAACTGCCAGGACATTGTAGTCATTAACATCTATGCACGTGGCCAACCGGGTGGGCGCTGTCCTAGTATCCTAGATATGTTAGACTCCTACCTTGAAGGGGTAGGGAGAGATAAGTTACTTGTCCTAGCAGGGACCTTAATTGTACCTTCGAGCCGCTTTATGTTGCGGGGGAGGGCCTGGGGTTTGCGGAGGATACTGTCTGGAACATTCCGATGCTGTCTCTGGATAATATCAAAAGAGGCTCTGAGGCAGCCTTACATTGGATGGGGCTGTGTTTAGATTGGGGGCTAAGGGCAACCAACGGTCGCACATCCTCTGATAAAGTAGGCAAACCCACTTTTGACAATGGGGTGAGAAAAAGTGGAATAGACTACATCCTGCTAAAGATGGAATGTTGGTCACTTCTGGTTGACATGGAAGTAGTGTCTCGCCCGGAAAGCGACCACAACCCATTGTCATTAAGTTTGAGACTCCCAGGTGGACTCGGTAGGCCCACTTCTGCTGTTCATATAACAGGGGATGCTATCTTAACAAACGATAGAAGAAGGCTTAGATGGTCCAGGGTTGTGGAGAACCCGACCCTTCTTGAAAGCATAATGAAGGTAGTCTCGTCGACTTTGAGCGACATTTCGTCCCTTGCACATACCAGGGTTGTTGGTGATCAGATCTGTGACCTTCACGAACGGTGTTTTGCTCATCTTAAGGTCCTTTTGACGCTTCCACCAACGCAAGGCACCGTAAAGGTACATGGTTCTCGGGAGAAATGGTACAATAAAAACTGCAGGGAGGCACATAGTCGCTTAGTTAAAGCAGTGAAATCTAGGATTTCCAGCGATATAAAGGAGGCACGCTTAATGTATAAAAGAACCCAGTGGGATGTGAAAAGGGAGTGGGACGATCTTTATTGGTCTGACCTACTGGATGCCTGCATTTCTGCCAACCAGATCAAGTTTTGGGAAATTGTTAAGTGGGGCAGAAACCCCGACTCTCAAAACCCAGTTAATCATGTGTCTGCAGAAGCATGGGTTGATTTCTATTCTGGTCAGTTTATGGACCCTGACTTAGAAATAGACACAGATGCAACGAGCCAGGCAACCACCTTCATTCCTAACCAAGAGCTAAACTTCACACCACTGGAAAAAGAGTCTGCGCTTCGCCTGGTCCAAAGGGGGAAGGCGCCAGGGATGGATTGCATCCCGGCAGATTTATTCAAGGTCAATCCCCAACTCTGGGTTCCCTACATAACCGCGATAGCGAATGCCATTGCTAAGGGGGCCAGGATCCCTGTGTCCTGGAAGGGGGCGGAGATTTTCCCAATCTTTAAAAAAGGGGACCGTTCAGTCCCGGGAAACTACCGCCCAATAAGTTTATTGGACTCACTTCAAAAGGTCATTGCAAGGATGGTCCTTGCCAGAGTCCAAGGGTGGATGGAGTTGGAGGGTATTCTGTCCCCCCTACAGGCCAGATTCAGATCAGGTACCAGCACCATCGACCAGGTCTTCAGATTTTGTCTGATTTACTGGAAGGTGGTGCTGCTGGGCGGCGGAACGATCTATGCCGCATTTATCGATCTGAAATCGGCCTTCGACCTTGTGCCAAGGGTCAAACTCTGGACCGTTCTTAGAGATTTGGGACTGCCATTAGAATTACTGGACCTGATTGTTAGATTACATGAGGGCAATTTTGCTAGGGTGAGGTGGGGTGGACAAGGGCAGGTGACGGATTGCTTCCCCGTAACACGTGGCGTCCGTGAGGGTTACGTTCTGGCACCCACGCTTTTCTTACTGTTCATTGATCAGGTGGTCAAGTTTTTTGCAAACATCCCTACGGATGCACCATCTTTGGGCGGGACCAAGTTCCCTATGCTCATCTTTGCTGATGACACTTTACTTCTCTCAAAGACTCGTAGCGGCCTGCAAACTGCATTGACCCGCTTTGAGGAGTTTTGTACTGCCAACGACCTAAAAATCAATGTAAGCAAAACTAAATTCATGGTCCTTACTAAAAACCGTCCCATTAAGAGCTCAGTGAGCATGAACGGAGTGGGCTTGGAACAAGTTGAGGTTATGACCTATCTAGGAGTAACCTTGGACTACCGTCTCCGCTGGAAACCACAGGTTGACACACTACATCTAAAATTTGCTCGTCTCACGGGTTGTCTTTTACAGGAGCAAAAAAGGTCCCTAACCAAACGTGTTAAACCCGCACTTAAGATTTATGCCACCAAGGTAAGCTCCGCAATATTGTACGGGGCAGACCTTTGGGGACATATGGACCTATCAACCCTGGTGAAAGTCCAGAACAAATTCATGCGGAAACTGGTAGGACTCCCACAGTCGGCTCCAACCAAACCATTATGTCTGGATATGGGCTGTAACCCAATTAACGAAATGGCTAGATATAGACTAGTAGCTATGTGGAGACGTATCTGGACCTCCCCAGACCTAAACCTCTTTGCTAGGGAACTTGAGGAAGTAAGATCTACCTGGGGGTCTAGCAGCATACCTTGGTTGCGTGAAGTGAAATTGATCCTGGTTGACATGGGTCTTAACCAGCTGTGGGTTTCTCCAGGGTCTACCAACTTTCCTTCAAAACAGGAATATAAAGCACTCTATTGGGCCTCTGTCCGCAAAGGGCTAGTGAATGCTTCAGATTCTGTTAGCTTAACAGGAAGGTTTTTGTCCCACAAATTGGACCCTCTCCCAGAGAATTATTGGGACGTTATAACTAAGCCATTAGACAGGAAGCTCTACCACCAGTTGCGAGTAGGTTCTCTGCCCTTAAGATCCTTTACCAGGAACTGGTCCAACCGAGTGAGTGATTCCTGTCCTTGGTGCACTGGACATAAGGAGAGTGTGGGTCATCTCCTATTTGTATGTCCGGCTTATTATGCCCCAAGAAGCAAATGGATAGGGCCCATATGTCGCCATCTTAAAGTCAGAGGAGTGCAGAGGCTATATGGGCACTTCGTACCAATACCTCCGAGGTGGTGGTTGTGGCCGTAGCTAAATTCCTGGGGTGAACTTGGGTGATTAGAGCAAGATATCTGCAGACTCCTTGATTTTGTCCCTGTCTTTTAATTCTTAAACAGGTTTTTTCTTTTTACTTGTATTAGGTCTTTATTATACTGTTTAATTCTAATATTAGTGCTGAAATGCTTTTTGAAACCTATGAAATTTTAAATGGTAACTGTGATGGTTTTTTAAATCAATTTTTTAACAACATCATGTATGCTCATTTTCTATTGCTTTTAATTGTCTTTTATGATACAAAAATCGAAATAAAGACTTTAAAACCTGATAAAACCTGAACCTGAGTCAAAATTCTAATCTCTCAGATACCGACATAGGTCTATACTGTACATAAGAATAGAGTCAAATCGGCTTAACTATTATGTTATTACTATTGATGCCAGGCCCTGATCTTAACGTCTAACCTACCTAATACTGCAGCGAGATGCATCTAGCTGATTCACAGTACACGGTACTTCAGGAAAAAAGGCAGCTAATGTTATTTACAGGCATCTGGCCCAATCTTCCCTAGTATTTAGGCCTTTCAGTATAGTGTTGAGGTGACAGAAGTACCATTGTTCCCTCACTTTTCTCATTTTGTCCGTATCTCCACCTCTTCTGTTTGTTCTGACTTTTTCTAATATAAACCATCTGATGGTTTATATTAGAAAGAGTCAGGACAAACAGAAGAGGTGGAGATACGGAGTTAAGCCGATTTGACTCTATTCTTATGTACAGTATAGACCTATGTCGGTATCTGAGAGATTAGAATTTTGACTTACTTCAGTCATGTCTTCTAAAATGTGTTAAGTTAGGCAATGCAAGAGCAAGATTACCGTTTCCAGTGATTTATCGAACAGGTAGCTTAAGTGGCAGCAGCCCGTCTCTTTCAAATACGTAATATACGCACACATAGAAAGTTACACTTAGACAGGCTGTCAATCCCGCCAATAGTTCTTTCCATAATACTCCTGTGTGTCCTTCCTGTTACAAATCCAATAACCAATAGGGAGTTCTCCCGTATCTGAAACACCACAGAGAACCGGAAGTACCAGGGAATTTTGCAGTGTACCAGAGAGGGAACCTCACATAGTAGGAGGAGTCGAGTGCAAGCCCCTGTAGACCAATAGCGTGCACTCTCTAGCAAGAGCATTATGCTAATTATCTAGCATAGTCCCTAAACCACGCGATTGGCTGGTAGGGTTCTTTCCTCTATCCAATCACGTGCGGAAGCCGGATATTTATAACACAGCACGAACAGGAGAGCCGTACATTTGTAACAGAACCCCAGCAGAGGCGGGACAGAACTTAACCTGGAGGTAAGAAATAGATTGGACAAGAGATACTAGAAGTACGCCGATCTCTCCCTTTTCCATATTAATACCGCGCCATGTTCCTTTATCTTTTTGATCCATCAGGCCTTTGGACCTGGAAGCGAGCACGGCACTTTAGCTGCACTTTGACAGCGCAAATTGGGAGAATACATTTAAGCTTCTCGTACTTCAGGTATGCTTGCTGTAAGCCACATAGGGACTTCCATACTACACAACATGCTAAGTCTCTTGGAGTCCCAATAAGACTAACACTATGTGAACTTACTTTTTACTATCAGGCTACAAGTCCCCAAATAGGATCGCTTCATCCCGGCCTATGAACAGTGCAGTTTGGACACAATTTTCAAGCCTCTGTTATTGCAGGTATGCCGGTCAGATAGATAAATAGAGAGTCTTAAACTGCTCATTAGTAATTACCCAACTACAATTGTTCACTTTTCCTTAATTAGGGTAGAAAATTCCTTTATGCCGTAACCTGTGGAAAGTATATGAACTAAGATTGGACGTGTACCATAACACCACATCCTCTGTTGCCCTATCAAGTAACAACAGGTAAATGCACATCCTTCTGGCGTTTTCTTAAAAAATCCAGGAATGCAGGCTTTTTGTGATGGTACAGCAATAAGCTGATTCCACACATATATATACTTTCTTACAGCCCCAGGATCACTTAACGAATGTGCACATTAGGCGTTTGGGACCTATACAGAACAGGACTAAGGAACACAGTGATCCGCTAACCTTCATAACAAACTCATGGTAAGATACATAGTGTAGGCTTAATAAGTACTTTAGAAAACAGTCAAAAATACCACGCCATGCCCGTAGACCATATGGTACCCACTCAAACGACTTTATAAATAATTGAGTGTCTCTTATATAGGATTGTGAAGGCCATTGAAGTATCCCTCTAGCCAAGATGTTGTTTCATACCGATCAATACATGTATATTGGATATCTCAATGTGTAGATTAGAGCCTTGAAATCTTGCATGCTCAATGCCCAGTACCTTCAACCATACTGAGACAGGGGACAGGCCTATGTTCAAATGATGTAAGAGAAAGATGCTGTGTTAAATTGTAATTCTTATGTATGTTTATTGCAGGGTAATCTATCAGACCCCCTGTTACGACAGACGAAAAGAAAAGTCTAGAAAAAGGTGGAATTAATCTGTTCTAACCACCGAAACGCGTCAACGCCCACTCTTCAGTACAATTTATGTCTCCACCACCAATGTTTATATACAAAAATGTGTAACGATAAAACATAGGTGATAGTACTTGTGAGCTACAAATGTACAAATTGTATTTTACAATTTTTATGTTTTACATTTTATGTCTGTCTTCTCAATTGTGCAGGTCATAATTGATTGTTAATTTGTTTTGCTTTTTTAACCATTTACCTAGGAATTCATATATGTTCAGTAGTGTAACGAATTGTTTTTAACTTTTGATGTATAATAAATGATTTGTACTTTATATATTTGTGGTTGTAATACAATTGATTTCATTGTGAATATTTAGGCTATGTTTTAGCTATATTTTGTTATATGTTCAAGGGAATCTCTTCTTTTTGACTGGTTAGATAACCTCATTTCCCTTGAGTTCCTTAAGGGGTACCTCTCACTCTTATATCCTCTAACTAAGTGGGCCACAGGAAAACATGTAAATACAGCGTAATAATCTAATCATAGGATGTATGACCTAAGGTCACTAATTTGACTTTTAAGGTACTAAACCACAAAACACAAGGGACTATCCCCCAGATGCATCAAGAACCCATTTTGCTATTCCTTAATAGCGAAAAATAACGATTCGCTATTAAGGAATAGCAAAATGCAATGCATTAAGAAATCACTAACAAAATAGCGATTTCTTAAAATTCCTTAATTGCGACTCACAAATTGCGAGTCGCAATTAAGGAATACCTCCCCATTCATTCCTATGGGTCTAGAGGCCCATAGGAATGAATGGGACGACATTCTCAATTTGCGAATCGCAAATTGAGAATGCGATTTCAAGGGTGCAGGGGTGTCCAAAGGACACCCTGTTGCACTCCTGAAATTGATCTGTGCAGATATGTTGCGCACACAATTGCCCTTAGGGCAAGTGTGTTCGCAACATGAAACTTTGAAAAATGCAGTTTAGTGCATTTTTCAAAGTTTTTGCAAATTACCATGAAGTTCAGCTTCATGGTAATTTGCGAGCCCTATTAGCGAAATCGCTATTTTTTTAAACTTTAATGCATTGCATTTAAGGAATCTCAATTTGAGATTCCTTAAATGCAAGTAATCACAATTTTGCGATTTCTTAATTTGCGATTTTTGTATTTGGGATGATGCATCCCAAATGCAAAAATACCGGTCGCAAAAGGGCAGATTCTGAGAATCTGCCACTTTGCGAGCGGATTTTACCTTGATGAATCTATGCCTATAACACAAAACATATCCCACTTGGGAAGTAATGATATACAATGTAAGGTAATGGGATTTTCTTTATGTTAAAATAGAAATAGACCATTACAAATTGGCTGCTATGTTAACTCAGCATTCCATGAGTTATGTCCGTGTTGTTCTCTGTTTATGTTGACATGCAAACATGTAAATGTGTGGTAGGAACTCGAACCAGTGTGTGAGCAAGGAGATGAGGGTCTCTGAAACACTTAACCTGATAGAATTAAACCTTTTTCTGGAGAAACATTACCCTGAGCAAGCGCCTACTTTGTACAGAATAACTTATACATGTATTTTATATATATAAAAAAAATATACATACATATATATATATATTTATATATATATATATATATTTATATATATATATATATATATATATATATATATATATATATATATATATATATATATATATATATATATATATATATATATATATATATATATATATATATATATATCCAAAACACAAAAAAAGGCGTGTTCCTGCCTCTTTTTTTCCTCGGCGGGCTCTCGACAGGGTCGCCGACCCATAAACATTAAATCACCTCCTGGTTATACTCGCTTCGCAGAAACCAGAGTCGAGGCCCCAATAGTGTGCAGAAAAGGTTTATTTGGCACAAAGGAAAGTTACCCTACGCGTTTCGAAGTCAGCCGACCTCTTGCTCACGGGTGGCGATCTCATCCAATGCCATTCCTTTTAAAGTGATAGTAACATGTTTTACCAAAGTGCATGTGATCAAACAACATAAACAACATACTATGAGTATTACATTGTTGCTCCTTCAAAACCCAGTGGTTTGAAATCAAATTACAGTATTTTGACACAGCGATATATACATTGCTGGACCATGCATAAGTTGCGCCCCTCATGGAGAATGCTCCAAGAAGGGCGGCACAGGTTACCCCAAATTTCTTGCCAAACGCGTTTCAGGCTACACCCCCTTTCTCAATGGCAGGCAAAGGAGTTGACACAACGATGTTACAGACACCATTTTTATTTTCAATAAGCCCCGCCCGCAGGCCTCCGGGCATCTTGGTACTTGTAGTGTCTGTCTGTATTGCCTCAGTGGGCTCTGTGTGCTACTCAAATAAAATGCAAATGTTAAAATCACAGTGGGTTGGTTATCGTGCCACCGTCCTTCACAGCGCTTACTCAAAGTCTCACAGGAGGGACCTCACTCGTCTAAGGTCTCATGCAGTCATGGACTTGTGAATCCGCTTCCATGCGGTGGGCAGTTTTCGTGACCGGGCGGGCCGCTATAAATCCATCATCGAGTTGGCTCCTTGTGAAAACAACCACTCAGGTAAGTTGCGCCACTCACGGAGAATGCTGCAAGAAGGGCGGCACAGGTTACCCCAAATTTCTTGCCAAACGCGTTTCAGGCTACACGCCCTTTCTCAATGGCAGGCAAAGGAGTTGACACAACGATGTTACAGACACCATTTTTATTTTCAATAAGACCCGCCCACAGGCCTCCGGGCATCTTGGTACTTGTAGTGTCTGTCTGTATTGCCTCAGTGGGCTCCGTGTGCTACTCAAATAAAATGCAAATGTTAAAACCACACTGGGTTGGTTATCGTGCCACCGTCCTTCACAGCGCTTACTCAAAGTCTCACAGGAGGGACCTCACCCGTCTCAGGTCTCATGCAGTATTGGACTTGTGAATCCACTTCCATGCTGTGAAACGCATTTGGCAAAAAATTTGGGGTAACCTGTGCCGCCCTTCTTGCAGCATTCTCCGTGAGGGGCGCAACTTACATGAGTGGCTGTTTTCACAAGGAGCAAACTCGATGATGGATTTATAGCGGCCCGCCCGGTCGCGAAAACTGCCCACCGCAGCAAGTCCATCACACAAATAAGCTGACATGAAATGAAAGCAGCCCCAATAATTACCCAAAAAGGTCCTTCAAAGAACCATGCCCGACTTGAGTATCCGCTCTGGAGACAGTAATGTCTAGTACAAGTATGAAAAGATCTCCAATTAGCAGCTTTACAAATTTCTGAAATGGGAACCTTTGTAAGAAGGGCTATGGTTGCAGCTTTTCCCCAAGCAGAATGTTCTTTAGGCCTACCACATAAAGGAATCTTTGCTAACTGGTAGAAATGTAGTTGTAGGAGGCTGACTTAGTATATGGTGCTCACTGATCTAAGTGTAGCACCCTGCACTAATTCAGACAACCCATATGGTGATTTTGATGGTCTTAGACAACCTTAGAAAGCTCTTTAAGTTGTAGCTGTGGAGAGCAGCCTTCAGGCTATGCCCAGAATCAGTGTAAAGCAGATTATGTTACCAGTGTATCATCTTATGGTATAGATTAAGTGAAAAAGAACGACATGTGTAGTTATACATTTTTTTATTTATTATAAACGCGCACTAACACATTGCAATATCTCCTACCCAGAGATATAGACACAATACACACAAATACTTTGGAAATAGAACAAGTAAGTAGCACAAATACACAGTGGTCTCCAGGGGAAGACCAAACCATATACTTAAATAGTGGAATGCAAACCACGACCTAAGTCGAGGATGGACCCAGAAGACGTAGAAGAGCCGGGGACCAAAGGAACGACCTAAGGCGAGTATCGAGGAACCCCACGGAGGTTGTGGGCAGAGTGGGAACGCGACTCTGTTCTCAATGCAAGTCAATAGGTAAGTCGCGGTTACAGTTTTAAAGAAAAAGGACGGTTCCCAGCGGACCCTGAAGATCCCCCGTGGAAGACGGAAGGTTGAAGAGTCACCCCACCCGTGGATACCCTAGGAACCAGGATACCTATACCAGGGAAGCTGGTTGCATAGGTGAGAATGGAGGACTTCAGAAAAGATGCCTCTGGCTAAGAAGGTGAAAGAGTCTGGTAGAACCCAAAGGTGGATTCAGGATGAGCTGTACCTGCAAGCTGAGGGGACAGATTCCATGCCACTGAGGAGTGACGAGGAGGTACGGAAGACGAATGCCCACCGATGTTGGAGATGCAGAAGAGTTGAAGGTACCCTTGACGTTGCAGCTGTGCGAACCAGGTGACACTGTAGAAGACCAGGAGCTGTTCACGAGCTGTCCCACGTCGGATGTCAACAGCCAAGGGGTCAGTGTCTGACAGGGGCACCAACAAGTCTTGACAAGTGCAAGCAACGTAGTCGTTGAAGAAGGTGCAGTGTCGGGATCAGCAAGGTTCAGGTGACTCACCACCAGCAGGTAAGTCAGAGCAGGCCTCGAGCAAGCAGGGGAGCCAGTTGGAGCCAAAGAAGACCCCCAAGAGGTCCCACTGGCTTAAGGCACAGGAGTCGCAAGAGAACCTCGAGCAGCTCACAAAAGGATGAAAGCCCATGTTGCAAAAGATGCAGCGCAGGCAAAGATCTTGGCTACAGGAGATGCTTGAGGCTGGAGCTTCTTGAAGCCTGAAGATCTCTGAGGGGAGAGTCAACAAGCCTTGGTAACAAGAAGTTGACGCGCTGCACAGGGGTACTGCTCCATAGGTTCCGATGAGGTATACTGGCTTCAAACTTGCTGTGAAGACAGTGCAGGCCTCAAGGGAGTTGCAGAACCACCACCTGTGTTGCTGAACCTTTCGGAGTCCATAGTTGCTCAGGGACAACAGACTGGTCAGCTTTGCAGCTGCAGGGTAATGACTCCTTCACTCCAAGGGAGATTCCTTCGGTGTCTAGGATGTCCACATGCCTTGTGAAGAACCTGTATGGAGCACAGGCATTGCAGAAGACTGGCAGGACGATGAGACCAGGAGTCTTCCCAGTTGCAGTCTCAGTTCCCAAAGCAAAGTCCAAAGTGTCCAGAGAGTTGAAGTTGAAGTGGTTTCTGGTCTGAATCTTGTTCCACAACGAATCTATAGACCCACCCACAGATAAGCCCTTAAGTACCCTAAGGGATGGGTTGGGCCAATTTTGGGTTCCTTCCCAGGGGAGTGGCTGGACAGTGGGGTGGATACTCCCATGTCCTTTGCCCAAATTTGTGCCAGAGCGGGAGCCAACGGGTCCCTGAACCCGTTCCAACTGAAGTATGCAAGGAGCGCACCAAATGTTCCCTTCAAAGTAGTCTAGAGGCGCTGGCAAACACCCCCACCCTGCTCCAATACAATAGTTCCTGTCTGGGAGGGGGTCACACCTCCCTATGACAGGAAACCTAATGTCCTGCCTTCCCCTGCTCGAACTTGGCTCAGCAGCAGGAGGGCAGAATGGTGTCTCTAGTCAGCAGCAGTCATTGTTTGCTGTCCAGGTCTAGAAGACTGGTACCAGGAGCAATGAGGGCCTCCCTGAGGACCTTTACAATGCATGGAATCATACCTCCCACACCATTTACAGTTTAGAGGTATGATTCGAACATGTTTACATGGACTCATACCTCCCACAATGTTTACTGTGTGGGGGCATGATTCCAACATGTTTGATACCAAACACGACAGGGTTAGTTACAGCCAATTTAGAGATAGCCATCGCGTAATGATGCATGGCCACTCTATGTATCATAATGACTGATGCAGTTACAACCCAGGAGAATGGACTCCAAGGGTCTTAGGGGTGTCTGCTCATGCAGGGGTATCCTCACACTTATAACTGAGCACTCTGCCTTCAAGATTGAAAGGTCTGCCTTAGGGGTGACTTATAGGTTTTAAGTGCAGTGACCTCAGACATAAGGAAACACATCTGTTGTAAGTGGTGCTAGCTCCGGCTTACACAGGCTGCAATGGCAAGTCTGTAGTCAAAATTTGAGTGGGCTCGCATGGGTGGAAAATACATGCTTCAGCCCATGGGAGACCCCTGGTGTACCTATGCCCTGGGTGCCTTAGTACCATATACTAGGGACATACAAGGGTACACCAGTAACCCATCTGGAGTGTACCTAAGTACTCACCATCTCCCATTTAGGGAAGCAGCATAGAGACTAAGATCCTGATTAGAAGGGCCCCGATCAGACTAGTCAGTAAAACACAATGACACCAGCAAAAAGTGGAGGTGACCATGAAAGCAGAGCCTACTTTCCTACAATAGTATACAGGAAACAATCTAGAAATGGATTGTTTTGATGAATGCAGGCCTTTTCTTACTGGACCTAATTTATGAAAAGACAGTCGGAATCTGATTTGACAGACGTGGAAAAACTGTAGGTGATGAAATAGTTTAGTTAATATGGAATTCTGAAACCACCTCAGGAAGAAAGCTAGGGTGAGTTCTTTTTAGCACTCTATTTCTATGGAATACTGTGTATGGTTAAGTAGCGTGTAACGTCTGAATTTCACTTAGTCTGTTTGCTGAGGTAATAGTGACTAAGAAAGCTGATTTCCATGCATGAAGTTGTAGAGAGGCTTCATGGATAGGTTCAAAGGGGCGGTCCCATTAATTTAAATAGGACAATTTTACGTTCTCAAGGATGAGACCGTGAATTAATCAGAGGAAATACCATTTTAATCCCTTGTTACTACAGGTATTCTAAGAAGGAGTTTGTGATGGAGATTTTCTATAGGCAGTTATAGCCAGATAGTGTACTTTAATAGAAGAAAATTGTAAACCCGACCTTGCCAGATGAAGTAGGTAATGTATTATCACTTCTTCCTGACACAAGGGTGGAATATGCCTGTTCTGAATACACCATAAGCAAAACCTCCTCCACTTAAAGGCATACAATTATTTAGTGGAAGGGCTTCTAGCCTCTTGTAGTATGTTCATGCAGCCTTGAGGAAGACCGAGATGACCATATTGGAGCAATTCAAGAGCCAGGCCGTTAAGTTCAGTTATGGAAGGTTGGAGGGCAGGATCTGGCACCCAAATACTGTATAGGAGATTCTGTCTGCATGGCAATCTTATGTGTGGCCAGGTTACCACACAAGAAACAGGTGAACAGGGTCAATGAATCACTTCTGACTGGGCCATTCCAGTGCTATCATCATCATTCTGGTTTTGGATTTGTAGAATTTTATGAGAACTGTGAGTATGAGAGTGATTGGAGGAAATGTGCAAAGAAATGTCCTTGAGCAGTCTATTAAAAGGGCATTTCTTTTCA
Organism: Lissotriton helveticus; assembly: GCF_964261635.1. NCBI lineage: Eukaryota > Metazoa > Chordata > Amphibia > Caudata > Salamandridae > Lissotriton > Lissotriton helveticus. The sequence goes on from NC_136068.1 coordinate 581,715,914, forward strand.
ACCCTGGTTGGTAGAATCTGGATGCTTAATCTTGCCATTCTCTGTTGTTTACGTCTGCAAACAGATTTATTCGTGGATAGCCCCAGTCTTGCAAGACCTCATCATTTAAAAAGAACCCTATTGTGGTTTTCTTGAAATACTCAGCAGAATGAATCTGCTTGTATGTTCTGAGCACCTGGAAGACGAACAGCTAATATTGTTAAAATTCCGGCTATTAACCATACCTATCTGGCTTGAGCTTCGAGGGACAGAGTTCTCAAGTGATTTCTTCCAGGATTTTTCAGTTAATATATTTTTGTTGTATTGTCTGTCTGAACAAGAAGGGAGTTTGTTGTTACTGAAATAAGAAAAGACTTCAGAGCTAGATAAACAGCTCTCAATTCTAAAAAATGGATATGTTAAGTCTTTTCTGTGTCTGACAATAATCATTGGGCTTGCAGATGACCCATGTGAACTCCCATCCTTGAAGAGATGCATAATGATTTCAGTGTTTGAAATGGATGATCCTGATGGAATGATATCCCTATCAGGAGATTATTTAGTTGTTTCCACCCTGGAAGAGATTGGATTGCAGACTGTCGGAGGGTCAACTTATCTTCCCAGTGGTCTCAGAATTGATTCCACAGGTCCTCTAGGCATTGTTGTAAGGGCCTCATATGAAGTCTTGCATGTGTAACAAAAATACAAGAAGCCATGGAACCCAGTAATATAAACTCTGTATCTCCGTTGGATGATGAGTGTGCAAGTGATTGTGGACGTTTATTTATTTATTTTAAAGAATGTTTATTGGCATTTTTAAATGTTCAACATATACACTGAATATTTGGCAACATCACACATAGAAACAAATTTCTCAGTGGCAGTAATAGCACATTGTAGAGGTACGCAGCTCAATGTTCCATAACCTAACCAGAGAAATGGCCCGATTACATATCATGCAGCCTATGTGCGTAGAGAGTTGTGTTCCAACTATTGTCTATCATGTAACTGCCACCTTCAAGTGTTGACCATAACTCTTACTATGTGTTACACCAAAGATTGTTCACTATAAATTACATGTGAGAATTTCCACCATAGGTCCTGGGTACGAATATAACATACGTATATATTAAAGTACTACTTCATTTATTGAAAGAGAATCCTAATTAAAAAAAGAAAAAAAGGAAAACGAAGGAGAAAATAACATAACATAACCAATAAAGAAGTAAATTAGCTGTGTGAACAGGGGTGAAGTAATCATAGCTAACCTAGCCTGCGATTTAGGGGAAGCACACCGTAGTGGTGCCTCCCAGGGGGTCAGAAGGGTAGGGGGAGAGGCCCCCATCTTTCTTAAGGATGCCACACCAGGGTGGAAAGTTTGCATTGTTTATCACCCCACAATCAGTATCATTCAAAGCGGCGCCCAGTGTGGCCATAAAGGCTTCAGTAGAATTTGTGGATCGTGTACCTTCGTGGCCAGGCCCTTCATCTAGATCCGAACCTCTCCCACTAGTCGTTTGCCCCTCAGGGTTCTTCCATGTCTCCATCACTCCCCTCCATTGTCCAGCTATTGGATGTTTCCTCACACCCTTAGATTCCTCACAGCTGAGCACTCTACCTTCCGCCCCAGCCCACATGATAACGTCCCTGTTCCAGGACTCGAACTGGGGTCCTCTCGGGGATTTCCATTCCAATGCAATGCGCCGTTTAGCCAGCCCCAGTGCAAGGTCTATTAGCCCATTCCGAACTTTCCGCTTTGGCGGCCTGGAGAAGAGACCCAGCAAGCAAGTCTGCGCAGTAGAGGTTAGCAGTCTGCCCAACAATTCTTTAAGCTTGCCAAGCACAGTCTCCCTGACATTTCCAAGTCATGTGTCGAAGTCCGCATCCGGGTGTGTGTACCTGGGGCATGGACGAACCTTCCCCCCATAGGTCACATTAAGGCGGTGAGGCATCATGTAAGCTATGTGAGTGTTGTTGAATTGTATGTATTTGAGGCGCGTATTGCAAGAGATTCTTAGGGTAGTATAGGACCCTTTGTCACTCTGTGTCTGTAAGGACTCTGCCCCAGGTCTTGTCCCATTTTGCTCTTAGCCTACTTAGGGGATGCACCAACGCCAATTGTAGAGCCACATAGAATCATTTTACTAGGTGCCATTCTGTCCCAACTGTGAAAAGGGCATGCAATACTGGGTGTATCTCCAGTTCGTCCCTCCCTTTATTCCAAACTGTGCAAACATACATGTCAGGACCTCATACAGCAAGAACTGGCCGGGGGGTAGACCACAGTCCTCCATTATCCCGTCAAACAGGAGCAGGGATTTATCAAAGAAGCAATCCCTGACATTGCCTCTGTCCAGTGGGCTAATTACTCACTTGTAAATATGGTCTGTGGATCGCCATGTGGCAGTCCAACGAGGTGCAACATAGGGGAAAACTTGGCTAGTCGTCGCTCTCTGCCCTGGTATCGCCTCCAGGCTTGAAATGCCATGCGCTGCAGCACGGAGCAGTACGGGGTAGGCGTCTTCGGTACCAATAATTTTGCCATTACTAGGCTAGGATGGGAGTCCGGGCACGACATGAATGTTCCATCCTCATTCACCCCCTCCACCCATTGCGCCAGCCACCGTAACTGAGCAGCAAACATATAGTATTCAAAATTTGGGACACCCAGCCCACCCTCGAACACAGGGCGCTGCAACGTTTTAAGAGACACCCTGGGGTGCCTGTCCTCCCACAACAGGTCTCACAGCAAGGCATTCAAAGGACGAAACCAGCTGCTGAGCATGAGAACCGGGAGATTAACAAAAAAATACAATAAGCGCGGGAGCATGACCATTTTGGATAGGGAGATCCAGGCCATGACAGGCAATTGCACAGTGTACGCCAGAAGTGTACACACGAACGTAATGAGCGCAGCACTCTGCCCAGGTTACCCTTCTTCAGATCATCAAGTGAGTGGAATATATGTATGCCCAAGTATTTGAACGTGTTCTGAGCCCATAGTATATCTACCCTGGGCGTACGGCCTGCTACCTGGAACAGATACGACTTTGTTTTGTTAACTCGGTGTCCCAAGAGGCCTGCATTCATCTAGAATTTGTATAGCTGCTGCAGTGCCCACTACTGCATCTGACAAATATACCAGTAAGTCGTCCGTGTACAAGGAGACATGTTGCGTTCGCCCTTCGATAGCCAACCCGATCCCATCTCCTCCCCGGCGAAGTCGGTCCGCGAGGGGCTCGATCGCCAGGGTGAATAGAAGGGGGGAAAGGTGACACCCCTGTCCAGTCCCTGGAGATACCCTATACCATGGGTACTCACAAACTTTCTCTGGGGGCCAAATTTACAGTGTGGTTTGTGGCCGAGGGCCGCACCGGTGGGGGCGGGGTCACTGGGGGAGGGGGCGGGGCTAGAAAGAAAACAAGCATTGCAAATGCAATAGGTCTCGCATTAGAAAAGTTGGAGTTATTGGTCTTGTAAATGACATATTTTATTTATTTGTTGGTTTTTAAAATTGCTAAATTGATGGCTTTGTCATTTACAATGCCAATAGTTATAACTTTCGCGAATGTGACACCTATAGCATTTGGAATGCAACATGTTTTGTATTTACGTGACTTAGATGGCAGCTCTGGTCGTTAGGCCACATCTCTAGAGAGCAGGAGAGTGCAGCAGGGGAGAGAAGCACAGCAATGCAATAGGTCTCGCATTAGGAAAGTTTGAGCTATTGGTATTGTAAAGGACACATTTTTTATTTATGTGCTTGTTTTGAAAATAGCGAAATTAATAGCTTTGTTATTTACAATGCCAATAGTTTTATCTTTCGCAAATGTGACACCTATTGTAACACAATATGTGTTGTGAGGGTGAGTGAGGGTGAGGGGTTGAGGGTGAGGGGTTGAGGGTGAGTGAGGGTGAGGGGTTGAGGGTGAGTGAGGGTGAGGGGTTGAGGGTGAGTGAGGGTGAGGGGTTGAGGGTGAGTGAGGGTGAGGGGTTGAGGGTGAGTGAGGGTGAGGGTGAGTGAGGGTGAGGGTGAGGGGTTGAGGGTGAGTGAGGGTGAGGGTGAGGGTGAGTGAGGGTGAGGGGTTGAGGGTGAGGGTGAGTGAGGGTGAGTGAGGGTGAGGGGTTGAGGGTGAGTGAGGGTGAGTGAGAGTGAGGGTGAGTGAGGGGTTGAGGGTGAGGGGTTGAGGGTGAGTGAGGGTGAGGGGTTGAGGGTGAGTGAGGGTGAGGTGTTGAGGGTGAGTGAGGGTGAGGGGGTGAGGGGTTGAGGGTGAGTGAGGGTGAGGGGTTGAGGGTGAGTGAGGGTGAGTGAGGGTGAGGGTGAGTGAGGGTGAGGGTGAGTGAGGGTGAGGGTGAGGGGTTGAGGGTGAGGGTGAGGGGTTGAGGGTGAGTGAGGGTGAGGGTGAGGGTGAGTGAGGGTGAGGGGTTGAGGGTGAGTGAGGGTGAGGGTGAGGGTGAGTGAGGGTGAGGGTGAGGGTGAGGGGTTGAGGGTGAGTGAGGGTGAGGGGTTGAGGGTGAGTGAGGGTGAGGGTGAGTGAGGGTGAGGGGTTGAGGGTGAGTGAGGGTGCGGGTGAGTGAGGGTGAGTGAGGGTGAGGGTGAGTGAGGGTGAGGGTGAGGGGTTGAGGGTGAGTGAGGGTGAGTGAGAGTGAGGGTGAGTGAGGGGTTGAGGGTGAGGGTGAGTGAGGGTGAGGGTGAGGGTGAGGGGTTGAGGGTGAGTGAGGGTGAGGGGTTGAGGGTGAGTGAGGGTGAGGGTGAGTGAGGGTGAGGGGTTGAGGGTGAGTGAGGGTGCGGGTGAGTGAGGGTGAGTGAGGGTGAGGGTGAGTGAGGGTGAGGGTGAGGGGTTGAGGGTGAGTGAGGGTGAGTGAGAGTGAGGGTGAGTGAGGGGTTGAGGGTGAGGGGTTGAGGGTGGGTGAGGGTGAGGGTGGATGTGGTGGTGGATGTGGTGGTGGATGCGGTGGTGGTGGATGTGGATGTGGTGGTGGATGTGGTGGATGTGGGGTGATTGCGGCTAGCAAGCTTATTCCGCTCACGTTATGCAGTTTCAAACATGATTGCCACTATTACTCTCAAATTCACTTGGCAGCAAACTGGTGAACTAATTAAAAGAAAGTCCAGGGGACTTGGCATCAGTGAAAGTGGTCTCAAAGCCGCTGGGGTCTACAGCCTCGACGTTCACACCAAGGTCGCATCTGGCCGAGAGCCGCTGCTTCACCCAGACAGGGGATTGTGTTATTTGGGACCAAAAATCCCAACTGCCAATACTATCGCCACAGCAACTCTACCATACTGCAGGGAAGGCGAGCCAGAGCACCCCTCCTGCAGCAGGCAGACAAACTGCGCCTGTCTGCGGAAAGGAAACCCGGCACTGCCACCCCAGGCCTTGGAGGATGCACAGGCAAGACCAGCTCCTACATCACTCACACATGCTACATGACAGGACGCAAGCACCAACTCTAGTGTGGGTTACATTTTGTGGCACGCTTAGTGAGTCCACAGATTTGGTTAGTTCACGCCGTCCATAGAAAGAGGCCCGACCCAAGAAGGATGTCGGTTGTCATTCACACTGCATGGCTGGATACGCCGAATGTACTTAGGGCGCGGCCCCGCAGAGGTCCCCTCGCCCCGCAGCCAGCGGGGCTGTTCGCAGACGAGGGTCCCATCACAGGTCCCCTCTCCCCACAGAAGGGCTGGGGGGCGCCGGAGGGTCCTTGCCCGAGAGCAGGGTACCTCCCCAACACACGGGTTGGGGGATAGCTCCCTCGCAAAGGCAGGGCAGAGAGCGCTGCACGGCCTCAGTTCTCAGGCCGGGTCATGTGACTTCTCCGGTATTTACTTTACACGAGCCCAGGCTTGGCTCACCACTGCTCCCACGGGGGAGCGTCTCCCCAGGCAAAGAACAGTCCCTTCTGGCCGGGATACACCGAGAGCAGACGGGGCCGCGGCGGGCGAGCGGCCATCACTCGGAGGACCTTGAACACGGCCATAAATCCACCGGAGAGGAGCAGAGGCAGCCCCGACACTGAAAGGGTGCCGCCATGCACACACTGCAGACAGACACGCACGCACACACCCAGCAGATAAGACCAAGCACCACCCGCAGCCGATAGACACCACACATGGCAAACAGCCCACCCCACAGCAGACAGACACACACACACAGGCGAGATACACACAAGAGACCAGACACACTCATACAGCAAAAACACAGCAGCCACACACCGCGGGCACAAAGGAGACAAGAAACAGCAGACAAAAGAGACACTGCATACAGACACACCGCACACACAAAGGACACAAGACACAGAGCAACCAAACAGACATGCCGCACGCACACAGCAGACAAACACACCGCACACACAAAACAACAGACAAGCCACACACCCCAGAAATGAGACCACCTTCCCCCCCAACACTGAAAGAGTGGTGCTGTGTGCACGCGCACACACACACACACACACACACACACAGTAGAGAAACGCACCAAGGTATTCAGAGCAAAGGCATCCGGCCGATCCCCCACACGCGCGGGCACGCACACACCCGACAGGATTCCACATATCCAAACAACCTGTTCGGCGGCATGGGGGGCCGCCCTCCCCGCAGCAGTCGAAGTTGTGGGTGAGGTGCCCAGGAAGTGCCCACGGCCCGGTGCCAAGGCAGGGCCCCACATACAAAGCTGATTGCTGTAAAACACGCAGACGGCGAGTGAAATAAGCACCCCGAGAAGGTATAGAATATACATATAGTTGTATCTGGATCATGGGATGCCTCTCCCTACCCGCTCAACCCCTCACTCGCTGCCTCAGAATACTTTCTGGATGTAGGAAAAACACGACAGTCTATGGTCCATTTTTTTATTCAATACAACGCGCTTGTACCGTTTGGCTTTTGTTTGTTAAACCAGTATTTGGACATTCACGCCCAAAAAGCAACGCTTCTGCGAAAGGAAAACACGCAAAGGCTCTCACTGTGGAGAGGTGCCGTAGATACAAGCGGGCTCTGCAGAGGCAGACTGCCGGAGGGCACATGCAGCAGGCGCCGAGCCAACTGCACACACCATCACAAACACTGGTCACAGGCTGCTCCCGGCACCCCGAGCAGGGCCGAACAAGGCAGCTCAGTGGTCCAGCAGCCTGGCATGACAGGACAAAGAACGCCCCCCACTCGCATCCATGACCCGAGGGAGGTCCCCGCCCAGAGGTGCTGTGCCCTACTGTGCAACACACCAGGCTGCGAGGGTGTGCGGGTGAAACACGGCGTAGGGGCTCAGCTCCCCCTTCAACCCAAACACAACAGTTAGCCGACTCTAGCCTAATAATTATAGTGATGCATTTTATGCAGCGCTTCATACAACCCATGTGTTTCTCGGCGCTCAAAATAACAGATGCTATGATACGGTAAGGTTCTCAATCGACATAGCTCGGAGTTTGAGGGCCAAACCATAATAGAGGTTAGCTACACATGTCTGAGCAGGAGGTCAGGGACTCCAAGTAGCGGAGAGGGCCTGTACGCACATTAGGGCAGCACATCGAACAGTGGAACTGTAGGGCAACCCTAGTCTGAAGCATAAGATTGGATGTCCAGTGACCTCCCGCCGCTCGCAAGAAAACACAAGTGTGCCAACGCGGGACCAGCACCTGGCTCCTTCCCCCTCCTTTCAGCAAAACCAGCTCCGAAAGCGAAACCTTCCTTGGGGCGGGACTTCCGTCTTCGGAAGCCCGCGCACACGCCCACGGGAAAGCAGTGCTGGTGACGCGGGGCTCATGCCCGAGGGAGAGCCCCGCGGAGGCTGCAAGACCTTAGAATCACGGTAAGGGGGGGGCGCTTGCATGTATGGTGTGGGGGGGGGCGCTTGCATGTATGCGGCACCTGGGGGGGCACTTTTATGTATACGGCGGTGGGGGGGGAACTTCTATGTATGCGGCGGGGGAGGGGGGGGGCTTATATGTATGCGGCGGCGGCCAGGGGGAGGGGGGCCCTTCTATGTATGCGACGGCGGTGGCAGGGAGGTGGGTGGGGGGCCCTTCTATGTATGCGGCGGCAGCAGGTGGGGGGGGACTTCTATGTATGTGGCGTCGGCGGGGGGGTGTGGGGGGGCTTTGTATGTGTGTAGGTGCGCTCCTGTGTGTGTGTGCCTTCTTGCCTGCATGTGTGTGTTCAGTGTGCCTTTCTTTGCATGGGAATATGAGGGACGGCGACGTGCGCGGTCATGAGGTAGAATCTCCGGCAGGAGACGCTCGTGACAGTCTGCTGTCTACATTCCCCTGAAAGTGATTACATTAGTTGTCTCGCTAGACGCAAAAGCTTCGCTTTTGCGTACGTCTAGCGAGACCTAAAAACTGTGACCATGAAGTTGGACACAGGCACCTGCAGCTGACGCGTTCATCCACTGAGCCAACAGACCCGGCATACACACACATCTCTCTTTCTCTCTCTCTCTCTCTCCCTCCCTCCTATCTCTCTCTCTCTCTCCCTCTGTCTTACCTCTCTTTTTCTCTCTGTCTCCCTCTCTTTCCTTCCCTCTGTCCATCTCCCTCTGTCTCCCTCCCTCCGTCTGCCCTCTGTCAGTCTCCCTCCCTCCCTCTGTCTGTCTCCCTCCCTCCCTCTGTCTGTCTCCCTCCCTCCCTCTGTCTGTCTCCCTCCCTCCCTCTGTCTGTCTCCCTCCCTCTGTCCGCCTCCCTCTGTCTTTCTGTCACACTCCCTCTGTCTGTCTCCCTCCCTCTGTCTGTCTCCCTCCCTCTGTCTGTCTGTCTCTGTCTGTCTGTCTGTCTCCCTCTGTCTGTCTCCCTCTATCCCTCTGCCTCCCTCTGTCTCCCTCCCTTCATCTGTCTTTCTGTCTCCCTCCCTCTGTCTGTCTCTCTGTCTCCCTCTGTCTCCCTCTCCCTCTGTCTGTCTCCCTCTGTCTGTCTCTGTCTGTCTCTATCGCTGTCTGTCTCTATCGCTGTCTGTCTCCATCGCTGTCTGTCTCTATCGCTGTCTGTCTCCGTCTGTCCCTGTCTCTGTCTCTGCCTCTCTCTGTTTCTATATGTCTTTATCTGTCTCTATCTCTATCTGTCTCACAACACCCGGCACTCACTCCCTCCTCTGCCCTCCACCTCCCTCACCCGGGCTCTCACCCCTGCTCTGCCCTCCACCTCCCTCACCCGGGCTCTCACCCCTGCTCTGCCCTCCACCTCCCTCACCCGGGCTCTCACCCCTCCCTGCTCTGCCCTCCACCTCCCTCACCCGGGCTCTCACCCCTCCCTGCTCTGCCCTCCACCTCCCTCACCCAGGCTCTCACTCCCTGCTCTGCCCTCCACCTCCCTCACCCGGCTCTCACTCCCTGCTCTGCCCTCCACCTCCCTCACCCGGGCTCTCACTCCCTGCTCTGCCCTCCACCTCCCTCACCCGGCTCTCACCCCCTGCTCTGCCCTCCACCTCCCTCACCCGGGCTCTCACTCCTCCCTGCTCTGCCCTCCACCTCCCTCACCCGGGCTCTCACTCCCTGCTCTGCCCTCCACCTCCCTCACCCGGGCTCTCACCCCTTCCTGCTCTGCCCTCCACCTCCCTCACCCGGGCTCTCACCCCCTGCTCTGCCCTCCACCTCCCTCACCCGGGCTCTCATTCCCTGCTCTGCCCTCCACCTCCCTCACCCGGGCTCTCACCCCTCCCTGCTCTGCCCTCCACCTCCCTCACCCGGGCTCTCACTCCCTGCTCTACCCTCCACCTCCCTCACCCGGGCTCTCACTCCCTGCTCTGCCCTCCACCTCCCTCACCCGGGCTCTCACTCCCTGCTCTGCCCTCCACCTCCCTCACCCGGGCTCTCACTCCCTGCTCAGCCCTCCACCTCCCTCACCCGGGCTCTCACCCCTCCCTGCTCTGCCCTCCACCTCCCTCACCCGGGCTCTCACTCCCTGCTCTGCCCTCCACCTCCCTCACCCGGGCTCTCACTCCCTGCTCTGCCCTCCACCTCCCTCACCCGGGCTCTCACTCCTCCCTGCTCTGCCCTCCACCTCCCTCACCCGGGCTCTCACTCCCTGCTCTACCCTCCACCTCCCTCACCCGGGCTCTCACCCCTCCCTGCTCTGCCCTCCACCTCCCTCACCCGGGCTCTCACTCCCTGCTCAGCCCTCCACCTCCCTCACCCGGGCTCTCACCCCTCCCTGCTCTGCCCTCCACCTCCCTCACCCGGGCTCTCACTCCCTGCTCTGCCCTCCACCTCCCTCACCCGGGCTCTCACTCCCTGCTCTGCCCTCCACCTCCCTCACCCGGGCTCTCACTCCTCCCTGCTCTGCCCTCCACCTCCCTCACCCGGGCTCTCACTCCCTGCTCTACCCTCCACCTCCCTCACCCGGGCTCTCACCCCTCCCTGCTCTGCCCTCCACCTCCCTCACCCGGGCTCTCACTCCCTGCTCTGCCCTCCACCTCCCTCACCCGGGCTCTCACCCCTCCCTGCTCTGCCCTCCACCTCCCTCACCCTGGCTCTCACTCCCTGCTGCCCTCCACCTCCCTCACCCAGGCTCTCACTCCCTGCGCTGCCCTCCACCTCCCTCACCCGGGCTCTCACTCCCTGCTCTGCCCTCCACCTCCCTCACCCGGGCTCTCACTCCTCCCTGCTCTGCCCTCCACCTCCCTCACCCGGGCTCTCACTCCCTGCTCTGCCCTCCACCTCCCTCACCCGGGCTCTCACCCCTCCCTGCTCTGCCCTCCACCTCCCTCACCCGGGCTCTCACCCCTCCCTGCTCTGCCCTCCACCTCCCTCACCCGGGCTCTCACTCCCTGCTGCCCTCCACCTCCCTCACCCAGGCTCTCACTCCCTGCTGCCCTCCACCTCCCTCACCCAGGCTCTCACTCCCTGCTGCCCTCCACCTCCCTCACCCGGGCTCTCACTCCCTGCGCTGCCCTCCACCTCCCTCACCCGGGCTCTCACTCCCTGCTCTGCCCTCCACCTCCCTCACCCGGGCTCTCACTCCCTGCTCTGCCCTCCCTCCTCCCTCACCCGGCTCTCACTCCCTGCTCTGCCCTCCCACTCAGTTCCTGCTGTCCTCCCCCCTCCCACCCCCTCTCCCCTGTGCGTCAGCCTGGCTGCCACAGCCTCCCGGGCACCCCAGTACTTAACTGGTCTTTAAACGACCATTTGTTTGTTAATGAGGCTTTGTTCACCTCTTAGCGCCCCTGCAGCTCCACTCTTGACTGTGGCTGGAATCGCCCGGGCCCCCACAGAGCAGTGTCTCTGACTCGCACTGCTGCTCAGCGAGGTGTTTGCTGAAGTAAAAAAAAAAACACACAGCACACACAGGTGCGATGTGTCTCGGTGCGATGTGTCTCAAGCTCCGCGGGCCGCCAGGGAAGGCTTGCCGGGCCGCTACTGGCCCGCGGGCCGTACTTTGAGTACCCCTGCCCTATACTCTCTGGAGATTGTTCTGCCTGTTCTGACCCTTGCAGTAGGCGCAGTGTACAAGAGCCGCACCCACTGCACCCATTTCTCTCCCAGGAGCAGCATCATCTCAAATAAGTATTCCCATCACACCGTGTCAAAAGCTTTTTCTAGGACGACATAGAGCACCGTGACCCGGATGCGGACTGGGCCTCCGCGTAGTAGAGAATAGAGTAGACCCTGCGAAGATTAAAAGAGGCATTGCGTGAAGAGATGAACCCGTTCTGATCCCGTTCTGATCAGGATGTATCAATGTCGTCATGTGCGGGACTAGTCGCCCGGCAGGACCTTACTTAGGATCTTAAAGTCCATGTTAAGCATGAAGAGGGGTCTGTAGTTCTTAACACCTGCCTCCGGTTTCTTTGTTTTCAGAAGGGGAATCACCAGGGCCGTCTGGGTGGAGCTGGGCAGCTCACCAGCTTCATACGCGTCATCATACAACCTGACTAGGTGCGGTGCTAGCGTATTAGCGAAATGTTGATAAAATTCCACCAGGAGACCGTTCGACCCCGGCGTCTGACCAGCCGCCAATGCATGGAGGGTGACTTTGATTTTCTGCAGGTTTATAGGTTCCCCCAGTTCTTCCCGGACCTCTTTCTCTAACACACGGAGGGGCAGAGGTTCCAGATAGTCTCACAGCAGTCTGGGGAGCCGTGGTCGGGGCCTCATATAGGTGTTCATAATATGTTAAAAAGGAATTGTTGATCGCATCCGGGTCATACACCACTTTCCCGGTATCTACACCCAGTTGTGTGATGGGAGATCCCCCTAATTCGGGGCTGATTAACCACGCTAACAGACGGCTCGCTCTTCCTTCCTCCCTCTGTACTTTGTCTAAGTAGTCCTTGTGGTCGTAACAGCGCAGCCGTCCCAGAGCGTCATTATATATTGCATATATTGTGCATCCTGCAATGCCACTCGAGCAGCGTCGCCAGTGCCCTGAGCGTTATCGAAGCCACAGATGCTCCCCTCCAGGTCTAAGATTTCCGACGGAGCTCCCTATATGCTCCCGTCGCCTGTCCCATACAATGGCCCGCACTACCACTTAAATGCCTCCCACTCCACCTGGGAGGAGGATGCTGTATTGATGTTGATGGGGAAGTAAGTGTCTAGGTGTGTATGCAATGATGTGCGAAAAGGATCATCGTCAAGCAATGCCGGATTAAGTTTCCATGTGGGGATTGGGGGGCACTGACCCAAAGGTTGATGTGTCATTATTAACGGGCTATGATCTGACAATGTGCGTCCTAGATATTCAGTATGTTTGATTGAGCTATTAAAGGCGGGATGTGGGTCCCGTACTCTCTGTGCCACTGGAGTCAAGCTATCCTTGCTGATGAGGGCTGAAAGCCCAAAACCGGTCCTAGGATGCTTGTTTCCAGTCCAGGGAGGACCTGGCTTGGCAGTTTGGGCTGGGCTATTCCCATTGGGCGCAGGGTCAAGACTGATTTGCACATGGCTGGGTCCAAACTGGAATGGCATGGGGAGCAAAACAACAATAGATTTAGGCCCAGATCTCTGTACTGGGGTGAATGTATAACATTGTTCTGCATTCTGTCCATCAATTGCTCTCTTTGCATATGTCACCCTGAGTGGGACGGGTATGCCCAGACGTGGGTCCCGTGCTCTCCATGCCACTGGAGTCAAGCTATCCTGGCTGATGAGGGCTGAAAGCCCGAAACCGGTCCTAGGATACTTGTTTCCAATCCAAGGAGTACCGAGCCTGGCAGTTCGTGCTGAACTGTTCCCAATGGGCGCAGGGTCAAGACTGATTTGCATATGGCTGGGTCCAAACTGGAATGGCATGGTGAGCAAAAAAAAGATGGATTTAGGCCCAGATCTCTGTACTGGGGTGAATGTATGACATTGTTCTGCATTCTGTCCATCAACTGTTGTTTTTGCATTTGTCACCCCGAGTGGGAAGGGTATGCCCAGACGTGGGTTCTGTGCTCTCCATGCCACTGGAATAAAACTATCCTGGCTGAAGAGGGGTGAACCCCTGAAACCAGTACTAGGATGCTTGTTTCCAGTCCAGGGAGGACAGCTGTTTAAAGAATAGATACTAACTTCTTAAAAGGTGTAGCCTTATTTAATGCTGTCAATCGCAAAAGGGCTCACAATGCCTGCTCCAGGTGCTACCAGAAATCGTATCAGAAAAGAATGGCCAGAGCTCCGCTACAACAACTGGAACACCCAAGACTTTCCAAATCCCAAACTTGCACCTATGAAAATGATCATGTTCCACACAGTGATACAACCTCTCCCTTCCTCAAACATAAAAGAAAGAAAATAGCAATACATTTAAATTGATTTCTAAAAATGATGCATTTTAGCAAGAAAGAAAATAAACAAGTACCAAAAAGAATAAAAACAACGATTAACAGCATAGGCAACCAACCCCAATCTCCCTGATAATTTCACCACCTTTCTGAGAGGATTAGGATTGGTCTCTCCAGGGGAGGAAAAAACTTGGACTCCAATGCCGCCTCCCACAGGTGCTCTGCAAGTCAGCCAGGAGACTCTGGGGCCTAAGGAGTGTGGCAAGGAGGGTGTTCTGTTGGGTTTTAGGGGGAAGGTTGTGCAAGATGCCCAAACCAGCAATAGAGGAATACCAGGAGCTAGGCAGAGGAGAAAGCTGCCTCAGAGAAAACCAAGATCCTTGCAAAATATGCCCCCTATAGAGGCCAGGAGGCCTGGTGAGAATGCTCCTGGCACTTAGGCCTGGCCACCAGGAGCCAAGAGTGACACATTAAGAGAATCGTCCCAACGAGGGCACAAGATATGCATCCTCAAAGACACGACCTTTTAACAACAAAAACGAGCAAGTGATGCTCATCTATGATCTCTCTAAAAATCTCCAAGGTGGCCCATTACCTGAGGGGTGGGGTGGGGGAGGGGTGGAGGGTGTTAGCGCAACATGGATTTTTTAAACTCCTTTGTGGAGGGTGTGTGCTATGCCCCCCTCCCCTAAGAGCTTTATACCCCCAGGTGCCCATCTCCGCAGGGGCCGACGAGAAGGAAAGAAGAGGGCTGGCATGCAGAGTGCATGAGGTTTTGGGGCCCAGTAGAATAAGGATGACCTACAGTGTGCTCACCAACCCTCTGTACTTGTGTCTGGGGACCCGGGTGGACTCTGCTCTGAGCCTCCTGCCCCGCGGCGGGTTGAACACTATGCAATCTACCTGCCCGCAGGAGACAGCGTGGTTGGACCAAAGAAGATGCTGGCTTCACCATGTGGGGAACTGGTGAGGCCGCAAGCGACTGGGAACTCCCACACAGGCCCAAAATGTCCCTTGCAAGACTTGTTTTCCTGGGGGGAACCAGCAAATTAAGAGCAGATTTCCGCTTTAAAAAAAATGCATGGAATGGGCAAGGAGCACCTCATAATAACCTGCTTCAGCTAATTAGCATATTTGTTTTGGTCACTGTATTCCAGGGAGCGTCAGGAGCACACTATCGCTGCTATGTGCAGGTATTGTGTGTGGGGGGGAGAGGGTTGCATGATGTGCAACCACGCCCCCAAAGTGTTTTGACAAATATAATTCTAAATATCCCGCAACCACAAAGCTGGAGCTTTTGTTTTTTGCTTGTACTCTGGAGTGTGGAGATCCCTTGTTATTAGTTCTCTGGTTGCATTCTGCAGCGTTTAGAAAGTAAATGAAGTCTCTGACATATATTTATGCTTGCTTTTAACTGCAATACTTTATTTAAAATTCTTGAGTGAGAAACTTAATGATGAACACTGTAATGCCCATCCTTATAATGAATGCTTAGGAATTTGATTATTGTGCCCATATGTTTTAATAGTGATATCATGGCGAATCATACCATGTGGCGGATACATTAATGTGGTGCCACCCTGACAAAGCCAGTAGGCCTGCTATATAAATAATGACACCTCCTTGAAGTGTGATGTTTCACCTGTTATCGACAGCGGTATTGTGATAGGGCTCAGGACCCACTAGAGATGTAATGTGATATGAGGGTGTCATCAAAAGTATTTCTATGTACCTGATGAATATACTTGTAACTGAATGCGTAGAATTCAGTAGTGTGTGATTAATAAGTGTATGTTTCCTTCATAAAAGAAAAAGCACCGACTGGACAATACTTTGAGTGTTGTGTGCCAGCCAATTGATATTATTAGAAAACACACCCTCCCCCGAGTAGGTCTTGGACTGCTCTGCCATGCTGCCTTGATAGTCAAGTGCTAAATGGGGGCTTGCTTCCCAGTAAAAAGACAATTGTGGACATATTACACGTGGAGGGCTCGCATCCTGTGCAACTAATAAACCAAATTCTTACAGGGGAAACTAAAAACATTAGTAAGTCCAATATAAATGTTTTTGTGTGTAACTACGTATGCAGATAGATATGTCTGACATACATATCCAGGATGCATTCATTAACTCTTACATACAGAGCATTAAAAACTCAAAATCTGTCTCTAAATCACAGTTTATAGCTGAAGCACCTGGGAAGTGGCAAGGTGAGTACTTTGTTTCCTCTGTTGTACTGCTATCAAGATGCCATCGAGCTCCCAGCTAGGATGATGCTTGAACAAAAGGAATATGAATAGCCCTTCAAGCGAAGAATTAGCTCTCATCTGGAGCTGAAAATAAGATGCCTGCCTCATCCCCTGAAGGCTGCTGCTCTGAACACAAACTTAGAATAGATACCTAGTAATACCTTTCCGGAGGTGGGGTTGCAACGCGGATTATACTGGAAAACCCTGTACGATCAAACGGGCAATTGCCGTGGCTTGCCGAGCTAAGATGGCGGTCGCACCTTGTGAGCGCTCCCGGAACCCTCCATTATCCGCTCGCCATCCGCCCAAGGAGAGAGCCATCCAGCCATCTTTTCGCCAACTGGTTGCCTGTCACGAACCTGGCCGCAACCTTTGCCGTCGATTTTCAACAGAGGGAGGCTTTAAGAGGCAGATCTGGCGACCGGTGGGCCTCGGCCGCGAAAATGGTGGGCTGACCGGCGAGCTCTCCAGCTCTTTGTTCCACTGAGCTTCGTTGTGGCCGGTGTGGAGAGGGGTCACTGAAGGGTGCTCTCCGTGACAGAGGAGGTCCAGTGGTGCGCTTTGTGCCTGGAGCACTGCTGGCCCACCCTGGGGCGCTAGTCGGCAGATACATGGCTGAGGGCCCGCCCGGGCCTACTGATTGGGCCGGCTGGGGCGGCGGGAGCTGTCGGGCGGGCCCCCTTCGCCGGAGATCGCTGCCATCATCTCCTGGGGTCTCCGCGGTGAGACGCACCCTTCGGCTGTGGTTTCGTGCAGTGGGGACAGCTGGGCACGTAGTGGCGGCCTGAGCGGTGTGGACTCCTGAGCTCAACTGGGGCCGGTGTCGGAATCACCCGGGCCACCCCCAGGTCTGTGCCCGTGTTTACCGTTGCTGGAGCTGGCCGCTGGAGGAGAGGCCCAAGATCCGGTGGGCCAATGGTACAACACATCACTTTTGGCATTGAGTCCCGGCCGTTGGAACGGGCCCAGTGGGAAGGGGCCCCCTCTGCGGGCGTGGGCGGCCCGGCACGGGGGGGAGCTACACCTTCATGTTTCTCTCTCCCCCTGGTTCTGACTCTTGCGCAACTCCATCTCTGTGGAGGAGCCCCCCTGGCCCTGGGACAGGGGGCGACAAGGTGGTGTCGACGGCTTCATCGAGCAGCGGCGGTGGTCCCTCAAGCCTACGCTCCTCTTGCTCCATCAGTGCCACTGCGTCCACCCGCCCAGCAGTCTGGGCGGCGCCTTTGGGCCAGGGGTGATCGGCCGCGTGTATCGGGCGGCAGGGGAGAAACTCTGCCCCTGGACCCTCCTTCATCCTGGGCTGTCACAGAGCATGTGAGCAGAGAACTTACACTTGGCATCTTCCCTACCAGCCTGCTTGAATCCCATCCTTGGGAATGGGGCCTGGTCTTGTGCGGCCCTCCTTTGGATTCCCTGGTTTGGAGCCCGCGTGAGACCCAGGGTTTGGGAGACCAGGCAGTGTCAGCCGCCTCATCAGGCGGCAGTGGTGTCCCCGGGGCGGGTACATTCTCTCGGGTCTTGGAGCTGGGGCCCTGGACCCACCGGACATAAACCATTTTTGGGCATCCTGGTACTGGGATCGGCGCCTTCCCTTCTGGGCGGGTGCGGCGAGGACTGGGGGTGTTCGGCTGCGTTTGTCGAGCGGCGTGAGGGCCTCCCTGTGAGGCCCCCCCCTCAGTGAACTGCATCCGGTCGTCTTCCACGGTGACCTACCTTCGCCTTTCGGCCTCATCCTACACCACCGCACCTGGTGTCTCCACATTGTCCGCCTTGGTCAGGCCGCGAACGGTTTCGGGGGACGGCTACCTCCACCTTGGGTCATTCATCATCATCAGCCCCGGCCTCCTGGACAGTCCGGTGGCCGCCTGTGCCATCCGTGCCCCGAGTCTCTTGGAGGGATTCCCCTCCTCCCCCTGCCCAACGGGGCACAGCCATGGGCCGAAATGGACCAGCTAAGACCTCGGCTACCCAGACCAAAATGGACCGCTTCACAACCACGGTCAATGAGGCTACGGGGGGCGCTGCTGAAAAGGATGCACCACCAGGTTCGGACCTGTTGGACTTGGCCCTTCTGGCAGGTTCACCCCTAAACTTTTTGCTTTTTATGTGTGACCTGGGGATGGTGATTTTTGGTTTCTGCGCACTTTCACTGTGTCCCAGTGGAAAGTGCGTGCGCACTCTAAGTGCGTGTGGTGAGATAGGCCATAGGAATGCATGGGGAATGTATGTGTCCCTGGTAGTACCTGATGCGTGGGGTGTGCAGGCCCGAGTTTGGTATGTGCGAACTCGTGAGATTGAATGCTGCGCAATGATGTGTGCGGCGTGAATGTGTCTAATATGGAAGTGCCACTTCTAGAAGTGTGCCTGTCTGTGCAGTGAATGTGCTGGCGTGTGATTGGCTGGAGCTGGCTGGTGTGCCAAGCTCCATGAGTCATGATGGGTCTGCCCCGGTGCTGAGTGTTGAGATTAGCATGTGTGATGTGAGGGAGTGGTGCCCCTGGGACCTGAATAGGGCTGGGCTTTCCCCACACAATGATGGCTTCGCCCCCTGTGGTGCGTCTAATGACCCTAGCCTGCCTAGTGAATGGAAAGGGTGGCTGAGGAAAACAAAGTACTCCAAAACCAGCTGCGACTGGTTTTTCCCCCACCCTGCACCCTGAGACAAAGGTATTTAATGTATAAAAAGGGGCTGTGTCCCCTTGCAATTTGTTCTCTTCTTGGATCCTGTTGCTGAGGGGGGCTGCTGCTGGGCGCCAGGAGGACCGCCACTGGGGATTGCCTCCCTGCCTAGGAGGATCCCGTGAGCTGGCTCTGGGCCCAGCCTTGCCCCCCCTACCTCCTGAAGAACTTTGTGCAGGTCCCTGGACTTTTGGGACACTAGCGCCTGGAAGCGCTTTACTTTGCCAAGCGCTTGAGAGCGCTTTATTCTGCCTAGCGCTTGGGAGCGCTTTTTGTTCTCAGCCGGTGCCCACCCGGAATTTGCCCCGTTCATTTTCCGATTATTGAGTACCCTGGCAGGTGCCCACCCCGCCAGGGACCTTGCCGCTATTTCTGGTTATTCCTCCAGCGAGTGCCCACCTGGCTTTATATTTAATTCACGGGAACCCACCACGTATTGCCGCCAGTTAGAGGAAATCGCCGCCGGCCCTCGACCAGGAAGTCAGGCAGGCCGGGGGCGGGACTGCGGGACACCCAGGTGACGTCATTCCCCGGGCCGCACTCTGATTGGCTGCCGACCCGGGACCTGACTTGCAAGCAGGAAAGCGGAAACCGCCGGGAGCCCACCCCGCGCTCCGGTGTGGAGGAAGGTTGCCTGCCGCCTGGAGCCTCTGAGGCTCCCCAAGGAAGTCCTATCCCCCGTGGTTGAGGGGGAACTGAAGGAGGGAGACGCCGCTGAATCACACCGCCGCCTGTGAGGAAGCCCGGAGCAGAAGGGAAGGATGCCTCTGCCTGCAGGTTCCGGTGAGTGGGGCGGGATTGTGCCTCTGTGGAGGAAGGGTGGATTCTCCTCCTGAGTCCCCAGCGCGGGACTCCAACAAAAGGCCTAGATACTGTCCACGAGCCCAGAGGGGCCCGTGCCTACCCCCCCCCCCCCCGGTGGCCATTTCCAGAGTTGCTCTGCAAGAAAGCAGGCAACACCAACGTCGGGGAACTTGTGTTCTTCCAGCCCACGAGGCTCCTGCATCACGGGGGCAGTTGCGTTATTAAGCCCGCAAGGGCTCCTGCATTGCTGAGGGTAGAGCGGCCCCGGTTGGCAGCAGGCCGCTCCCCCCACCCTGGGCACACAGTTCTCGAGCCTGAAAGGCTCCCACGACAGAGGCATTTCTGTCGAGGCGACGAAGGGCTCCACAGGGCAGTTATTTCTTCAGAGCCTGGGAGGCTCAAAAAGGGCACATTGTTTACGAGCCCTGAGAGGCTCTTGGGTTCCACATTTGCTCGAGCCCAGAGAGGCTCAACGGGACATTCTATTTGTTTAGGGCCACGAGGCTCCAGCGTTGGCCCCAGTGTCTCCACAGCTGCCCAGCACTTAGTGGGCAGCTGCCACATTTAGGCTTGTTCTTTAGCTGCCTGCAGCTAGCCCTGACATTTGGGACACAGGCGTTCTAAGATCCAGATAGGTCAGTTGGCCTGGGGACAGGTTATGTATTTATGCCTAAATGTGATTTCTGCGCAATTGTTCTCTGCTGAGCCTCTGAACGTGTTTTGATGCGCCATGTGCCTTGTTCTACACCGCTGAATGTATGTTTATGCATCATGTGTTTTCCTTCCCTACACCTCTGAATGTATTGTGATGCATCATGTGTAATGTGTTCATGCTTATACCCCTACATGTATAGTGATACTTAGGTGGTTGTTCTTCCTAGTACAGGTGATGCTAGGGAGGCCCAGGTTCCCTGCGTAGTATTCTCCTAAGGTGGTTAGGGTTGCGTAGGTGGTACTTACCTGTTACCAGTAATTACTGGTTGTGTGCTCTATTTTCTATTTGGTGCTAAAGTGATTATTCTATGTAACAAGTGCTAATTTCTACAAGTATTCTAAAATCTACTAGTGCATATTCCTGACAGTGTTCCATGTGGCCCTGTCTTGTACATATCCCCTGTAAATTCTGCCCGTGCCTGTTGGCACATTGTAAAGTGTGTGTTTTTATCTAATGTGTTTTGGTATAATACAAAGGCTATTTTTATATATAACCTTGTGTGGAGTTTCCTTTGTGGTGGGCCTAGGGTGTTGTTGCTGGGTGCACGCGCAAACGCTTAACTCACATTGCCTCCGGGTTTAGCCTTACTGCTCGTATCACGTTACCAAGGGGGTGAGCAGGGGTTATCTTGGTGTGTAACTCCCTTGCCCTGACTTAGAGTGGTGGTCTCTGACTGGTTTTGGCGCAAGCCTTGGCCAGCCGGGGATCCCACTTCTAACAGGGCCTAACCACCAATCTGCAGGCCATCCATACCTCGCAGTCCTCGGTGGAGGGAAAGATTGGGGAGGTCAGGGTAGACATGAACCTCATCCGGCAGGACCTCCGAAACACCATGGCCCGGATCACACAAACGGAACCACTTGTCAGTGGAAGACAACGTTCAACACCTTAAGAGGCAGGTGGCACGCCTCCAGGCACACAGCCAGGAGCTGCATCAGATGGCAGAGGACGCCGAAAACAAATTGCACGGCAACTACCTCCGCCTGGTGGGGTTCCCAGAGGGGGCAGAGCAGGGCCGTCCGCTGAATTCATCGAGAAATGGTTGAGATCCTGGCTCCTAGAGGGCTCACTTTCTCCATGGTTCGTCATAGAAAGAGCCCACCGATCCCTTGCCCCGATGCCCCCGGTGGGTGCACTGCCACGCCCAATCATAATGAGAATCCTCAATTATAGAGACCGCGACTCTGTCTTGGCGGGGCCCGCAAGCATCGATGCCTCCCCTACGATAATCACTCAATCCTGATCTTTCCAGACTACACTTGGGAAGTCCAGGGTCAGCACCGCTCATATATCCAGTATCGCCTCCTCCTCCCAGCACGCCTGAGAGTGGTGTTCGCCAACAAAACCTTGTTCTTTGACTCTCCAGCTAATGCATGGTCTTGGGCCACAGAGAAGTGTCCCATTCGGCCCAATGATCAGATTACTCTCCAAGACGGTGGAGTAGATCTGCCCGATCACACTGGTTTGCCAGACCCAAGGCCCCAGCACAACCACTCACGTGGACACCGTGGGCATAGGAGGGCCAGCTTTGAATCTCCGTTGAATCCCTCCCAGGCAGCCAGGCCGCCGCGGGAGGGCCACCAGACTGTGTGACGTTTCGGCTCAACTGGCTGCCTGGGCCGTGGGGGGTCCTCACCAGCCTCCTCCATGCCTTATCTTCCGGACACTGACCTTTCACGTAGCTCAACACTTCTCAGTGGCCCAGCCTGAGTGCATTTCTGCCGCCAGGCTTGGCTCCGCGGCCGGAGGCACGGGCCGGCTTACCCTGTTCTCTCTCTTCTGGGAATGGTTTAAGGACATCCTATCATGAGGAGGGGTCCTCGATGCCTTGTTCGATCCCAAGCGTTGTAGTTTGTTTCTGTAATGTAGTTACTGTTAGGGTGACAGATGCTTCTGTTCCTGAAGTATAGGGTGGGGGGTGGGGGTAGGGCGGAGGGTGGTGACCGTTGTCCCCTGGTTTTTCTTATTGTTTATTTTTTTTTTCACCACACCAGCACTAACAGGACACCCGTCTCTGGTATTGAGAGACATGACTCATAGTATTTGGGCCCCAATCATGCATCCCGGTGCCTGCGCCCTGGACAGAGCTCCCCTAAAGGGCCGCCCCCCCACCTTGAGACAGTCCAGTAGGATGACAGTCATGTTAAGCAGAATGTGTCCTTGCGCCTCCTGTCCTGGAACGTCAATGGTCTCCTTGACCGCTTCAAGCGATTGGCGGTCTTTCAATACGTGCAGTGATGGGGTGGAGATCCTAATGCTGCAAGAAACACACCTACTGGGTAACCACTGCCCTTTCTTAGCAAGATACGGGTACAACAGTGTCTGGCACTCGGGCTTCATACGCGGGTCCAGCGGGGTTGCGATTTTGGTGCAGTGCTCCCTTTCGTTTGTGGCGAC
This sequence comes from Lissotriton helveticus, assembly GCF_964261635.1. Taxonomy (NCBI): domain Eukaryota; kingdom Metazoa; phylum Chordata; class Amphibia; order Caudata; family Salamandridae; genus Lissotriton; species Lissotriton helveticus. The sequence goes on from NC_136068.1 coordinate 581,738,433, forward strand.
ACAAGTGGTCCATGATGACCAGGGCACCTTCGTTGCACTGTCCGGTACCCTGAATGGAGTGCCCCTTAACTTGGTGTCACTGTACTCTCCCCAATCACGATTGACTGCATTCCTGGCCGTCTCCACAGGACTCTTGGCTTCCTTGCCCACGGGCCCCATCTTCCTGGGGGGCGACTTCAACGCGGTTCCCTCTCCTGCGCTCAACACGACTGGGCCCCCTTCCCATGGCAGACTAGCGCATGCGAAACTCCTAACGAACTGGGCTGAATCCCTGGGTCTTTGCGATGCCTGGCATGTGTGGCACCCGCGGTCTAGACAATTCACCCACACCTCATCCGTCCAACACAAACACACATACACGTATAGACGCATTCTACATTCCCTCGACCGACTGCCTCTTGCTTCAAGATGTTGCTATCCTCCCTAGGGGTATATCGGGCCACTCCCCGGTGCTACTCACTGTGGGAGCCACCCCTGCCTCCATGCGGCAGACTTGGAGAATTAATGCGTGGTTTCTCCAGGACAAAGACTTCCGCAAGGTGGTGGGGTGGGAGCTAAAACAATACTTCCCCACAAAAACGAGGGGTCGGTGTCATCTCCAGGCGTCTTATAGGAGGCTGACAAGGCAACGATACGTGGAGTTGCCAAGGGCAACTCAAAACCCAGCAGCTCACGCAGCTGAAGCAGCTCACCTCACGTGAAGCGCAGGCCCTGCACCTCGAGCGATCCACCGCCCTGAACCCAGATGCCTCTGAAGTGAGGCTCCTTGCTCACATTCGGGAGGAGATTCACCAATTGTCGCTTGACGCAGCCAAACTTCTCTGGCGCTCTTCGGTCACCAGGGTGTACGGGTGGGGAGACAAGAATGGCTCTCTCCTCTATAGACTAGTCACCTACCCCAGAGCGAAACAAATAATTCCAGAAATTGCAAACCAGGACAGCTCGATGCATAATTCCCGGCCGACATGGCCCAGGCCTTTGCGAGGTACTATCGCCAGCTCTACACGGCCAGGACTCCCTTCCTAACCCTTACAGATCTGTTGCAGGCTGGAGTCTGTTGCCTCCCTCAATTGGACTCCGAAGCTCAGGGCAATCTGGACCGTCCAATCACCCCTGCAGAAATTGGAGACGCGATTACCCTCGTCTCGTCCGGCAAGACGCCGGGACCGGACGGCCTCCCCCAGGAATTCTATGCTCTGTATAGAGAGACGGTGACTCCATATCTCGCCCAGTTATTTAGGGAAGCAATACAGAAAGGTTCCTTCCCCTTTGAAACCAACATGTCCACCATTGTGGTCCTTTCCAAATCTCAACCACTCTCGCCTTGATGCGCGGACTATCGTCCCATCTCCCTCATTAATACGGAGCTGAAGTTGTATGCTATAATACTCGCCCAGCATCTTAAGCCCCATTTACGCACGTTGGTCCATCCGGACCAATGTGGGTTCATGCCGGCGTGTGGCACCCGTCATTGTTTGCGGATGCTCCATACAGCTCTGGCTTACCACGGCTTACTCACCCCCTACCTCTTCCTCCTCTTGGTAGACTTTGAGAAAGCCTTCGACTCGGTGGACTGGGGACTCTTGGACAACGTTCTGGAGAAGATAGGCTTCGGTCCCTGCTTCCGCGGTTTCGTCCGACTATTATATGCTCGACCAAGGGCGCGCGTCCTGGTGAACGGTGTTCTGTCAGAACCCTTTCCGAACTGTAGGGGAACATGGCAGAGATGCTCTCTCTCTCTCTTCCCTGCTCTTTGCCCTGGTGATGGAATCCCTGGCAGCCCTGATACGTTCCAGCGGGCAGGTGCAGGGCTGGGTGTGGCCCAACACAGAGATAGATAAAATCGCCCTTTACGTGGACAACGTCCTAATTTACTTGGCGGATCCTGCCAGATCGAGCCCTCACTGCCTCCAGATCCTCCAGTCCTTTGAACAGGCATCAGGCCTCCAGATCAATCCTGAGAAATCTGGTCCTGGTTCCCCCCCATATGTCCAGGGAGTGTTTTGATTGGCAATCCACTATACCACTCCATCGCCAATCCTTTAAGTACCTAGGGATATGGGTGACTTTACTCCCTGAACTTAGCTGGGCCCTCAACGTTACCCTGCTGGTGAAGCGGTCCAAGGCGGATCTGTCGAAACGGCAGTCATTGCCGTTGAACCCCATGGGAAGAGTCGTTCTGTTTAAGATGATGATTCTTCCCAGATTCCTCTACATGCTCAAAAACACCCCCATTAACTTTCCGAGAGCGTGGTTCCGGGAACTTGATAGAGTGGCTTCCAAATTCCTCTGGGGGAGTGGCAGGTACCGACTGGCCGTGGGTGTTTGTCGGATCTCCTCCTTTGATGGGGGCTTAGGGATGACCCATCTATATTTGTATTATCTAACCACACGCCTGCTCTCCCTGCACGACTGGCTCAACGGAGGATGGTCAGATTTGGCCTACAGACTAGAAATAAGAGAATTGGGCTTGTCCAACCTCCAGTCGACGATGTATGGGGCGCCTGTCCCGTCTCACTTCCAGGAGGTGATGCGTTCGGTGTTCCTGGTCTGGCGAGCCCCGCTGTGCCACACCGGGTGGACCTGCACGCTGACTCAGCGCACACCCCTGTGGCAGGGTACCTGGATCAGAGAAGTCAATGGACTGCAGGGCCTTCGGTCCTGGGACCTTATAGGCATTTCCCAACTAGGTGACATTTGGGTGGGTGACCACATGCGCTCCTACCAGGACCTCCATGCTAGGCATTCCTTGCATCACTCACAATTTTACAGATATTTGCAGCTTCGCCACGCTCTTCATGAACACTTAACGACTGGTATGTGGTATGCGACTCCCGGATCATAGCCCTCCCGTGGCACAAATTATGCTGGGGGACCTGGGGAGAGGGGGCTTCTCCAGCATTTATCGGTCGCTCATTAATAACACTCCAACATCACTTGACCGACTACGGGCCCAATGGGAGGAATGGGTGGGTTCCTTGGAAGAGGAATGCCCCTATGGCCCCCAGGACAGTCACTGCTTCTGCTAGATTGCGTTTAACACAACTCTATTTTCTGCATGCTGCCCACCTGACGCCGGCACGCTTACACTGTGCCGGGCTCCGACCGACCCCTTCCTGTGACAGGTGCAGTTACGAGCCAGCTGACTTCTTTCACATGGTATGGAATTGCCCATGCCTGACGCGCTTCTGGGGCGACATTGAGGAGAAACTCACTGAGGTGCTGGGGTGGGAGGTCCCACACAACCCCAGACACGCACTGCTGGGCATCACTGACGGGTTGGACGGGACCAGGAACAAAAAACTCTTTTACACCTCGGCAATTGTAGTGACCAAAAGAGACAGCTTCAACCTGGAAGTGTCCTGACTCTCCCTCTGTGGGTAAGTGGCGGGCCGGAGTGGACTGTTGCGCCAAACAAGAGAAGACACTGTACATGGCACGTGGCTGCCCCAAGAAGTATTGCAGGGTCTGGGGAAGTGCTTGGGAGGTATGGCCTGATTTAGACAGGGATGCTCCCATATCCGCCCTTTTGAATTTGTAGGTCTATGGCCTCTGGGTTGTCCAGAGTAATGCAAGTAGTACTTTGTTACCGTGGTATCTTGGTGATTGGCTGGTATTTCCTGTAAAATCAATATAAAATGTGTTTATCAAAAAAAGATCAAAAGGGCAAAATGCCCATCTTGACAGACCTGATTGTCAAGACAGTAGTGCTTTGTAAACATGTGCAGGGAACCCCACATTGCTGCATGACAGATATCGAAGACAGGCAATCCACGAGCTAACACAGTGGTAGCAGCCTTGGCTTGTATGCGCACCACTGGATACGCAGAGGTAGGATGCCTTTTCGGGCAGTCTGGCGCTGGCAGATTGGCATGCTTAATATGGCCAGTATGGGGACATTTTTTCTTCCCTGTAGGTTGTGATGGGATCGAAAACAGAATCCCACACATTGGCCCTTTAGAGATAGCGCATCTAGCACTTCCAGAGTGCCAGCTTGTCTGAGAAGTTAGTCCAACACTGTGGATGTGCGAAGGTAAATAGCGCCTTGAGACCCTCACGGGTGAGTTGCGCGCTCTATAAATCCCTAATAGATTGATTGCCTGAGTTTTTCCATTTTTGATAAGAAACATCTCGGATAATCTTTTGCAGCTCCAGTGCCCAGAAAGCAACAAAAAATAACTTCCCCCAAATCATCTCATTTTCATGCTACCAGAAACTGCTTATATTTATAGAAAAAAAACACCAAGGGCCAGATGTATGAAGCTCAAATGGGTTCGCAAACGTCGAAATTCGCATTCTCATTTGAGCAAAATGGTATGTATGTAGCAAATTTCAGTGCAAAATAAGGAATCGCAAATTTGCGATTCCTTATTTTGCGATTGCATTTAAGGAATCTCAAAATTTGCGATTCCTTAAATGCAATGTATGAAGCAAAAAAAATGTGCTAATTGTCCTTAAGGCATCGCAAATTACCACCAACTTCAAGTTGGTGGTAATTTGCGAATTTCTTGAAAAATGCCCATTTTTGCATTTTTCAAAGTGCCATATAATGCACATACATGCCCTTAGGGCATGTATGTGCACACCATGTGCACCCATGCTTATTTCAGGGATGCAACAGGGTGTCCTTTGGACACCCCTGCACCCTTGAAATTATTCTCAATTTGCGATTAGCAAATTGCGAATCGCAAATTGAGAATAATTTCACATTCATTCCTATGGACCTCCTGGCCCATAGAAATGAATGGGAAATTATTCCTTAATTGCGATTAGCAATTTGCTAATCGCAATTAAGGAATATTAAGAAATCGCTAAAAAATAGAGAATTTCTACATACATATCATTTTGCAATTCTCAAATAGCGATTCCTTAAAAATCGCTATTTGAGAATCGCAAAAGTGTATCTTGAAAGTAAAGTAAAGTCCACATTTGTAAAGCGCACAATCACCCGTAAGGGTCTCTAGGCGCTGGGGGGCCGTCGGGAAGATTAAGCGAGCTATTGCCCAGAGTCACATGGTGCTGGGCTAACCTGCCGCCGGAGCCGGGGATCGAACCCTGGTCCCCAGATTCCAACGTCAGTCGCCCTGGCCGCGGCACCACACCTCTCCCACACTTGATACATCTGGCCCCAAATATCTTCCCCAAAAGCACTTCCTCTTTCATGCTGCCGGAAACTACAACATAAGTGATTAATTTATAGGCATTTTAAGAAATATTACACTTTTATAGGTGAAGCAAATGGTCAAATCAGGGGAGCTTTTACATTACAAAAAAACAGTTAACACTGTAACCCCTAACTCTTACATTATTTTCTTGCCTAAGCAGCCTACATTGATCAATGACGTACTTACATTCCAGCAATAGTTTTGGCCAAGAAGTGTTCATAAAGCAGTGTCTTTTTACTAGGTAATGAGTTCGGCTACAGCCTATTGAGTACCTGAAATGAAGAAAGACACATAAACTATTTACTTTAGTACAAGTATTGTTGGTGAATAAAAACATTGGGTAAGCCAGTGCAACCTCTCAAGTGAAAGACATGTGCCCTGGTGCAAAACTGAATCATGTCTAAAAGTGTAAGTTGCTTGCCATTGTGCCTCTTCTACTAGCATCCTTAGTTACTCAGTCTCCAAACACAAGGGATTCCCTTGGGCCGTATAATGTAAAACATGGTATTTGAAAATGGAAGTATGGTGCACGTGTGTTCACAGGCTTACCAACAGTATGTGCCTGCCAATTCTCAGGAAAGCCATACAGACAAAGGGGGCGTATGGGGGAGTCATTGTAAGAAGGGAGGAATCTCTGGCCCACTAACACAAGAGTCATTGTGGTGTGTAACGTTGAGCCTTTAACCTGTACATATAGTTCGTAGGGAAAAAGGCTTTTTCAAGTGAAAGTCTTTTTTCAAAGATTTATGTTATTGAATATTGCCCAAGCAGATCACCTTACAAGTTCTAACAAATGGGTTTCTTCAAAAGTCATTGATGAACAAGTTACTTACTTTCTGTAATGCCTTAACAGGTGTAGACTCTATCTAGCCGCAGATTCCTTCCCTTAGAATACTCCCCAGGTTTCAGACAGGATCCACAAACTTTTTGTGAGCAGTACCCCTGTGCACTGGTCGGTGGCATCATTATGCTCTGCTTGGCATTGTCCACACCAGAAATGATGTGTGCAGTGCCTATGTAGGCGCCACCTGCTCTGGGTGGGAAAAGGAGAGGGGCCTGCCACTGACCCAATTGCAGTTCGTTAGCCACCACTGCAATTCTTTTTTACAGTTCCCTCCGAGATCTGGACCATGTGAGAGATACCCTGCCTTCAAAGGCCAGTCATTAAGGTAGGGAAAGACTGGAATCCCTGACCTCCGCAGATGAGGTGCAAACACCGCCATCACTTTAGGCCAAAAGAGAATGGGAAACTGAAAGTGCTCTTGGCCACAGTGAACCACAGGAGGCGCCAGTGGGCAGGCAGAACAGGGATGTGAAAATAAGCATCCTGAAAGTCTAGGGATACCATACAGTCTCCTGTGTCCATGACAGACATAACTTGTGCAAGCATGGGCATTCTGAATTTCTTCTTTTCGAAGAAGAGACTAAGGAGGTACAATTCTAAAATAGGATGAAGTCGTCCGTCTTTCATGGGCTCCAGAAAATAGCAGGAATAACAACCAAGACCTACTTCTGATGCCAGCACCTTCTCTATAGTTCCCTTGGTCAAGAGAGCTAACACCTCCTGATGAAGCAAGGGGAGGTGGAGGCATGGCTTGGATGCCGAGGCGATCAGCAGCGTGAGCGCCGAGCTCCGCCAAGGAACCCGGCCTTAATCCTGAAAATCGGCACCCCAGACCCCCCCCCACGCAGCCGCGAGGGTCGAGGAACCGAGAGGAAAACTGCCTAGACAATCCCGGTGGACTGCGGCAGCGACCGTGGGATTCCTGGAGTGTGCCCCGGGGCCGCGCTGGCTGCGAGGGGCGGCCTCAAGGTGGTGGCGCCTCCCTTTTCAGGGCTCCTGGACGGCGCCTTGAGCTGCGGAATTGCACAGCATCACCTGGTGCTTTGAACCCCAGAGAAGAGCTGTAGGGGCGGCGGCCGTGAGAGAATTGCGGCGGCGCACCAGCAGAGGCCCCGGGAGCATCGGGTTGGGACTCCGGACCCGGTAGGCACTGGGGAGTGGATCGGCTCCGGGAGGGCCACTCTGGTGGCTGTTCTGAGGCACCAGAAGCTGAGCAGCAGGGCGGCCCGCGCCGGCTGGCACTGTGGGGGTGACTATATTGCGGGGGCCTGGCCCCGAGCTGTGGAGGTCGGCCGGCGGGTACCAGGACCTTGAGCTGCGAAGGACGCCGGATGGCCTTGGGCCGTGGACAGGGCGCCGCTGGATAGCAACGGGCGGCCGGCCTCTCATCGGACCTCTGCTGTGAGCCACGGTGAGTCGGGGATGCCCTCGCTCGGAGGCGCACTGGAGGAGCCTCGTAAGGGCGGTGGCGAGTTGGAGGAACGTGGCCCTGACTGGGGGGGAGCCTGCGTGTGGGCTGATCTGGACATACGCCCGCCTGGGCCTTGTGGTGGATACGGGGCGTTCTGCTTGATGGCGCCCCGGACCGAACTGTGCGCCGCTCTGGGCTGAGGGAGATGTTGGCCGAGGGCTCTGGCTGTTGTCGCCCTATTGGGGCCTACACGGATCTCCCGGCGGAATAGACGGGCCCGCTTGCGACGCAGCAAGAAGCGGGTCTTGACGGATCAGGCGGAGTGGAAGGGGGCACCTATTGGACTCCCCGGACCTGGTGATTGCGTTAACTTGCTGTGCATCAAGAGACCCAGCGGCGTGGCCATTGAGGGGGCTCTGAAGATCGCCGTCATGGGCAATCCCCGGGGGAGGAAGGAAGAGGACCCGCCGCCCTCTGACGCCGAATCCCGCCTCAAGATGATCGGGAAACTCAGGATTTGCCGCGTGACCCGGGGCTCCAGCTTCAACTGGATAAGATTCTGGGCCGCCATTGCGGACTCTCGAACCGCCCTTCAGCAGGACATAGCGCAGGTGGCAACGGGTCTGGGCCTGCTGCCAGCTGATCACTCGAAACTGTCAGATCGGGTGAAACAAGTAGAAAACACGATCCAGGACATTGAACCTGCGCAGACCGCGCTGACCGCAACGATGGCGAGTGCCCTAGACCGAATAGCGGCGCTGGAGCGGCGGGCGGAAGACGCGGAAGGCAGAAATAGACGGAATAACATCCGAGTGGTAGGATTGCCGGAAAAGATTGAGGGGTCAGACATGGTGAGCTATCTGGAAAATTGGCTTAGAACAGTGGTGGCCCCTGAGGGGTTGTCGGCCTTCTACACCCTAGAACGCGCGCACCGCGTTCCTCGGTGGTGGCGCGGCTACTACATTTCAGGCACCGAGACTTACTTCTTCAGAAGGCTCGTAGGGACGGCCCTTTCCAGGTTGACAATAGCACTGTTACTCTATTCCCGGATTATGCACTCGACACCCAACGGCGCCGCATGTCCTTCCAGGCTGTCAAGAAAGAATTGCGCGCAGAGGGGATCCAGTACTCTTTGTTCTTTCCGGCCAAGTTGCGCATCGCCCTAGATGGGAAGACCTGTTTTTATGACACACCAGAGGAAGCGTGGGCATGGCTGGAATTCTACAGGGCCGGCAAAGACGGTCGGGAGGTGGAAGCGCAAAAGTTGGCTAGAGACTACCAGCCTCGCAGATCGCAGCGAATACGGCGCCAACAGCGGGGTTTACGGAAGCCAACACAAATGGCAGTGGAGCACAGGGGAGTGCTGGGCGCGGTGACGGCGATCTCTGGAGAATTGCTGAGGACCTCGACAACGGGCTCGGACATGGGAAGCGACAAGGGCCAATCGGAGGCAGAATCCTCTGCATCGGACAGTGTGCATTTGCCGCTGGTTACCCCAGGAACGGCGGACGGACTACTGGATGAGTAGACTTTGTACTCTTTTTGGGACTGGGAGATCTGATGTGACTAGAAGTGCTACATTGATTGTCGCTGTTGGGGGGTTCCTACAGTGTATTGGATGTATGGAGGGACAGGACCCTGGGCTGTTCTTGAATGGGTTGGGATGGTAACGGTAAAGGTGGGGGGTTACATTTTTGGTGGGACCTGGGGCGGACAAAGGGATGCGGTTTTGATTATCTGTAGGTTATTTGCTAGGCTCTATCCACCCCCCACCGGATGGTTCCAGTTAGACTGCCTTAGCTTTGCTTGAGGCGCATGGTTGGGTTTGTTTGGATGGGATTCACTATGTTGGTGCCTGTTCTTGGGGGGGAGGGTGCTGCTGTGGGTGGGGCGGGATTGTTGGGCGATGGGATTGTTTTGTCTGGGGGATACTGCCTGCCGGCGTGGCTAATTGTGAATGTGGAGCTCTTGCGTGTTGTGCATTTGTTTTGTGGGCCCATTACCTGGCAACCAGGGGGGGGGGGGGACACGCAATTACTACTGCTTTACTACTATGGGTCATTACCTGATGTGAAATGTGTGACCTGGAATGTACGGGGGTTGAACTCTATGAAGCGTAGATATAGAGTTTACTCCTATTTGGTGCGTAGGGGCGCGCAGATAGCCTTTCTACAGGAGACTCATTTGACTAGGACAGAGGGGCTGGTGCTGCAGCGCAGATGGTGAGGTCATCTTTACTACACCACTTAGTCAGCGTTTGCACGAGGGGTGTTAATTTGGATTAGGGCGGGGGTCCCCTTTCAGGTGACTGATCAACTGGTAGATTCCGAGGGCCGCTACGTAGTGGTTAGAGGACGCCTTTATGGGCGGGAGGTGACCCTCTGTAGTGTCTATGCCCCTAATGTGGAACAGGTGCCCTTCCTGGTGACTCAGTCTGTCGCTCTCGCGGATTATTTTACGAATCCAGTATTGATGGGGGGAGACTTTAACTCAGTTTTAGATGTGGCCATGGATAGGTCCCACCCTCCACTGTCCACAGCTCCGGTTCATAAACTGGCAAAGGCTAGGGCCCAGTGGCAAGATAACAGGGGGTTTATTGATGTTTGGCGAGCGCAGCACCCGGATGATAGAGATTACTCGTACTATTCGGCTTTACATGATTTGCATGTGCGGCTGGACGCGATTTTGTGTAGCCCTGGCCTGGTATCCTTGGCGGTTGGCAGCGAATATCTATCGCGCACCATCTCGGACCATAATCCGTTGTTGGCGAGTTTCTGTTGGGCTGCAGAACGCCCTATTCTACCGACCTGGAAATTGCAACTGGAGATGCTCGAGGATCAGGCTTTTCATGCGGAGCTGGGGGATGGGGTGGAGCAGTACTTTGCGGAGAATACAGGCCCGGCCACAACAATGGCCCTGGAGTGGGATGCGTTTAAAGTGATGGTTGGCGGGATATGTATTGCTAAGTGGGTGGGGGTAAGGAAGCTACTATTACAAGAAATTGAGGCTGGCGAACGGGCCCTTAGGGAGGCTGAAAGAGCCCACTCTGATGGTTCTGAGACGAGTGATACGGTCCAGTCCCGGAAGGAAGCAGTACCGGTGGTTGTTGAGCGCTTACGGTGCTTCGATCACAGAGCTTACTCAGCCCGTGCACATGCGGAAAGGGATAAGGTGGGCACGTTGCTGGCTTGGCTAGCTGACCCCGCTCCTAGATGCGTACCTATATTGGCATTGACCTCGTCCTCGGGACGTTTAGAATACACGCAGCATCAAATAAATGACCGACTCCGGTCCTTTTATGCGAGTCTATACACGAGCCAATTGCAGAATGGGGGGGTCGAGTTCCAAACATTTTTGGAGGACCTGAGTTGCCTACGGTTGAGGAGGAGGAGGCGGAGTCCCTTGGACAGGACATTACATTAGCCGAAATTCGCTGCGCCATTAAGCAGTTGGCGCGTAACAAAACTCCGGGTAGCGATGGACTGCCTATCGAATTCTATTTAGCATATATTGACGTCCTGGATCCCAGATTACTAGCAATGTATAAGGAGGCTAGACAGCGGGGGGTACTACCAACCTCCACTAGGGAGGCTATCATTGTTCCCCTCCTTAAACCAGGGAAACCTCCGACGGATCCAACCGCATATAGGCCTCTATCTATGCTCACCACTGATTATAAGATATTGAGTTGAGTGCTGGCCTCTAGGCTCCTCCCCTTCATGACACGGTTAGTTCACTCTGATCAGGCCGGTTTTATACCGACTCGCAATACTGCTAGCAGCATATGGAGGGTGATAAGAATCTTGGATGGAGACTACGGAGCGGAAAGGCAGGCGATGGTCCTTTCTGTCGATATTGCTAAAGCGTTCAACAGCCTGGAATGGCCCTATTTGTTCTCAGTCATGAAAGCATTCGGGTTTGGAGACGGTTATGTCTGCTGGACTGAAATATTGTACTCATCGGCGACCAAAAGGGTTCGAGTTGGCAGAGTCATTTCTTCCTCTTACCCTGTAGGGCGGGACACAAGATAGGGCTGCCCGCTCTCCCTGCTGCTGTTCGCCCTTGCGATGGAGCCTTTAGCGGCGAGCGCTAGGACGGGGGGGCGTTCCAAGATTTGCGACTTAACAGCCAGACGCACTATATCTCGCTGTATGCGGACGACCTCCTATTGTTTCTAAGAGACGTGGGAGTGGCCCTGGAGGGAGCGTGCTCCCTCCTCGGCGGTTCGGGGACATCTCGGACTGCGGGTTAACTGGCGAAGACTTGCGTATTTCCGGTGACCAGAACATGCGACCCGTCCACACTACCGCCTGATTTGGCGTGGGAACCTAGGTGTCTCCCCTATTTGGGGACGCACGTGTACCATACTCAAGAGGATCTCCTGAAGGGCAATATCGGCAGAGCGTTAAGGGGCCTGAAAGGTAGTATGCAGTTCTGGGAGACTCTACCCTTGTCGGTGGCAGGTCGCGTAGCGCTGCTGAAGATGATGGCGCTTCCTCGGCTCTTGTATTTCTTCCGGACCCTGCCGATACGGATCCCTGTTGCACTTTTTCGGCCACTCCATTCTGCAGTTGGGGGATTCATCTGGAGCGCAGGGCGGCGCAGAGTAGCATTGGATACTCTGATGCGGCCGCGAGCTGAAGGGGGCCTTGCCGTCCCAGATTTTGAATTGTATTATCTAGCTGCACAATTCCAACACCTTACTCAGGCAGTGGCATTGGAGTTTCGAGGGACGGAGAGGGTATCTGAGCCGGATGTGCCGCGGCATGTTCTATCCTTTGTGGTCTTACAGCAGAGACTGCGGACTACTGGTTTGTCGATAGTGGAAGGCGCCCAAAGGCATTGCTGGAAACGATTCACAATAGAATTGGGATGCAGCGACCATACGCTCCCGAAATACCGCTGGGCATGTGCACGGCATTGCCGCATGGTGGGTATTGGTCCGCCCTCGCGGAGTGGGAGGAGCTGGGCCTACAGATGGTAAGTGATCTGTATGCAGATGGCGAGCTATTACAGCACAAGAGACTTTTGGTCTCCCGCGCGGTCATTTCCTTCTGCATGCTGCACTGGTTACCGATATCCATAAGCATGGGGGCACTGGCCTCTCAGAGGCGCCAACAAGCGGAGCGTGCCAATATGTGGTGATGGCAGCGGGCACGTATAAAGCGGTTACGTGCTTATATAAACGCATGTTGGGAGAGGGTCTGAACCCATTGCAGAAGGTACGAGAGCAATGGGCGACGGACTTAGATAAAGAAATACCCGACACGGCCTGGGCACAAATAATTAAAAGAGCATGGCAGAGCACCAGGAATGCTAGGTTCCAATTGATTCCATTTTTTATATTTCACAGGGCGTACCTTACGCCGGCTAAAATTAACCAGTATTTCCAGGTAGACACAGCACTATGCCCCCATTGCAGACTACAAAACGCGGATTTGCGGCACATGCTGTGGGATTGCCCGCAGCTGGGCACATACTGGGCAGAGGTAACTGGTCTGCTCTGTGACCGGGCGACAGATTACTCCGGACAAGGGGGCTTGCCTCTTGCACTGGTTTCCACACACTAGCAAAAATAAGTTGTCTAGCAAATTTATAGACCTAGGATTCTTACTAGCCAAGAGGGAAATCACATCTCACTGGAAAGCAGCGGCAGGCCCTAGCTACACTAGATGGAGGGCGGCATTGCTTATGTGGGCAGGTAGCGAGAGTTCAGTTAGATTGCAGCAGACGCATAGATCCCATAACGACAAGGCGCTAGAGACGGCGCGGGCTTGGGAGGCCCTGGTGATGGAGCTACGGATATCAGATCTAGACACTGACTCAGAGTCCAGCGTGCTGACGGAGGACGAAAACCAGTAGAGTCTCCTCTAGGTACTGGGGGGATAGACTGCGCGGCGCTTCCCGACTTCCGTGGTAATCAAAATGGTTAATGGTATTGTTGATATGATGATATTTATACAATCCGTGTATTAGGGTAATATTTTGTTTGTAGGTTTGTTTTCTTCTCTTGGTCATTGCGCCGGCGGCAGGGGCAGGGAGGGAGGGGTGGTTGGATGGGGAGGGTGGACCTATACATGGAGTTAAACAATGGCTTATTGCCCAGTACTTCAATCATAATGGCATATTGTGGGGGGGGGGGCTTGACACCACAGCGATAGGTCTGGTGCAGGGACTTTACACCATGGACCGGTCGTGCAGAATTGATCTGTTTGATTGTTGGAATAATGTCAGTGCTCCCTTTATTACTCGATGCCGGGCTTTATGTAACTGTGATGGTCCATCCTTCTAATTGTTTGTGCTTAAAACAATAAGGAGATTAAAAAAAAAAAATAAGCAAGGGGAGGTGATCCTCCGTCAGCTTGTCATAAGTAGGTAGCAAGGGTGGGGAGGGGTGCTCACAAAGGGGAGTGAGTAGCTCCTTTGGACAAGCTGCAAAACCCAATTGTTGGATGATATTGACCTCCAGTGGTGCAGGTAATGGCATGTCCTGCCCCCCCCAATGGATGTCCATGATGGTCGGAGGGCATACTAAAGGGATTTGGAGGCTGCAGCTGCTGTAGGGGTGGATTAGCTGCCAATTCTACGTGGTCTGTGACAACAGCATCCATAGTCATGAAAAGATGTGAGGATTCCTGGCTAGGCATGTAAAGATGCAGTTGGAAGTCCCTCTCTTGACCACGAAAGGGGCGGAAGGTGGACTGGGGTTGGTGTGGGTCCATGGAAATGCCAAGGACCTGCCTGTAACTCCGCTACCCTTAAAGCGCTAAAGCGCAGAGCCCGCCTTTTCTCTGAGCAACCAAGATCCATCAAGGGGCATGTCTATAAGTGAGGCTTTGACAGAACCTGAAAAGCCAGTGGTTCACAGCCAGGCATGGGGCCTAAGGGCCACCGACAATTAAATCCTCTACCCAACGAATTGGCTGTGCCCAGTCCATATCATGTAGAGAACATGGCTGTGTTCCATCCCATCAGCTATAGCTTGAGAGAGTATGGCTTGGGCCTCCTCAGAGACCATGGGCAGTACTTGTGCAACTGAGTCTCGGATAGTATAGGAGTATCGACATAAGAGGCACATGGTGTTCATGGACCGTAGTGCCAGGATAGTGGAAGAGAACATCCATTTCCCAAAGGTAACCAGCCTTTTGAACTTCCTGTCCTGTGGAGTGGTAGGGAATGTGCCATGGATAATTTTGGAGGAGGAATCCTGGATCACCAAACTCTTTGGGGTGCTGGGTGAGGAAACTGCGGTCTTCTGGGGCAGGGCGATGGTGGCGGGAAATCCTCTTATGCACAGGAGTCCCTGTGCAGGGCTTGGACCTGGCCCCATCTAGGACATCAGTAACGACCCAAGTCAATTGGAGTAATGGTTCGGAAGGGGTGAATCCCCGCTGAAGCACCTCCTTCAAGACATTTGCTTGACTGCCACCAAGAGTATAGTAAAATCTAGGAACGCAGCCACCCTCTGCACAACCAATGTGAATGAGCCACCCTCCTCCATAGCCACAGTAGGGCGAGAGGCCAGGCCAGTGTTCTGGGGAGGTTTCCTGGCCAGTGGCATCCGCCAGATTCTCAATCAATCAATCAATCAGGATTTATAAAGTGTGGCTAATCACCCGATAGGGTATTAAGGCTTATTCGAAAAGCCACGTTTTGAGGACCATTCAGTATTTCGGAAGTGAGGTGATGATCTGGAGGTGCGTGGGGAGGCTGTTCCAAGTTTTTGCTGTTATGTGGTAGAAGAGGCGTCCTCCATTTCTGCTTCTATAGTTGCGGGAGTATGGACATGTGAAAGGGAGGCGGAGTGTAGTCTTCTCGATGGTTGGTGAAAGTTCAGGCAGTGGTTAATGTAGGCCAGTCCTTGGTGTGTGTGTGGGTCAACAGCTTGAATTGGCATCTCTTCTGTACAGGGAGCCAGTAGAGTTTCCTGAGGTGAGGTGTGATGTGAGTTTGTCGGCGACGGCCCAGGATGGGTCTGGCTGCGGCGTTCTGTATGGTCTGAAGTCTCTGTAGGAGGTGTGCAGCGATTGCTGCGTAGAGGTCATTGCCGTAGTCCAGTTGCCTGGTGATGAGGGCTTCTGTCACAGTGTGCCTCATGCGTAGGGGTAGCCACTTGAAGATCTTACATAGCATGCTGAAAGTGAGGAAGCAAGTGGAGGAGACGGCCTTGATCTGTGATTGCATGGGGAGCTTGTTGTCAATGATGATTCCGAGGTTTCTGCCGTGGTTGGAGGGAGTGGTCCAAGGTCTGATGGCCACCAGGAGTCATTCTATGTGTTGCTGCTGTTGCCAAAGATCAGTACTTTCGTCCTGATCTTCCTCATACCAGTTGTCCTCTGATTTCTCTAACTGGTATCCATAAAGTTTGCAGCCCTCTTCCACTTGTCTACCTATCCAGGACTATCACAGGACTAAGGCACTGGCTTCGTCATGGGGAGTCCTACCCGTCGGCAATAGAGCCACCCTTGCTCGACGCCCGTTGGGCTATGTGTCTGAGTCATGAATGACGAGGGGGTGGTGAAGCTGTTGAGCTTCTACGGCACCGGGGGTTCCATCACTGGAGCCGGTGCCGGGAAATGTGGAGATGACTCTATAATCGCTGCTCCGGATCCATTCACAAGGGACCCAACTGGTGCTGGGACAAACTACGCAGCAGAAGATTAGCAGGGGGCCCTCCTGAGACTGCAGGGCCCGAAGATGATTAAGCTGGGACAGGCCGAAAAAAATATTGTGCATGGCCTCGTAAAATGTATGTAACTGGGCTGCTCTGGCTCCCAGAAACTCTGGGAGCCGCTGAGACAGACTGGGCGAAGGCTCCATCACAGAGCTTGGCCTCAAGTGCTGACGCTTCCTCCTCTCATCAGATGACTTTGACGGACGTGGCGAAGTTGAAGATTTCTTTGACTTCTTCCTCTTCTTGCGAACTTTCTCAAAGACCTCAACTTCCTCTTGACCACAATTCTGAGTATCGCGCAGTGAGGAGCTTAAGGGACCCCTCCCATAAGTCCTTGGGGTGCTTGGAAATCAATGCAGATCTTGGCATAGTGGTCAAGCTTTAAACACCAGAGGCACACCAAATGTGGGTCCGTCACCAACATCTGTCAGGGACAGGCACCACACAGCTTGAAACCAACTTTTCCAACTGACATCCTCGATTAACAAAAAGTTGAAGAAAAGTCAGTGAAAAAAGACTGGAGGTAGCTCTTCCCGAATCTTTTCGGACTGGGGCGGAAAAAAAAGAACAGACGCTTGGATGGAGACTATATAGGCACACGCGCACATCACTTCCACTGCGGTGACGCCATGAGGAGCATTACGCCACTTACCAGAGCACAGGAGTACTGAACACAAAATGTTTCTGGATCTAGTCCAACCCCTGGAGAATATTCGAAGGTAAGGAATCTGCAGCTTGAAGTCTCTATCAGATACACTTTTCTCTAACGTGCCACTTCCCTTGGCTTAGGGTAGTTTCCCCTTTCTCCCCTATCAAATGTTAAGGATGAACACATTATAACAATTAACCATTTCATTGGATAGGATGGGTAGCAACCACTACATACCTGAGAGGCAGACCAAGAGGTTATCTCCACATGAACATATTTTTCAGGAAATGTTAAAGAACATATTTTCCTATGCATGGCTGTCCAAACACTACTGGCCATGTGTGATGTCAATATTGCTGCATCGCTAATTTCATACAATTGAGGGTTAACATGGATGGTATTCTAGTAAAGATTAGCAGTTGTCTGTTTGTCTTTCTGTTGACAATCTTGATGGACTATTAGCCACCTAGCTATTTCAAATGTTGTTAAAGAATACTTTTCTTTGGCTATTCCATGAGCAAAATATAACCAAGCAGTCATTCAAATACTTTTCCACATAGAAAATGGGCTCTTCCTGAAAACTGACAAAACATTTTTGGGAGTCCACTGAAATTTGGAGATTTTTCTAGTCAAAATGTGCTAAAGAATGCTCTTCTTTCTTGGCTCTTCTCAGAGCAAAATGTAACACACATAGACATTCAAACACATAGAAACTGGGATTTTGCTGAAAACTGGCAAAGAAAAATTTGGAGTCCATTGAAATTTGGAGTTTTCTAGTTGTCTAGCAAATTTATAGACCTAGGATTCTTACTAGCCAAGAGGGAAATCACATCTCACTGGAAAGCAGCGGCAGGCCCTAGCTACACTAGATGGAGGGCGGCATTGCTTATGTGGGCAGGTAGCGAGAGTTCAGTTAGATTGCAGCAGACGCATAGATCCCATAACGACAAGGCGCTAGAGACGGCGCGGGCTTGGGAGGCCCTGGTGATGGAGCTACGGATATCAGATCTAGACACTGACTCAGAGTCCAGCGTGCTGACGGAGGACGAAAACCAGTAGAGTCTCCTCTAGGTACTGGGGGGATAGACTGCGCGGCGCTTCCCGACTTCCGTGGTAATCAAAATGGTTAATGGTATTGTTGATATGATGATATTTATACAATCCGTGTATTAGGGTAATATTTTGTTTGTAGGTTTGTTTTCTTCTCTTGGTCATTGCGCCGGCGGCAGGGGCAGGGAGGGAGGGGTGGTTGGATGGGGAGGGTGGACCTATACATGGAGTTAAACAATGGCTTATTGCCCAGTACTTCAATCATAATGGCATATTGTGGGGGGGGGGGCTTGACACCACAGCGATAGGTCTGGTGCAGGGACTTTACACCATGGACCGGTCGTGCAGAATTGATCTGTTTGATTGTTGGAATAATGTCAGTGCTCCCTTTATTACTCGATGCCGGGCTTTATGTAACTGTGATGGTCCATCCTTCTAATTGTTTGTGCTTAAAACAATAAGGAGATTAAAAAAAAAAAATAAGCAAGGGGAGGTGATCCTCCGTCAGCTTGTCATAAGTAGGTAGCAAGGGTGGGGAGGGGTGCTCACAAAGGGGAGTGAGTAGCTCCTTTGGACAAGCTGCAAAACCCAATTGTTGGATGATATTGACCTCCAGTGGTGCAGGTAATGGCATGTCCTGCCCCCCCCAATGGATGTCCATGATGGTCGGAGGGCATACTAAAGGGATTTGGAGGCTGCAGCTGCTGTAGGGGTGGATTAGCTGCCAATTCTACGTGGTCTGTGACAACAGCATCCATAGTCATGAAAAGATGTGAGGATTCCTGGCTAGGCATGTAAAGATGCAGTTGGAAGTCCCTCTCTTGACCACGAAAGGGGCGGAAGGTGGACTGGGGTTGGTGTGGGTCCATGGAAATGCCAAGGACCTGCCTGTAACTCCGCTACCCTTAAAGCGCTAAAGCGCAGAGCCCGCCTTTTCTCTGAGCAACCAAGATCCATCAAGGGGCATGTCTATAAGTGAGGCTTTGACAGAACCTGAAAAGCCAGTGGTTCACAGCCAGGCATGGGGCCTAAGGGCCACCGACAATTAAATCCTCTACCCAACGAATTGGCTGTGCCCAGTCCATATCATGTAGAGAACATGGCTGTGTTCCATCCCATCAGCTATAGCTTGAGAGAGTATGGCTTGGGCCTCCTCAGAGACCATGGGCAGTACTTGTGCAACTGAGTCTCGGATAGTATAGGAGTATCGACATAAGAGGCACATGGTGTTCATGGACCGTAGTGCCAGGATAGTGGAAGAGAACATCCATTTCCCAAAGGTAACCAGCCTTTTGAACTTCCTGTCCTGTGGAGTGGTAGGGAATGTGCCATGGATAATTTTGGAGGAGGAATCCTGGATCACCAAACTCTTTGGGGTGCTGGGTGAGGAAACTGCGGTCTTCTGGGGCAGGGCGATGGTGGCGGGAAATCCTCTTATGCACAGGAGTCCCTGTGCAGGGCTTGGACCTGGCCCCATCTAGGACATCAGTAACGACCCAAGTCAATTGGAGTAATGGTTCGGAAGGGGTGAATCCCCGCTGAAGCACCTCCTTCAAGACATTTG
Organism: Lissotriton helveticus; assembly: GCF_964261635.1. Lineage (NCBI taxonomy): Eukaryota > Metazoa > Chordata > Amphibia > Caudata > Salamandridae > Lissotriton > Lissotriton helveticus. The sequence continues at coordinate 581,757,790 of NC_136068.1, forward strand.
CTTGACTGCCACCAAGAGTATAGTAAAATCTAGGAACGCAGCCACCCTCTGCACAACCAATGTGAATGAGCCACCCTCCTCCATAGCCACAGTAGGGCGAGAGGCCAGGCCAGTGTTCTGGGGAGGTTTCCTGGCCAGTGGCATCCGCCAGATTCTCAATCAATCAATCAATCAGGATTTATAAAGTGTGGCTAATCACCCGATAGGGTATTAAGGCTTATTCGAAAAGCCACGTTTTGAGGACCATTCAGTATTTCGGAAGTGAGGTGATGATCTGGAGGTGCGTGGGGAGGCTGTTCCAAGTTTTTGCTGTTATGTGGTAGAAGAGGCGTCCTCCATTTCTGCTTCTATAGTTGCGGGAGTATGGACATGTGAAAGGGAGGCGGAGTGTAGTCTTCTCGATGGTTGGTGAAAGTTCAGGCAGTGGTTAATGTAGGCCAGTCCTTGGTGTGTGTGTGGGTCAACAGCTTGAATTGGCATCTCTTCTGTACAGGGAGCCAGTAGAGTTTCCTGAGGTGAGGTGTGATGTGAGTTTGTCGGCGACGGCCCAGGATGGGTCTGGCTGCGGCGTTCTGTATGGTCTGAAGTCTCTGTAGGAGGCGTGCAGCGATTGCTGCGTAGAGGTCATTGCCGTAGTCCAGTTGCCTGGTGATGAGGGCTTCTGTCACAGTGTGCCTCATGCGTAGGGGTAGCCACTTGAAGATCTTACATAGCATGCTGAAAGTGAGGAAGCAAGTGGAGGAGACGGCCTTGATCTGTGATTGCATGGGGAGCTTGTTGTCAATGATGATTCCGAGGTTTCTGCCGTGGTTGGAGGGAGTGGTCCAAGGTCTGATGGCCACCAGGAGTCATTCTATGTGTTGCTGCTGTTGCCAAAGATCAGTACTTTCGTCCTGATCTTCCTCATACCAGTTGTCCTCTGATTTCTCTAACTGGTATCCATAAAGTTTGCAGCCCTCTTCCACTTGTCTACCTATCCAGGACTATCACAGGACTAAGGCACTGGCTTCGTCATGGGGAGTCCTACCCGTCGGCAATAGAGCCACCCTTGCTCGACGCCCGTTGGGCTATGTGTCTGAGTCATGAATGACGAGGGGGTGGTGAAGCTGTTGAGCTTCTACGGCACCGGGGGTTCCATCACTGGAGCCGGTGCCGGGAAATGTGGAGATGACTCTATAATCGCTGCTCCGGATCCATTCACAAGGGACCCAACTGGTGCTGGGACAAACTACGCAGCAGAAGATTAGCAGGGGGCCCTCCTGAGACTGCAGGGCCCGAAGATGATTAAGCTGGGACAGGCCGAAAAAAATATTGTGCATGGCCTCGTAAAATGTATGTAACTGGGCTGCTCTGGCTCCCAGAAACTCTGGGAGCCGCTGAGACAGACTGGGCGAAGGCTCCATCACAGAGCTTGGCCTCAAGTGCTGACGCTTCCTCCTCTCATCAGATGACTTTGACGGACGTGGCGAAGTTGAAGATTTCTTTGACTTCTTCCTCTTCTTGCGAACTTTCTCAAAGACCTCAACTTCCTCTTGACCACAATTCTGAGTATCGCGCAGTGAGGAGCTTAAGGGACCCCTCCCATAAGTCCTTGGGGTGCTTGGAAATCAATGCAGATCTTGGCATAGTGGTCAAGCTTTAAACACCAGAGGCACACCAAATGTGGGTCCGTCACCAACATCTGTCAGGGACAGGCACCACACAGCTTGAAACCAACTTTTCCAACTGACATCCTCGATTAACAAAAAGTTGAAGAAAAGTCAGTGAAAAAAGACTGGAGGTAGCTCTTCCCGAATCTTTTCGGACTGGGGCGGAAAAAAAAGAACAGACGCTTGGATGGAGACTATATAGGCACACGCGCACATCACTTCCACTGCGGTGACGCCATGAGGAGCATTACGCCACTTACCAGAGCACAGGAGTACTGAACACAAAATGTTTCTGGATCTAGTCCAACCCCTGGAGAATATTCGAAGGTAAGGAATCTGCAGCTTGAAGTCTCTATCAGATACACTTTTCTCTAACGTGCCACTTCCCTTGGCTTAGGGTAGTTTCCCCTTTCTCCCCTATCAAATGTTAAGGATGAACACATTATAACAATTAACCATTTCATTGGATAGGATGGGTAGCAACCACTACATACCTGAGAGGCAGACCAAGAGGTTATCTCCACATGAACATATTTTTCAGGAAATGTTAAAGAACATATTTTCCTATGCATGGCTGTCCAAACACTACTGGCCATGTGTGATGTCAATATTGCTGCATCGCTAATTTCATACAATTGAGGGTTAACATGGATGGTATTCTAGTAAAGATTAGCAGTTGTCTGTTTGTCTTTCTGTTGACAATCTTGATGGACTATTAGCCACCTAGCTATTTCAAATGTTGTTAAAGAATACTTTTCTATGGCTATTCCATGAGCAAAATATAACCAAGCAGTCATTCAAATACTTTTCCACATAGAAAATGGGCTCTTCCTGAAAACTGACAAAACCTTTTTGGGAGTCCACTGAAATTTGGAGATTTTTCTAGTCAAAATGTGCTAAAGAATGCTCTTCTTTCTTGGCTCTTCTCAGAGCAAAATGTAACACACATAGACATTCAAACACATAGAAACTGGGATTTTGCTGAAAACTGGCAAAGAAAAATTTGGAGTCCATTGAAATTTGGAGTTTTCTAGAGGCGTACCTTCAGATTTATTTTATTTGTATGTTTTATATAGCACTAGCTAGACCTGAAAGTCTCAGAGCTCTTTACATATAATGCGAGATAATTTGATTGGAGTACATACATATATACAGACAAAGAAAATTGTTAGGCAGTCAAGGTAATTACAATAAGCAGACATCAGAACAGCATATGTTAATGGAGTAAATGACATAGTAGACAGCTGGAAACAATCAATTGACTGCTGCAACAGGTTTAGTTGGTTACGGTGTGAGCTTTGGGAACATAGCTCAGTTTGTGTGCGTGTTGAAGTATTTGTAGAGCAGAAGGGATTTAAGGCCCTGTTTGAAACAGGAGAAGGAGGGGTTGCAGCAGAAACCCTAGGTGAATTTCCAGAGAATGAACGTTTCTGGCAGGATTTCTTTTTCAGTTTGGGAGGTATGAGAAGAAGTGAGTTGGAGTCCTGGCTCTTCCTGCTTTCGAACGTTTGGTATCTAGATAGTTGGGGTTCTGCATGTGAAGGGCTTTGTAGGTGATGTAAGCAGTCTTGTAGATACATCTTCCTTTGATGAGAAGTCAATTGATGTTCTTGAGGGTCAATGAGATGTGCTTCAACCGTTTAAATCCTGTTAAGAGCAATGCAACCATATTGTAAACTGTTCTTAGAAGGGCAAGGTGATTTTTCAGAGATCATGTGAAGATGATGTTGCCATAATTCAGTTTTGAGAGGACTAGAGATTGCACTACTGTCTTAAAATCATCAGGGGGAATAAACGGTATGATTTTCTTGAGATGTATTAGTGAGTTGCTGATGTGGTCCTTCCTTGAAATGTTTTTGTCCAGGGTGATGACCAAGGACTTTACAGAGCTGGATATATGGGAGAACAATTTAATTGGGCATCCAAATTCTTGAGCCAATCTTGGAATAATAGATGGTTGTTTTTAGGGAAGAAAAGTAGTAGTTCTGTTTTGTTGGGGTTCAACTTTAGGTGGTTGGTGCTAAGCCAAGTTTGTATCTTGATTAGTGAGGTATTCAGATGTAGGATGGCTGTGGGTGATTTAATTTTGTAGTAGAGTTGGGTGGCATCAGGATATAAGTGATATTTGACTCTTGCTTGGTTTAGGATAATAGTAAGTGGTTCCATGAAGAGATTGAAAAGAAATGGGGAGAGAACTGAGCCTTGCAGTACACCATGATGAACTAATGTAGGTTTTAAGAGACAGCAGTTGATTTTTATTTGTTGCGAGCGATGTTGCAGGTAAGATTTGAACCATCTTAAGACTGTGCCACGGATACCAGTGTGGTTCTTGAGCGTCTCGAGTAATGTTGGGTGATTTACGGTATCATAAGCTGCAGCTAAGTCACGTAGGATTAGGAGGCATGCTTCACTTTCATCTACGAATCTGTAAATGTCATCCAAGATATTGAGCATATCAGTTTCTGTGCTACAGCTTTTTTTGAATCCTAATTGGAAGTCTCATGGAGATTGAATAAATCTATATGTTAGTTGAGGGGAGAGATTTGTTGATGATTTTTGTCCAGAACGTGGCAATGATTTGGTTGAGGTTTTGTACTACTGTAGATTAGAGGGGATCAGCTGTGTGGGATGTGGGCTTCAAGTTTGCAATTATATTAAAGACTTCACTTTCTGTCATAGGTTTGAACTCGGACCAATTAGAATCCTTTTTCACTTGAAGGAGACCATAGTTGACATTAGTTTTTCTTGGGGCCATTTGGTCATTAGTTGTGTCAGGAGGTGGGCTACCATGGGGGGGGGGGTGTAGTAGGGATGTCAGATTTGTAACTTGGATGAAGGATTGCTCAATTTATCAGTGAAGAAGTTAGCTAATTCTTCACAACGCTCATTGGTGGCTGTTGTTTTATGTGGAGAGGTATGGGTTGTTTGGTAAGGGTTTAAGAGCTCCCTGGGTTTGTTCTTAGCATGGTCAAGCTGGTTGAGAAAGAAAGTAGCTTTTTCTCTAAAGGTGTGTTTTTTATAGGAAAGCCTTGCAGTTCTTAAGAGTGAAAGGTGCACTGTAGAGGAGTTATGTCTCCATATCCTTGATGAGTCCTGAAGGTTAAGTTGTTGGGATGGAAATTTTATGTAGAGTTTCATAGCCAGGAGTGCATAAGATTCACACGCAACAAGCTACACAAAAGATGTCCTTCATGCACGGATCTGGAACAATGTGTCCAACACAGAAATTAAATTAAATATGATAGAACATGATAATATCTGAATCAGGAATGGTTCGGATGTGCACAAAACTCATCTAAATTTTACTGGAGGCTCTTAGATGTGGTCTGCTGTATAGCTCTACTAAGAAATATTAAGCATCAGGGCTGGGTACAGCCCAAAACAATTGTACCATTACTCTTCACTTGCTACTATTCGGTGCCTCGAGTGGAGTTGCAGGAAATGGTGGTATTCCATCCGCATATTCCAACCAACAAGATATAATAATGGAATCAGGTGCATATCTAACTTTACACTTTGTAAGGAGTTTACCTGTCAAGGGCTGCGACACATACAGCTAGTGGATCAGTGAATCGTGTCTAATACAGTGAGCTATATGCATATGGTGTAAGGTAGTGTTCCCACTCACTGGTCATCACATTAGTATCATTCAGATGTGCAAAAAACAGTTGCAATAATTAAGGCAAAAATCCATATCATCATAGTTATTATCAATATATTGTAGTTACTCCTTGGGTGAAGCAATTATTTGTCATCTGTTTAAACCTGGAACTTGCACATGGACAGACAAATCATCCAGGTGATAGTTAATCATCAGGTTGAAATGAAAAGGGTGCAGAATTTGAATCATCACAGTTGGACCCATAATCTGGTAGGCCACATTAATTCAAAAGGAGCCACAAGTAATCAGTGAGGTTCACAGGAGATGCATCTCAGAACACTCTAGGCGATATTGATTAAGGTTGTAAAACAGTGTCAATTATCCATTGGAGGAAAGAGATTGCTAACAAGGTCAGCCAAGTTCATGTCAAAGATGGCTGAACATTTTTTTATGTTCTTCTGAAAGACCAGCCATGAAATGTCGGCCTTAGGATGTTGAACCAAGTATGTAGCATGTTGTTTGAGGATAGATGCAGCATCTGAAGCTTAAACAGGGAAATCTCTGATACTATGCTGAGCTCGAAGGTATGAGAAGTCCGCTGTTAGACCTGACATCATTGGCGTAAGTCTGCCTTCCATTTTTGACGGATTGCCTCCTCTGTTTTGACCTATTTTTGCTGGTTGTATGTTTTGGGCCCTGTGCCACTGCTAATCAGTGCCACAGTGCAAGTGCTCCCTATGTTAAATTGATATACCGATTGGATTCCATGATTGGCTTATTTGATCTACTGTCAGCCCCCAGTACAGCGCACCATGTGTGCCCAGGGCTTGTAGAGCAAATGCTGCTGGTGGGCTTGCAGCACTGGTTGTGCCACCCACAGAAGCAGCTTGTAAAGTGTGTCTCAGGCCTGCCATTGCAAGGCCTGTGTGTAGTCTGTGACTACCATGTCGACTTGGCCAAGTGCACCCACTTGCCAGTCCCTAAACCTTCCCTTTGCTTCATATTAGATACCCCTATGGAAGGCCCAAGGGCAGGGTGCATTGTAAGTATAAGGTAGGACATGCTCGGATGTGTGTAGCATGTTCTAGTAGTGAATTACAGCCATTTTCATTTTCCACTTTTGATGGCTACCTGTTATCATAAACTAGAATGGCCAGGGAAGACTGTTACATCCCTACAATCCTAACTGACTCAGGGAACATGGTAGAAATTCGAGTTTAGTATGCCTGAACTCAGAATAATAAAATACATCTTTTAGTAAAGTTTATTTTAATATTCTGTGTTTGCAAACCCCACTTTTAGAAAGTAGGTATTTGCTTGCCTAACTATTTGAGTACGCCTCTGCTGACGTGTGTATTCCTTGTCTGGGGTTGTGTGTGACAGGGCTGGGGAAATTCCAGGAGACAGTCTGGGACAGCCCAGTGGTGAATAGGGAGATTTACCTCCAGATGGGAGGGGGAGAGTGCACCTGGGACCTGAATAGGGCTGGGCCTTAACTCCACAATGCTGGCTCCAACCCCTGTGGCTTGTCTGATGTCTCTGCCCTGCACAGTGAAAGGAGAAGGGGAATCCTGTCAACAGAGTGCTCCAGAGCTGCATCTCCCCTCCCCTGTGCTGGCTCTACTTCCTGTGGGGCGTCTGATGTTTCTGCCCTGCACAGTGAAAGGAAGAGAAGAGTCATGTAAATACAGTGCTCAGGAACTGGTTTAAACTAGGCAGAGGCCTCTCTGCCTTCAGATAACAAAGGATTTTTTGGTATAAATATTGGGACCCAGTCCCACAGACTTTAGATCACTTCTGGAACAAGAAACCTTTCTGCCAAGGAGAAGAACCAAGGAAGCTGCAGGAGTTTGGACTGCCTCTCTGCCAGTGTGCTGTTTGCTGGGTTGGCCTGCAGTGGTTACTTCATTGCCAAGGGAAAGGAGAAGGAACTTTGCAAGGACTTTCATCTACAGAATATTCTCCAAGGGCTTGAACTGTACTTGCCTCCTGCTGAAGTCTCAGGGCCAAAAAACTTCACCCCCAGCTCCCTCCTGAATTTCCTTGCTGGGAATTCTGACTCCAGTCACTTGTGTGCCGCTGGAAGCTGGAAGCGCGACACATCGAGAAGAAGCGTGTCGCCGCCGCAGCTGAAATCATCGCAACGCCGGAGAAGCGAGAGTTCGTCCCATCTCCCTGGAAGCGTGTGTTAATCGAAGCTGTCTGCTGTCGCATCGCCGGCGAAGTGCGACGCATCGAGAGAGCTGTCATCGCATCACCGGAGAAGCGCATCGCAGGGCCTGTCGCGGCTCCAAAGTACAGAGTCGTCGCAAGGCTGCCTGGGCGTCATCGCATCGCCGCATCAAGGGCGCCATCTTCTCGCATCACAACTGGATGATCGCATCGGCATCGCATCGCATAAGGGCGCCATCTTGCGCACCGCAACAGGTCGAGAATCTACGCATCACCTCCGCACCAGTAAGGCTCACGACGAGTCCCCTACTCTGCGCAAGAATTGAGGAAGGACGCAACCGTTCCCCCGGGTCACGGAACCGACGCACCTCCCCTTCTGCGAGCCTTTTGTTTACTTTGCGTGTCGCATCCAAGAACTTTGTTGAGAACTTTGTCGCATTTACCAACAACTTGAACTAAGAGACTTTTATCATCCTTTAAATAACCTTTAGTATAGTATTGTGGATTTTTGTCGTTTGTGGTCTTGTGTTTAAGTCTATATAAAGAATACCTATTTTTATAAAACCTGTGTTGTGTCCATCTGTAGTGTTATCACTGTAATACTGTGTATATTCACAAATGCTTAACACACTGCCTCTGAGATAAGCCTGTCTGCTCGTGCCAAGCTACCAAGGGGGTGAGCAGGGGTTATTAAGGAGAGTAATCCCCTTGTCCCGACTTAGAAGTAAGGGTCCCTATTTGGACAAAGGTGATAACCGTTGCCATCTAGAGACCCCCAGATCTAACATTGGTGGTCAGCAGTGAGGATTTGGACTTTGCATTTGTGTTTCATATACAGTAATTGGTGTACATTACTAGTGAGTGCAGACCAAACGCGACCACATACTTTTTTTTGGGATAGAATCCTTTTTCCTTGGAACAGTTTTAATTTTTTCTAAAGACTCCAAATTCTTACTACCATGAGTAAACCAGCATCTGTTGCATCTATGGATCTTGATTGTGAGGAATAGAGGTTGGAAACCTACACTGTGAAACACCTCAAGTATCTCTGCAGGAAATTGAAAATTGCTACACCAGGCATTTCTAAAAAGGAAGACTACCAAAAGGCGCTGAGGGCCTGGGTAGAAGCCAGAAATGTCCCTGATCTTGTTGTGGAGCCTGTTGGGATGCAGATGGGCAAATTGATGGGCAAGAATTTCCAGCCAGGGGAGGGGTGCCCTCCCCACCTGGCAACAGCATCTCTTCCAAAGACCTGTCCCCCAGACAACTGGAAGACAGGGAGAGAATTAGAGCACTGAAGCTGGAGTTGGCTAAGCTTAAGATGGAGGGTCAGAGGGAAGCAGAGAATAACAGGTTGTCTTTGGAAAGAGAGAGAATGAGAATGGAGCATGAGAGAATGTTGAGGGAGTTAGAGATCAAGGCCAAGGGCTTAGAGATCAATTCCTCTGGTGGCAGCGCACCATCTGTGCCTTCAGAAGGCAGGGTACATATTCCCAAGGATGTCATCAAAGAATTTCACAAAGGTGAAGATATTGGTCAGTGGTTTGCAGCCTATGAGATAGCAATGTTGGCCCAGCGGGTCCCTGAGAAGGATTGGGGAGCGGGGTTGTGGGGCCGCTTTGTCACTGAAGGTAGAGATACCTTGTTAGATCTGCCCAAAGAGCATAGGATGTCTTATCACCACATGAAGGAAGCACTGATGACAAGGTATGGGTTAACCTCAGAGCTCTATAGACAGAGGTTCAGGAATTGTAAGAAACTGGAGAGAACCACTTGGGTAGAATATGTGTCTTTCTTTTGCAGAGCCATGGATGGTTGGGTGAGGGGTAGCAATGCTGATAATTTTTCAGCTCTCTATGATTTGATTGCCAGGTAGCACTTATCTGCTAATTGTTTTCCAGAGCTACGCCAGCACCTTGTTGATAGCAAGTTGACTAATCCTAGAAAGCTTGCAAAGGAGGCGGACCGCTGGGTCAGTACCAGGGTCCACAAGGGTCCTGTGGGAGACTTCGCCAAAGGGGGGCAGGGTCCCCAGCAGAAGAGTGGGCGGACAAGGGTAAACAGAGGGAGTTCCAAAAAGGTCCCCAAAGTAATTCCCAAGGGAACCAGGGTAAGGGTTCCAAGCCTCCCCCTGAAAAGAAGTCAGGACCCCCAACAGGTAAACCTGTTCACAGGGGGCCTGTTACCTGCTTTCAGTGTAAGCAGGTGGGACACCGTTGGTATGATCCTCAGTGTCCTCAGAAAGGACAGTATGTGCCACCCCGTGCACCACCCATCAGATGGCCAGTGTAGCCCTGGTTGGGGAGGAGATGGGTGCCCAAGGTGGGTGGGGTCCCGCAGAAATGTCCCTTGTCTCATTAGGAGATTTTGAGATGGACCCTATAACTCAGCTGCCTGAAAACACTAAAAAATACAGGCAGTGGGTGACCATTAATGGCCATATTGTGGAGGCTCTCAGAGACACAGGAGCAAGTGTGACAGCTGTCAAGTGTCACTTGGTCTCTGAGGAGCAGGTAGTCCCTCATGCATTCTTCCCAGTTGTTGCCGCTGACATCACAGAGAGCCATTGCAAGGTGGCTCAAGTTCCCTTTGAGTGGGGGGGGTCTCTGGTACTCTTCAAATAGCTGTGAGGCCGTCCATGCCTGTTGATTGTCTGTTAGGCAATGATTTAGAAAGCTCCCCTTGGGCTAAGGTGGAGAGGAAGGCACATTTGGAGATGTTGGGTCTGCCTGAGTGGGCATGTGTGACCACTCAGTCTATGGCAGCTACGGGTGTTCAAGAGACCCTGGAGCCTGAAAGTAGGGCCCAGGGATCTGCCTTAAAGAAAAGAGGTCAGGGGCGTGGGAAGCCAGCCCCTATTCTTCCCACGGTCCAGGAGGAGGCAGACCCTGAGGGGGATGCCCTGGAACACACTGGTGAGCAAGTTTCTGAACTGGGTAACCTACCTGAGCTGACCCATTGGCAGCAACAAGGGGGTCCCTCCAGGGAGGAATTTTGTGAAGAGCAAAATATGCCCTTCTCTTGTGGGTTTGATGCAACTGGCCACAAACCAGGCAGCAGGTGATCAGTCTGGATCACATTGGATCTACTGGGAGAATGGTCTCCTGTATAGCGAGCCTAAGGTTGCTGAGCCTGGGTCAGCCCGTGTGCTGGTGGTACCCCAGTGCTTCAGAGCCTTCCTACTGGGTTTGGCTCATGATGTTCCATTAGCTGGTCATCTGGGGGCAGAATAAGACCTTTGAAGGCTTGTCTCCCACTTTTATTGGCCCCAGATGAGAAAGACTTCGGATACTCATTGTAGGACTTGTCAAACTTGCCAGGCAAGTGGGAAAAGTGGAAGGAGGCACAAGGCTCCTCTCCAACCTTTTCCCGTAGTCAGTACCCCCTTTGAACGGGTGGGCATTGACAGTGTGGGGCCACTGGACCCCAAGACAGGCATGGGCAACAGGTTTATCCTGGTCTTGGTGGACCATGCTACCCGGAAGCCATTCCACTCAGGACAGTGACGGCCCCCGTGGTGGGACGTGAACTGATGGGGATTTTCTCCCATGTGGGGTTCCCCAGAGAGGTTGTGTCTGACCGAGGTACAAACTTCATTTCCAATTATATGAAGTCTCTGTGGAAGGAGTGTGGTGTTACCTACAAGTTCACCACTCCTTACCACCCACAAGGTAATGGGCTGGTTGAAAGATTTAACCGGACCCTTAAGGGCAGGATCATGGGTCTTGAAGTACCAATGAGGTGTAAGTGGGACGTCCTCTTGCCATGCCTTCTGTTTGCCTACCGAGAGGTGCCGCAGAAGTCTCTAGGGTTCAGCCCCTTTGAGATTTTGTATGGTCACCCGGTAAGAGGACCTTTGAGTTTGGTAAAGGAAGGCTGGGAGCAATCTCCCAAGAAACCTCCCCAGGATGTATATAGCTACATGCTGGCCTTTAGAAACCAAACCAGGTGTTTCAGGGATCTCGCTCAGGCGAATCTGGAAGCCAGCCAGGAAGAGACGAAGCGGTGGTACAATCAGAATGCCACTCTGATTGAGCTTCAGCCTGGACAGAAAGTTTGGGTCATGGCCCCTGTGGAGCCTTGTGCACTCCAAGACAGGTGGACTGGTCCTTATGAGGTGGTGGAGGGCAAGAGTGATGTCACCTATCTGGTGAACTTGCGGTCTCCAAGGAACCTTTTGAGGGTCCTTCATGTTAACTGCCTGAAGCCCCACTTAGAAAGGTCCGAAGTGGGCATGCTCCTAGCGACAGATGATGGAATGGAGGAGGAGACCGAGCCTCTTCCTGACCAACTGTCTGCAACAGAGCAAGATGGGTCAGTGGGTGGTGTCAGCCTCTCTGTCACACTGACCCCTGATCAGCAGCAAGATTGTAGCCAACTGTTGGGGCAATTCTCTGACCTATTTTCCTTGGTCTCCTGGTGTCACAGATTGATGCGTCCATGATGTGGACACTGGTGACAGTCCTCCTGTGAAGCACAAGGTTTACAGAGTGACTGACAAGGTTAGGGCTTACATTAAGGAGGAAATCTCCAAGATGTTTGCTTTAGGGGTCATTGAGTCTTCCAACAGTCCTTGGGCCAGCCCAGTGGTCCCAAAGGCTGCCTTGCCGGGTGCCACACCTGAACTCCGGTTCTGTGTGGACTACAGAGGGCTCAATTCAGTCACCAGGACTAATGCACACCCCATCCCCAGAGCTGATGAGCTCATTGATCGACTAGGAGCTGCACAGTACCTCAGCACGTTTGATTTGACGTCTGGGTACTGGCAGATCACCTTGACCGATGGGGCTAAGGAGAGGTCAGCATTCTCCACACCAGATGGGCACTACCAATTTCAGGTTATGCCCTTTGGGATGAAGAATGCCCTGCCACCTTTCAGAGGTTGGTCAACGAGGTGTTGGCTGGACTGGAGGATTTCAGTGCTGCCTACCTGGATGACATTGCAGTGTTCAGCGCTAGTTGGGAGGAACACTTGCAGCACCTCTGGGAAGTGTTGATGGCACTGCGCAAGGCAGGCCTCACGCTCAAGGCAAGTAAGTGACAGATCGGGCAGGGCTCCGGTGTGTACTTGGGTCACCAGGAAGGAAGCGGCCAGGTGGTGCCCCTACAACCCAAGATTGATACCATCCTGGCATGGGAACCCCCAAAGACTCAGACACAGGTGAGAGCCTTTTTAGGACTCACGGGGTACTACAGGAGGTTTGTCAAAGGGTATGGCAACATTGTTGCACCTTTAACTGAGCTGACTTCCAGGAAGCAGCCCAAGAAAGTGAACTGGACGGACACCTGTCAGAAAGCTTTTGATGCCCTGAAGACTGCCATGTGCACAGCACCCGTGCTTCAGGCACCCAACTTCTCAAAAGAATTCATTGTACAGACAGACGCTTCAGAGCATGGTGTGGGGGCTGTTCTATCACAGATTACTGAAGAGGGCTTTGACCAACCTGTAGTCTTCATCAGTAGGAGGTTACTTCCACGGGAACAGAGGTGGAGTGCAATTGAGCGTGAGGCATTTGCTGTGGTTTGGGCGCTGAAGAAGTTGAGACCATACTTGTTTGGGACTCACTTCCAGGTTCAGACCAACCACAGGCCCCTCAGATGGCTGATGCAGATGAGGGGTGAGAACCCAAAGTTGTTGAGGTGTTCCATCTCCCTAAAGGGTATGGACTTTACGGTGGAACACCGCCCTGGTACAGAACACGCCAACGCTGATGGTCTGTCCAGATTTTTCCGCCTTAGTGAAGAGAACTCCCCAGGGGAAGGGTAGTTATCCCCACATTTCAGCTGGAGGGGACACGTGTTAGACCGGACATCATTGGCATGAGTCTCCCTTCCATTTTTGACGGATTGCCTCCTCTGTTTTGACCTATTTTTGCTGGTTGTTTGTTTTGGGCCCTGTGCCACTGCTAATCAGTGCCACAGTGCAAGTGCTCCCTATGTTAAATTGATATAGCGATTGGATTGCATGATTGGCTTATTTGATCTACTGTCAGCCCCTAGTACAGCACACCATGTGTGCCCAGGGCTTGTAGAGCAAATGCTGCTGGTGGGCTTGCAGCACTGGTTGTGCCACCCACAGAAGCAGCCTGTAAAGTGTGTCTCAGGCCTGCCATTGCAAGGCCTGTGTGTAGTCTGTGACTACCATGTCGACTTGGCCAAGTTCACCCACTTGCCAGTCCCTAAACCTTCCCTTTGCTTCATATTAGACACCCCTATGGTAGGCCCAAGGGAAGGGTGCATTGTAAGTATAAGGTAGGACATGCTCTGATGTGTGTAGCATGTTCTAGTAGTGAATTACAGCCATTTTCGTTTTTCACTATTGAAGGCTACCTGTTCTCCTAGACTAGAATGGGCAGGGAAGATTGTTACATCCCTAAAATCCCAACTGACACAGGAAACATGGTAGAAATTCGAGTTTAGTATGCCTGAACTCAGAATAATAAAATACATCTTTCAGTAAAGTTTATTTTAATATTCTGAGTTTGCAAATACCTGTTTTAGAAAGTAGGTATTTGCTTGCCTAACTATTTGAGCCCGCCACTGCTGACTTGTGTATTCCTTGTCTGGGTTTGTGTGTGACAGGGCTGGGGAAATTCCAGGAGACAGTCTGGGACAGCCCAGTGGTAAATAGGGAGATTTACCTCCAGATGGGAGGGGGAGAGTGCACCTGGGACCTGAATAGGGCTGGGCCTTCCCTCCACAATGCTGGCTCCACCCCCTGTGGCTTGTCTGATGTCTCTGCCCTGCACAGTGAAAGGAGAAGGGGAATCCTATCAACAGAGTGCTCCAGAGCTGCATCTTCCCTCCCCTGTGCTGGCTTCACCTCCTGTGGGGCATCTGATGTTTCTGCCCTGCACAGTGAAAGGAAGAGAAGAGTCATGTAAACACAGTGCTCAGGAACTGGTTTAAACTAGGCAGAGGCCTCTCTGCCTTCAGAGAACAAAGGATTTTTTTGTATAAATATTGGGACCCAGTCCCACAGACTTTAGATCACTTCTGGAACAAAAAACCTTTCTGCCAAGGAGAAGAACCAAGGAAGCTGCAGAAGTTTGGACTGCCCCTCTGCCAGTGTGCTGTTTGCTGGGTTGGCCTGCAGTGGTTACTTCATTGCCAAGGGAAAGGAGAAGGAACTTTGTAAGGACTTTCATCTATAGAATATTCTCCAAGGGCTTGAACTGTGCTTGCCTCGTGCTGAAATCTCAGGGCCAAAAGACTTCACCCCCAGCTCCCTCCTGAATTTCCTTGCTGGGAATTCTGACTCCAGTCACTTGCGTGCCGCTGGGAGCTGGAAGCGCGACGCATCGAGAAGAAGCGTGTCGCCGCTGCAGCTGAAATGATTCGTCGCATCTCCCTGGAAGCGTGTGTTCACCGAAGCTGTCTGCTGTCATATTGCCGGAGAAGCGCGACGCTTCGAGAGAGCTATCGCGTCACCGGAGAAGCGCATCGCAGGGCCTGTCGTGGCTCCAAAGTACAGAGTCGTCGCAAGGCTGCCAGGGCGTCACCGCATCGTCACCGCATCGCCGCATCAAGGGCTCCATCTTCTCGCATTGCAACTGGATCATCGCATCGGCATCGCATCGCATAAGGGCGCCATCTTGCGCACCGCAACAGGTCGAGAATCTACACATCACCTCCGCACCGGTGAGGCTTACGACGAGTCCCCTACTCTGTGCAAGCATTGAGGAAGGATGCAACCGTTCCCCCGGGTCACGGAACCGACGCATCTCCCCTTCTGCGAGCCTTTTGTTTACTTTGCGTGTCGCATCCAAGAACTTTGTTGAGAACTTTGTCGCATTTACCAACAACTTGAACTAAGAGACTTTTATCATCCTTTAAATTACCTTTTGTATAGTATTGTGGATTTTTGTCGTTTGTGGTCTTGTGTTTAAGTCTATATAAAGAATACCTATTTTTATAAAACCTGTGTTGTGTCCATCTGTAGTGTTATCACTGTATTACTGTGTATATTCACAAATGCTTAACACACTGCCTCCGAGATAAGCCTGTCTGATCGTGCCAAGCTACCAAGGGGGTGAGCAGGGGTTATTAAGGAGAGTAATCCCCTTGTCCTGACTTAGAAGTAAGGGTCCCTATTTGGACAAAGGTGATAACCATTGCCAACTAGACACCCCAGATCTAACATCCACTGTAAAGAATCAGCCACATGTTGAGGTTTAACTGAGGTGAACGATATGGGTGAATTGTTTTCATCCTTGTAGAAGAGGAAGGGTTACACTAATGGTGCACTTAATGTCAATCTAAAATTTCAAATACTGAACCTGATGGATGTTGGTCATATATCCTTTATTAAACCAATTTGATGAACGTGGGTACCCATCCAGCACTGTCACAGCCACAACCTTTACAACTTTAAGTGGTCCTTCATGATTTCTCCAGTTTCAGTCACTTCATTCCATAGGCAAAGACAAGTCTTCCAAGAATCGAAAGGCCCTAGGAGCTCAGGCACATACACAGACATTCCCAACATGACTTAGCACAATGATTTACTTTGCAGTACATCTCTGAGGAGATTGTTCAAGGTATCCTTTACAAGTGATTGAACCATGAAAGACTAGCATTCAACATTTGTGATGTCAGGGCCTTCTTTAATCTTCCCTTCATTCTGTTCACTACCCTATTGTTTTGAGGCCAAGTGAGAGAACTACAGACATGCTTCCACGGTTGACATAGAAACAGCCAGGGATTTAGCTGCAAAGACCGGGCCATTGTGTATGTGAAATATGTGAACTGAATCCAATGTTGCTAAGGTCAGAAAATCCTTTAAACATCAGCCGACACCCTACATACCGTTTGGAAAGGGACACCATGGCCAGAAGTACCAGTTTGCACTACTTATATGGGGGAAAAGGTATGAGACGACTTCTTCCGGCCACACAAATAACCATAGGGGTCTGGGACAGGGCAACAAAGATGAAGGGGTGGGTGCACAAACCTACGAAACAGGCACCGATATGGTCCTGCTCTTGGCTGAGGGAGTTACACAAACTCAGGGGGTTTAAGGGGTGGGATGATATAGGGATCTCCACTCTGGGGGATTTGGTGGCGCGAGGGGTTCTTAAATCTTACCAAACCCTGCAGGCGGAGTTTGGCCTCAGTAGCACACAGTTCCTTAAATATGCACAGCTACGCCATGCATGGAGGGCTGAACCAGCGCTCGCCTCCCCCTGCCGGAGTATGATCCGTTAGAGGAGCGATTGCTGCAGGAATGGGTACCCAACAAACTGGTTTCCCTGACGTACAAGACCTTGAATAATAATGCACCGGATGGACTGGGGAAACTTAGGGCAGCTTGGGAACAGGATGTGGGTGAGATGGACACGGTGGACTGGGAAGCAGCCCTAATGCACCACAGGGAGGTGGCAATAAAGTCACGGCTAAGACTCATTCAATACAAAATACTACATAGGGCTTACTATGATAGAGTCAGGCTGCATTGTATGGGACATGCCGGTGACTCTTGCTGTCTTAGATGTAGACACCCACAGGGGGACTTTTATCATATTTTATGGGAGTGCCCTGTTATCCGCACCCACTGGACACGGATACTAGTAGAGCTAGGGGAGGTGCTGGAGACTGAGCTTACCCTGGAACCCAAGTTCGTCCTGCTAGGAATCACTAATGATGTGGACCTGAGCCGCCCGCACCTGATTTTTACCATGTTGGCCCTGGTGGTGGCGAAGAGAGATGTAGCGAGGGGGAGGGGAGCGCAGTCAACGCCATAGGTGGAGGAATGGAGGCAGGGGATGGATCTGTATATGGCGGCGGAAAGGGTCACCTATAAAGCAAGGGGCTGTTCCAGAAGATTCCGACGAGTATGGGGAAAGTGGAGAAGTTACCATGGCCTGGATGGGGGACTGGGCTCTGACTGATGCACTATGGGCCCTGCTGAAAGTGGCCGGGCTCAGGGATGTAGAGAGGTGGCCTGGAGCCCTGGACTCACAAGGGGTTGACGACTGTTTAATGAATCATACAAACAGCTGTACGGGGGTTGGAGGCAGAGTCCTGGGATGCTATGGAGCCTGGTATTGTTATTATGAGGGGGGGGGGGGGGGGGGTTGGGGGAGCGCAGAGGATTGTGGTTCTTCGCTGGTGACGTACCAAATGTGTTTATGTTGGTTAAAAATGCAAATACAAATATTTAAAAAAGAAAATCCTTTAAACGATTTGGATCATCAGCCTGCCACTGTGGTCAAATCCACAGAAATCTAGTACAGGAAAAAGGCCACCATGATGTATTTGAACTGGTTTACCGGAGGCAGTTTACTTTTGTGATCCAAGTATACCATCTCGAAGGTAAATTAAGCTTTAGTGAGAGGCAGTAGAAAAGGTTTGCCAAGCACAAGTGTCTTCAATAGCTGGCTCACTGCATGCTGCAATATATACTTTCTTACATGTATTGCTACCACGGGTCACCAGCATTTTGCTCCTGGGGGACCTCGGGTATAAACCTTGGGTTGCCTCTCCCACCATTGGTTTCAATAAACGTGACAAGGAAACTTGATTGTTTCATAATATGAATTCTATAGCCATCCTTTAACCCTACACACCATGCCTACCCTATGTCCATTTTCTCTCTGGATGCACCATCGGCCCTCCACTGTCCCCTCTCAACTCCAAAACGCTTCCCTGAACTTACACAACACCTAATCCCATCACCTGACATTGCTGTCAAGTGCCCCAGTATTATGACTTATACCTACAGTCAGTACTGCCTATTTACAGCTCATTGCATTCTGAAACTTATAGTTGAGTTCAGCTAATTATAAATACAGGCTTAAGGATCTCAGCATGCAACTTTCTCTAGCATATATGCCATGTCTCTGATGTGCAATTGTATGTAGCGCATGTCGAGGGGCAGACTTGCTTTGAGTTCAGCTACTTTTCCCTATTAGCTGTTTAAAGTTTATTGATTTTCCTATAAAATTATTAAAGTCACTTTGTTGCCAATGCTCTAACTCCAAATTAATGTTGGGACACGAAAAACTGAATCTGAGACTATTAAGGTGGGGACTTTGGGGTCTATTTTGTGAAATATTAACAATAAGGTTAATATTGCATAAATGCAATATGACTCACATTTACGCGAGACCTTATGCAATAGGTCTCGCGTAAATGCGAGTCCTATTGCATTGCAAATGCTTGGTTTTTTTACTATTAATTTACTTTTTGTGGTGGTTGTTTTCAAGCACCCCATGCTGCACTTTACCGTTCAATAGAGGCACCGCCCCTTTCTTTAGACGAGCAGTGTCTAAAGAAAGGTTGGCGTGGCCGCTAATAAAGTGAAACCGCGGCATGCAGAGCATTTATAAAACAGAATTTGTTTGCCTTATGGCCTGTACTGTGCAACGGAAATAAGGTGAGAGGGCTGAAGGGGTGGTTCCGAGGACTTCAGTCTTCTCGGCGTTGAACTTTAGGCAGCTGTGGTCATCCAGACTGCAATGTCCTGCATTCCTTCATGCAAGTTGAGTCTGGGTGTGGTGGGGTCTTTGGTTAGGGAGACGATTAGCTAGGTGTCATCAGCGTAAGATAAGATGTTGAGGCTGTGTTGTTAGATGATGGTGGCGAGGGGGGCCATGTAGATGTTGAAGAGGATCGGGCTTAGTGATGACCCTTGTGGGACTCCGTAGGTGTTTTCCGTGGTATTGGATAGGAAGGGTGGCAGTCTAATTCTTTGGCTTTTTCTGGTGAGGGATCCAGTCAAGGGTTATTCCTTGTATGCTGGCGTTGTGTAACCTGGCGACGAGTGTGCGGTGGGAGAGGTTGTCAAAGGCTGCTGATAGGTCGAGTAGGATGAGGGCTGCGGAGTGGCCTTGGTCCAGGAGGGTGCGGATGCCTTCCTTGGCAGCGAGTAGGGCGGTCTTGGTGCTGTGGTTGGAATCTGGATTAGGACGGGTCGAGGATGGCTTTGTCTTCAATGAATCGTGTCAGTTCTCTGTTGACTGTTTTCTCTGCAACTTTGGCCGCAAAGGCAAGGAGTGAGATGGGCAGGTACTTTTTGAGGCCAGTGGGGTCAGCTGTGGGCTTTTTGAGCAGGGGCCTGACTAATGCGCGTTTCCAGTCGTCAGGAAAGGGGCCTGTTTCGAAGGTGGTGTTGATGGTGCATTGTAGTTTGGGTGCAATGCGGTGGCGGCTCTGTGGTAGATGTGTGGAGGACAGGGGTCAGTGGGGGCCCCTGAGTGGATGCCTTTCATGGTCGAGGCAGTGTCTTCGGCCATGATCGGCATCCAGGTGGAGATGGTGGGCTGGCTGGTGTGTCCAGGGGGCGGGCCGGCTGTGGTGTCTAGTGGATGGTCGACAAAGTTGTCGTAGAGGTTTTTGATCTTGAGGTGGAAGTAGAATCCGAGCTTCTCGCAGAGTTCTTGGGACGGGTGATGTCTGTGGCTTCGCTGCGGGGTTGGTGAATTCCTGAATGACACTGAAGCGTTACCTGGATTGGTGAGGATTTTGATGGTTCTGATTCGGTTGGGGTAGTCCATCATGGCATCCTTGTAGGTAGTGTGGTTTTCGGGTGTCTTGGTGTTTCTCCAGGCATCTGCAAGAGCGTCTGGCATCTTGGAGAACGATGGTGAACCAGGTGGCTTTCCTGGGCCGCTGTTTGTCGGGGTTGCGCAGCGGGCGAGCTGGTCTGCACAGTTGGAGATCCAAGTGTGGAGTTCCCTGGCTGCGATGTTGGTGTTGGATTATGAGGTGTGGTTGTCTTGGATGAAGGTGGAGTTCAGTTGCTCATCGGTGACCTGCTCTAGTTTCTTCGTGGTGGGCGTGGGGCTGGTTTGGGTGTCTTGGGTTGGTTGACGGTGAAGTGTACGCAGTGGTGGTCGGTCCATGGGGGATGCATTGTGTGGCTGAAGTGGATGCTGTTTCCTGCTGCAAAAGATGGGGTCGAGGGTGTGTCCTGCCCTGTGGGTCAGTGTGGTGACGAGTTGTTTGAGTCTGATGTTGGCGAGGTTGTCGCGAAGGGTTATGGAGTTGGGGTTGCTGTGGTTGGCGAGGTGGAAGTTCAGGTCTCCAATGAGTATGTAGTTCATTGAGGTGATGGCGTGAGGTGCAAGTAGGTCAGTGATGGTGGTGGCAAAGGGGGCCCAGGGAGTCTGGACGAGGGTTACGCGGAATGTGGAGTTGAGGCTGGTCTGTATCTGAAAGTGCAGGTGTTTGGCAGAGGGGAAAGTTTCTGCGGAGGTGGTAAGGCAGAGGTTGTTCTTGTGGGGGATGGCGAGGCCCCCTCCCGGGTGATTGCGGCAAACCTTCCTCGGGATCTTATATCCATCCGGTATGGCGGTGTTGATGTTGGGGTCATAGTAGGCGTTGGTCCAGGTCTCTGTGAAGAAGGTGATGTCAGGCAAGAGGGAGCCGAGTAGGTTCCAGATTTCACGACATGTTTGTGCATGGAGCGCACGTTGAGGGGGATGCATCTTAGGGTGTCACCCGCGTTGGCGGTGTTGGAGGCCGGGGTGGTGGTGAAAGTCAGGCGGCAGTGGTAGCAGAAGAACTGGCCGTGGGTTGTGTTTGGTGTGGCCTGTTGGCAGTCTCTTAGTTTTCCGGGGTTGAGTGCGTGGAGGGTGGCTGTGCTGTAGCGGAGGGTGGTTCGAGATGCAGCGTCCCTGCTGCTGGTCGTGGACGGGCGCTGACGGGTTTGACTTTGATGCCCCTTCTGTGCGCCAGCGGCACGACTGCCCAGCAGCCGCCATTCAGTAGGCGAGGGGGAGGGACGAGCAGCTGGGAAGCGGGTGTGGACAGGGGGGTGGGGCCGCAGGGGCAGCAGTGGTGGGAAAGGGAAGTGGGGAGAACAGGCACAGAGCCAGAAAAGGTATAACAAATACTACCACTATCATCTATAGCAAATAAAACAAACAATACAACACCTGGAAATTGCGAGCGACCCACCAAGGGGATGGAATCAGGCAGAGGCACACAGAGGAATCTTGCAGGCAGCGGCCACGAACACCTCTCAGGAGGAGGCTGGAGGGCTCAATGGCGGCACAGTTGGAGCGGAGCTGCTGGGGAGAGATTGGGCCTGAGACCAAGGGTCAGAGGTCTTGCTTCATCTTTCACTGAAGAGGCATCGAATTCAGGAAAGGAAGACACACCTGGAGGTCTTGTTAAAGCAGGTGTATCACCAGAGTGGGGGGAGGGGGTTATCTCTTTGTTGGCACACTCTGCTTATTTATAAGACTTTGTGCAGGTTCCTGCTCCAGTCTTTGAAATACTTGAAACTGTTTGTGATAGTGGAACGCATTCAACACTCACTTTTACACTATTTGACTAGGCAGGCAGACCCCCCGATCCGACAGACATACGGACATGCACACAGACAACCGGAGCAGTGGAAAGTTTGCTAAGCACGGATGTAGATTATACAAAAATTCCACGATTCAAGCAGGCAGAAACACAGAAAATGAGAGCGAAAGAGAGGGACAAATAGCATTAATACACAGGCAGAGAGTAGCTTGTAGGGATATAAGCCCGGAAGACAAATATAGTCAACAACCGTACCGATGTACTGACTGACAAACAGTGGTAACCACGTAAACTGTGGTAACTTTATAGATAGAGATAAAACATACATTGGCAAATATGGAAAAAGTTGAAAGAAAAACATAAATGCATACAGTTTGTATACTGTTTTTGTACAGTTTGAATAACAATATCTAGGTACAAAGATAGACATGTAGTCAGAAAGATGAAAGACACAGGTAGAGAAAATACACGGAGGGAACCCATATTTGAGAATGTGGATGGTCTAAACACACACATTTGAATGCATTCTCTCTGCAGCTGGAATGAATAGACAGACAGAAAGCAAGACAGACAGACAGAGAAAGAGACATACAGATAGATAGACAGATAGATAGATTTAAATTTGAGATGTGCTGATGGATGGACGCATGAATTGGTGGGTTATGGATTTGGGAGCTGGCTGGGTTTGAATGGGTGGATGAGCTGTATGTAAGGATAGATGGATGGATGGATGGCTGGCTGGAAGGATGGATGGATGGATGGATGGACGGACACGCTTAAGGGGTAGCTTGATGGGTTGGAGTGTGTGAATAGGTGGTATGTAAGTATATGTGGATGGATGGATTTATTGTACTTGGTTGCTAGATGAGTGACATTATGGGTTGGATGGCTGGATGGCTAGGGGATGGATGGACCGATGGAGGGAGGGATGGGGTTATGTATACAGACAAACTGGAGGTTGTAAAGTCCTATAGTTTTTTGGGGAAAATTATTACGGCTAATCTGAGTGAGAAGCTTCATATAGAGCATTGCTCTCGCAAAGCTCTTGCCCATGGCAAAGGTTTAAATGCTCTATACCATGCGACGGGGAAACGGCACTTTCCAATCTTATTGGAAGTATACAGATCTAAAATCCCCGCAACAATACTATATGGTATTGAATTAATAGAGGTCAAAAAGTGGGATTTTTGCCATAAGATTGAGGGGAAACTTTTAAAATCTCTTTCTTCCCTTAATACTGCTTGCTCTTTGGCCGCTTGCAGGCTCGATTTCGGTCTAAGGAGCAGTTGGGTGCAGGGACTATGTGCCCTAGTAAGATGGGTGGCCTGTCTTGCGAGAGCGGAAGTTGGGACAATGAGAGCCCTCCTTAAAAGTGAATTATTGGGTAATTTTAATGAGTTTTCTCAACTTGTTCATAACTTCAGAAATGCCGTAACTCTTTTAAAATTGGATGAAACTACCCTCTTTTTGTATTCCCCTTTACAGCTGAGACTTGTTTTAAAAGCAGCCTCTTGGGACCTAAGTTTTCAATCGAATAAAAAGTTAATGTGTGAAAAAAGGAATGTAGTTTTCCTCCTGGATTCCTATCTGATGAAACTTCCACAACCCTATGTCTCATGGTCCCTCCCCCATGGTATTCGTAGATTTTGGTTTCTTCTACGCTACGACTTAATACCCTTAAATCTTCTGCTCTCTAAATGGTATGGTTCCTCTTCATTGTGTAATTTATGTAATTTGAATATCCAGGACTGTATGCATGTTCTACTGATTTGCCCGGCGCTTCGCAAATTGCGCTTTAGATGGTTAAAAGTTATCTGTTTCCGTCTTGGCATTGTCACTTTGAATGATTTTCTTCATGCACTTTATTTCCCTCCTAATGAAATGTTCTGCTTCTATATTTTTAAATTTTTTTAAGGTTTTTTAGCTATTTATTAATATTTCATGGAGATGCAATGACTTGCCAATTTTTCACAGTTCCGTCTTGTATGTCACTTTTGTATCTAATTTAGTTATCTTATATGGCAGATTTTGTTTGTGTATGATATGCGTTTTGTTCTTAACTCTGTACATTTTATGTGGCCCTCGGTTGAGAGCCAAAACATAATAAATAAAAAATTGAATACAGACATGGTCAGATGGAAGAATGTTTTGACGAAAATGGAAATATTCACATTCTCAGTAAATGTGTTAGTGTTGGCCCTTTTTTCAGGGTCATACCTGAACTTTTTGCTTTCTTCCTGTATTCTGTCTGACCTGTCTTTGTTGGTTTTATGACTCTGGGCACCTTACCACTGCTGATCAGTGCTAAAGTGCATATGCTCTCCCTATGGTAAATTGATGTATGAATTAGCGATTCCATTATTGGCTGATTTGGTTTACTGGTCAGACCCTAGTACAGTGCACTGAGTGTGCCAGGGCGTGTAAACCAAATGCTGCTAGTGGGATTGCAGCACTGGTTGTGCCACCCACAAAAGCAGCCTGTAAAAGTGTGTCTCAGGTCTGCCATTGCAGAGCCTGTGTGCAGTATGGTACTGCCATGCTGACTAGGCAAGTGCACCCACTTGGCAGTTCCTAAACCTTCCCTTTTCTTCATATTAGAAACCCCTATGGTAGGGCCAAGGGCAGGGTGCATTGTAAGTATAAGGTAGGACATGCCCATGTGTGTGTGTGGCATGTCCTAATAGTCAATAACAGCCATTTTCGTTTTTCACTGTTGCAAGGCTACCTGTTCTCCATAGGCCAGAATTGGGATTTAGATTATTACATTTTATAATCCTAACTGACTCAGGGAACACGGTAGAAATTCGAGTTTAGTATGCCTGAACTCAGAATGATAAAATACATCTTTTAGTGAAGATCGTTTTAACATTCTGTGTTTGAAAATACCACTTTTAGAAAATAGGTATTTTCTTGTCTAACTATCCAAGCCTCCCTCTGCTAGGTTGTGCATTCCTTGTCTGGAGTTTGAGTGACAGGGCTGGGGGATTCCTGGAGACAGAATGAATCAGCCCAGTGGTGAATAGAGAGATCTGCATCTAGATGGGAAGGAGGAGTTGCATCTGGGACCTGAATAGGGCTGTGCCTTCCCTCCACAATGCCGGCTCCACCTCCTGGAGTACTGCTGATGTCTCTGCCCTGCACTGTGAAAGAAGAGAAGGAATCATGTCAACAAAGTGCTCCAGGGCTGTGCTTTCCCTCCACAATGCTGACTCCACCTCCTGTGGGGCGTCTGATGTTTCTGCATGCACTGCGAAAGGAAAGAAGGAGCCATGTCAACAGACTGCTCCAGAACTGGCTTGGCGAGGGCGAAGGCCCCTCTGCCCTCAGAGGACAAAGGATTTTGGGGTATAAATATTGGGACCCTGATCCAAAGAAATTAGATCATTTTTGGACAAGAAGAAGAAACCTTTGCTGAGGAGTGGAACCAGAAGAAACTGAGGAGATACTATCTCTAAGCTGAAGTGCTGCTTGGGGGATTGGCCTGCAGTGGTTGCCTGACTGCCAATGAAAGGAGAAAGGGACTTTGTGTACTTTCATCAACTTGTAAGGATCTCCAAGGGCTTGGAACAGAGCTTGCCCCCTGCTGAAGTCTCAGGGACAACAGACTTCAACCCCCAGCTCCCCAGAGTTCCTTGAGAAGTGCCTGCTGCTGTTTTGGTCCTTCTGGGGGACTGCGTGTCGCAAGCAGCTGGAAGCGCGACTCAAGAGGAAGAAGCGTGTCGCTGCTGCTGCAGTTGCATCTTGGATGTCGCCGCTCTAGCTGTCGTATTGCACCGCATCGAGAGAAGCGTCTCACAACGAAGAGGAAGCGTTTCGCCGTCGCTGCTGCTGCTGCCGTCACATCTTGGATGTCGCCGCTGTAGCTGTCGTATTGCACCGCATCGAGAGAAGCGGTTCGCAACAAACGAGAAGCGTGTCGCCGTCGCTGCTCCTGCCGTCGCATCTTGGGTGTCGTTGCTGTAGCTGTTGTATTGCACCACATCAAGAAAAGCGCCTCGCATCCACGGAGAAGCGTGCTGCCGTCGGAGCTGCTGTCGTCGCATCACAGAACAAGGATGTCGCCGCTGCAGCTGACGCATCGAATCGAGACTTCTCGCATCATCGGAGAAGCATGCCGCATCTGGAAGATCTTCACGTCTTTATTTCTTTGCACCGTAACTTTGCCGCATTTCCATCGCTGCAACACTTTTGATGTGGAAGCGTAATGCATCGTAAGGTACATTGACTGAAAGTGTCGAATTTTAAAACTGGACAGAACTAAGCTAAAACTACCATTTTAAGTACAGTACTGTGGGTTTTTGTCGTTTGTGGTCTTGTGTGATAAGTCTATATAAAGAATACTTATTTTTGATATAAAACATGTGTGGTGTACATCTGTAGTGTTGTCACAGGATTACTGTATGTGTTCACAAATGCTTTACACACTGCCTCTGAGATAAGCCCGTCTGCTCGTGCAAAGCTACCAAGGGGGTGAGCAGGGGTTATTTTAGGAGTGTACCCCGTTACCCTGACTAGAGGCAAGGGTCCCTATTTGTCACAAGTACCTACCTGTGGCAACTAGAGAGCCCCAAATCAAACAGTTAGGAACAATATTTAAGCAGAGCCTGTCTGCCCTACAGAGTACATCCAGCACAATCAATCAGTCAATCAGGGTATTATAAGCGCGCTACTCACCCATGAGGGTCTCAAGGCACTGAGGGGGAGGTCTGCACTTCTGTTCAGCTGAAGAGCCAGTCTTGAGGGTATTCCTGAAGGTAGTCAGGGAGGGGGCGCGTCTGATGCCTGCCAGGAGCTCATTCCAGGTCTTGGCTACAATGTGAGAGAAGGATCTACCGCCTGCTCTGGGGATGCGGGGATTTCGGCCAGTGCGATGTATGAAGATCAGAGATTTCTTTTGGGAACGTCGAAGTTGATTCTGTTGTTGAGGTATTTGGGTTTGGTGTTATGTACACATTTGTAGGAGTGGGTGAGGATCTTGAAAGTGATTATTTTCTCTACAAGGAGCCAGTGGAGACTTCGTAGGTGTTGGCTGATGTGTGCCGGCGGGGGATGCCGAGGACGAGTCTGGTGGCGGTGTTCTGTATGGTCTGGAGTTTGTGGAGTAGGGACTAGCTTATGCTGGCGTAGAGTGTGTTTCCATAGTACAGTCTGCTGGTGATGACTGCATCGGTTACTGCTTTTCTTGATTCAGGGGGGATTCATTTGAAGGACTTGCAGAGGATGTGGAGGGTGTTGAAGCAGCTGGAGGTGACGGCATTGACCTGTCAGTTCACGGTGAGGGATGAGTCGAGTACGATGCCGAGTTTTTTGGTGCTGTCTGATGGGGTTGGTGGGCTTCCGAGGGCGATCGGCCACCAGGTGTTGTCCCATGCTGAAGGGGAGGTTCCAAAGATGAGTACTTCTGTTTTGTTTGCGTTGAGTTTTAGGCAGCTGTTGGTCATCCAGACTGCAACGTCCTGCATTCCCTTCTGGAAGTTAAGTCTGGCGGGCGCGCTTCCCTAAGCTGATTTCTACATGCACACAGTCGATTTCCTCAGATGCATACATGAGATAGCAGTGAAAGTGCATAGGTGATGTTTGCAGCGAGAACTGGAGCTGTCGGAGGCTGTCCCCACCTGCCTGACCACCATGAGTCAGCCGAGATGCACCTTACAGCTGGTGCTGCTCTTCTGCATGCTGATGGCCAGGGGCTGCAAAGAGAGGACCGAGCTGGTCAAACTCCGAGACAGCGCCATACTAAACCTCATTATGGACATTATACAGGACTTAAGAAACTACCAGTTGGACAAGAAAAACGGGGCGAAGTTATACTCCAGATTCACAGAATACAAATGCGATGACAAGGAAGCACACAAGTACAGGCATTACTAGGACGAGGAGAGAGTAGGTGGGTTTCCTATTTGCGCCCCTCCCGTTAGTTAACTTCAGCACTCTCATAGAGGAAAATGAAACCGGGCATTGCACGCCACACGTAATATTTATGGCTGAGCCTGTTGTGTTGTGAGGTAGGCAGGGCTTCGCGGAGGTGGGTGGTCTCTTTGGACTGGGATGAAGTAAGAGTGGGGCAAATCTTTAAAACTATACTAAAATAGAATTGTATCAACTTAAATGTCCTGTAAGGAGATCTGTTGTTACCACCTAAAAATCATATATTGTAGGGCACAGTTAGTGCAGTAAATTATATCAGAAAATGCACCAAAGTGTTTGGCTACAGATATTGCACAGAAACTTCTATTTATTTGTGTCTATTAGTGCCAACGAGGGAGCTCTGGTAAAAGTATTATAAGCCACAAGGCAAAAAAATAAGTGGATTAAGTGGAGTCACAGGAACAGTACAGTGGCTTTGTTGGGTGCTAATCAACGTTACTTTGGTCACATTTGAGCAATCTACTCCTCAATAGTCCTTCCAAAAATTGAGTTCAGACAATTTTCTCCATTGGAAGACAAAAGACAGTAGCATCAATCTGCGACAGTGCAATGTATAAACACCAGTCAGTAAGGATGACTATATATCTAAAGAAATAATC
This sequence comes from Lissotriton helveticus, assembly GCF_964261635.1. Classification (NCBI taxonomy): domain Eukaryota; kingdom Metazoa; phylum Chordata; class Amphibia; order Caudata; family Salamandridae; genus Lissotriton; species Lissotriton helveticus. The sequence goes on from NC_136068.1 coordinate 581,785,995, forward strand.
TATAGATGCACACAATAAAAGCACAGGCACACTTTGCATATCAATTAAAAGTCCACCAACGGCATAACATTCCAGATACCCATCACAGCCCAGGTTCTCCGTGATCAGTCCCACATATTAACCTATCTTCCCTCTAGCATGTGGGGCGAATCCCCATTCGTCCCCTCCACCTGCGTAGTCACTTCTACCTCTTCTTTGCCCAGAGTGTCCCATGTGGGAACCTTCTCCAGAAACTTAGACCAGAAGTTCTTGGGCCTGTTGCGGGGGGCAGCAAGTCATTATATAATTCAGGTTGCGTACAGCAATATGTCATCTCTTTAGTCCACTGGGAGAGCATTGGCACTGGCCGCGCATCCAAGAGAGCGCTACGCATCTCCTGGCAACGAGAAAGGCCCCATCCATCAGTCGTCTGTGTTCTGTCTTTAGGGGCTTAGAGTATCCCAGAATGGACAGCAAGGGAGTTGGAAGTAGTGTGAGTTCAGTAACCCTGTTCACCTCCTCATACACTCAGCACCAAAAGGCAGAGATGCCCGTACAAGACCATGCCACATGTAGGAAATCCGCCTGCTGCGCCCTGCATCTCTCGCAGTGCGGGCTCTCACGTAGCCCATATCGATAGAGCCGTGCCGGGGTATAGTAAACCCTGTTTAAAAACTTGAAGTGTATCAACCGATGGCGACCATTAAGCGACACTCTTTTCGTATTAGAACAACAGTAGTGCCAAGTCTCATCCGGTAGGTCTACAGCCAGGTTGTACTGCCATGCTAGGCGGGGCTTAGTGTACTCTGTCGTTTTTTCTGAGAGAGCGATACTATACAAATTAGTTATCAATTTGGCAGGGGACTTGGCATTGATGACGTAATCGAAAGCCATGACCACCGGGGGTTCCGCCATGTCCTCCCCCAATAGGTCTTTGAGCGCGTGTCTTACCCTGTGAAACTGAAAGCGAGATAGAAGGGAATGAGAAACGTCTTCCGTCTCCAACTCGTCCCAGGTGAGTGCAGTGCCGTCCGAAAATAGGTCTCTCATGTGGGTTATATCCAGTATGCTCAGCGCCGCCAACACCCCTCTGTCCTTACATGGAGTCAGCCATGAGCACCAGGCAAGAGATGCCTACGGGGCGTACAGCAGGGTACAAGCCTGTGCGTCCATCATGTGGTGCCAGGCGTGGGTGACTGCATTTAGTGAGTCGAGGATACCTGTCCGACGGTCCCGAGGATTGGACAGCAGCGCAGGAAGGGGGCCTGGGTCAGCAACAATTGACTCTATGCGTATGTGCGGAATATCCACTGGGCCATGTATCCAGTGGTATGCGTGCGCACTTAGCGTGGCTCGATAATAAAGTTCCAGGTACGGGGCATTCAGTCCACCCTCCGCGTACGGACGAATGAGAATTTTCCACGCTACCCTGGGCTGTTTTCTGGCCCAAGCCAACCGAATCATAAGCGAGTGAAGTTGCTGGAAGAACAGGCTCGATAGGACCATAGGTATATTGCTGAACAGGAACAGGAAACGGGGTAGTACGATCATTTTCATGAGGGAGGTTCGACCTATCAGTGACAGTGGTAGACTAATCCACCTAGTAATATCATTCTCCAGTTTGGAGATGGCTGGAGATGGCCACACCATAGTTCTCTCTGAGAACCACCTCCGAGTCCGTATGCAGGCGGATCCCTAGATACCGCACCGCGTCAGTAGTCCACTGAATCGGACATTCCTGGTCAAACCTCCTCGTGGCTGGCGTGAGTGGGAACATGAGAGATTTGTTCCAGTTCACATGAATACTCAAAAGGGAACTGAAGAAGACCACCTTGCGTAGTACAGCAGGCAGATTTACCTCCGGATCTCGGTCATATAATAGTGTGTCGTCCGCATATGTAGACACAATCGGCTTGTATTAGAAGAACCGTATACCTCTGTGCCCAGGTTTAAGAATTGCGATCAATATCGCCTTCCGCATTGTGGGGGGCATCGCTCCGGTCTCTGCCATGTCTTCAAAGCGTGTCAGTAATCGAGGTATTACAAGGTCAGTATATGTCTTATAAAAGGTCACAGGTAGACCATGGCTTCCCGGCGCACTCCCGGCTCTCATCGCCGATAGAGCCCAGACAATTTCCTCCCGCTCGCACGGCCGTACCAGAAATTCGCGATGTAAGTTAGATAACCAGGGCAATTCAATGTGGGTGAGATAGTCTAGTATTCTCTCCTCCGGGGCAGGGCCTCTGGAGGCTTACAGAGACGTATAATACTCACGGAAACGGTCCGCGACTTTCTCTTCGGATAACGGTTCGTCCGTCTGGGTAGACCCAATATCCGGCACCATCGTCTTACTCCTACGCTGTTTAGCCAGCTGCACCAGGAACGAGCCAGGGCGCTCCCCCTCTCCATAGGATCGTGCAGTGGCATACTTTCCCAAGTGTTTAATTTCAGAATCGGCCTCCTCATGATACTCACGCAATGTTTGTGCAAGGTCCTGTGTGAGTGCACCGCTATCGTCTCGTAGGCGTTGAGCCTCTAGGTCCTTGAACGTGTTCTCCAGAAGCGCCAGACGGACCTGGATAGATTTAAGCACCCCCGCGTGTTTAGAGATGGCGACTCCCCTCATATACGCCTTAAAGGCCTCCCAGACTGTCTGGAACGAGTCGACAGAGCCCACATTGGTATAAAAAAAAATCTCAATGGACGTAGCCAGTTCCTCCCTAAAGGAGTCGTCTAGCAAGGAATAAGGAGGGAAGCGCCAAGCAAATGGCGGAATGCGCTTCGCCGGCATAGAGATTGTTATTAGTACAGGGGAGTGGTCTGAAAAAGTGCACGGAAGTATTGTGCAGGCCCGTACCTTGGGAAGGAGGTGGGAAGTGGCCAACCAATAGTCGATCCTAGTGTGTATGTTATGTGGGGCGGAGTAGTGCATGTATCCTCCCTGGGTCGGGTATCGGTATCTCCACACGTCACGTAAGTCCAGTCGTGTCATCGCCGCTTCCAGCGCTCTAGCAGAGGCTGAGGGGCGACGGTCAGGACCGTCCGATCTGTCAATGGAAGGCTGTTTCGTCATATCAAAATCACCCAAAGGACATAACCCTCATAGTGTCCCAGAACCCTTGCCGCTAGGTCTGAAAAAAAGGCAGGGTGGTCGTAGTTAGGTCCATAGGTGTTCACTATGCAGAACTCCATCCCTTTCCCGCTGCATTTTGCAATTGTGTACCGTCCCTCCCCGTCTGTCTCCATTGGGATAAACTTCAACAGTGTCTTAGGGTTATCCCACATGAGGACCCCCCTAGCATGCGATGTGAATCCCGCCGCGTGGACATTATCCAGGAAAACCCTATATCGTAAAGTAGGACTATCTGGGCGAAGGTGTGTCTCTTGTACAAGCGCAACATCCACTCCATGTCTCAAAAGGTATTGTAGGACTTTCCTAACCTTACGGTGATCATTAAGACCCCTGACATTCCAGGTTAATAGTATCAGTGTATCTAAAGGATCCCTCGATGGCGTCATCCGGAGCGTAACAATCGGGAAATGGGTCTATACATTGTGGCCTGTGTGTGTATCATCTTTCCGTGCCGTGAAACTTCTGTGCAGAACAACCCGCTAAACCCGCACAAAAACAGTGAACTGTCCCCTCCCATCCCCAACAACTTTAGGAGGTGTCGACCTTCCCCCCGCCCATTACCCACCCACGCCGGCCCAAACCCAACTAGGCCGCGGTCTTCCCCCATCCCAGCAGTTCCCAATTGTCTTCCAACCCCATACCTCAGAACCAAAAACAAAAAAGCAAAATGAAACCCTTCTTAGTGAATTGGAATTCACACGGGGCGTAGGTAGCCAGCAGAAAAGGAGAAAACAGCTCGTCAAACTATATCATGCGGCCGCTCAATACCCCCCGTCACCTGGACAAAAATAGTAAGCGTGTAACCCCAATTCGCACCCAGCCACCCTCATATATTGGCGGCGCAATTTACCCACCCAGGTGGCCACACAATCTGTCAACTTAGTCATAACTTAAAGATCCAAGTTTCATCGCTCGTGGAGGCACCCAAGTGTCAGACAATGTTACGAGGCAAAACACTGCTCAACAATGCATCCTGATTATGACATCAGGGACTCTAGGATTGCACCCTAGCGGGTATCATATTACTGAGAGGTCCCACAACTAGCTCTACAGCCCCCCCCCGCTCCCCCACAGTCTGTAGTTAAGCTAGAAAAGTTGCAGCAAGCAATGCCCCCCAAAAGGAAGTCACAGGGCACACCATGTTGGCCAGCTCTTAAGCCCACCCCCCTGACTCCCAACAGTAGTAGTCCACATTAAACTTCTCTGCACTTGGTGCATCATTTTAGTCCTGATCGTCAAGGGAGCCTTCCGTAGCTTCCACGCGCTGCTCCCTATCCGGGGATTGCCGCGTTTCTCTGCGCCATTCTTTGAGGGCCTTCTGGAGAGCCTGGGGGTCAGTGAAGATCATGGATTTCTGTAGTCTGTTGTGGGGTATAGCATCACATAATCAGTGCCCATCTCTCGAAGCTGAAGTTTCATTGGCACAAACAGTCTCCGCGCTTCCTGCACCTTAGCAGTAAAATCCGGGAAGAGGGAGAGCTCCGACCCTTCATAGCGCAGAGGCTGCTTCTCTCTTGCGAGCCTGGGTGCAGTGTCGCGATCCCTATAATTAAGCAGTTTAGCAATTATTGGGCGTGGGGGCGCCCCTGGTTTCGGCCGAGGGCCCAGAGATCGGTGTGCTCTCTCAATCACAAACATCCCCGAGAAGGCCGTATCGCCGAGGAGTTTCTTTAGTAGATTTTCCACAAACACCTCCATGTTCCCGGTCTGGGTAGTTTCCGGTAGACCCGTAATGCGGAGGTTACATCTCCGGGAACGGGCCTGTAAGTCCTCTGTCTTATCTTGCAATATCTGGATCACTCTGCCCAGTTGTTTGTGCTCCGTGTCCAGGGAAGTTTGCGCCTCTTCCACCTCAGTGAGGCGACATTCAGACATGTCTATCCGTTCCGCTTGTTTAGCCAACCTCTCCGCCATCCGGTCAACCCCGTAGGTGAGTGTGTCCATCTTGGATCCCAGAGAGGCGATCCCTCCCTCTAAGCCCTTCTCCATGGCTAGGAGAAGTCTGCGGATATCCTGCTGTGGTGGGTCTTCCGCCAGCTCTGTCTCCACGTGTTCCTCACCTGGCGGACTATTGCCAGTTTTGGGCCTCTTGTGGTCAAAGGACAGCTTAGGCTGATTCCTGTCCGAACGTCCCGTCACGGAGCCAATAGGTGTCCCTTAGCTGCCGAGAACGAAGACAGAGGTCCAATGGGCCACCGCCACCAGGGTCGCAGCTCCCGCCCCACACCAGAGGAAACCACAATTGTGGGGCCCACTAACGACAGGATGGCCATGTCTCACCTCAGTTCGCCAGCGGGCTCTTAGCTGGCTACTCACTCAGGCGGTATTTCAGGACGCGTTGTGTACTGTGTTGCCCCAGATCAGCATCACCATTCAGCTCCTCCTACAAGCTCCGCCACTATTCCTGAACAAGTGGCAGTGCAGAGCCCCAAGACAACTCAGCAAGCACAGGGCAAGGTGACTAGTCCCTCCAATCAGTGGGACCCCAGTTCTCAGTTTCTCACAATTGTTGTTAGGGTAGAGTTAAGCCCACCAGGCTCAAAGGGGGGGCGACCACTTGACAGCAGAGTCTCTGCGCCACTGAGACCAATGTCTTTCCCGCCGTCTCCTCACTCCAGGGCAGCCTCCCCCGGCACGCCACCTTACCGTCTACGATCACCTTCACTCCACTGCTATGGCTCACTCTCCGCCTCGGTCGTCTCAGTAGTGTGATCGTAAGTCCCGGGGCCCGACCCCGCCAGTAATATCACTTCCGGGCTGTCCGCCCGCGTGAGCCGCAGCCTCCGCACTATTTGGCCGCCTCTCCGCCACGACAGGGCCGTCGCCCATGAAGCCCGCCCCGCGAGTTACAGCAATAGCAGGGGGGCCCAGCACCCACCTCCCGCAGGATCCACAGCGCCGGGCCTCTCCGTGGCCTGTCCACCGCCACCACCGCCCCGGGGACACAACGGGCACCCAGCGTCGGCCGTGCCGCAGGCCGCCTCAGATGTTGCCGCGGCTCTGTCTACTCGCCTCACACAGGGCGCACAGCGCGCCACGTCCTCCTCTGCTTGCCCTCCAAGAGGGCAGGGGCTCCACAGCAAGCAGCGATCGGGCAGCGCTCTCCACAGGTCCCACTGACCACCAGGCCCGCCTTCGACAGGGCGCAGCCGCTGGGGTAACCATTATAAAAAATTGGGTAACCCAATTTGGTCGTGGACCTGGGTAACTTATAGTATCAAAGACAATGGTCCAAACCTAATTATCAAAGGTCAACTTAATGCATACTTATAATCAATCTTTATACAATTTAGTGAGCCTTCAAACTATTTGGCTCTGTGGATTCAATCCGTAGTTAATCTGGAAGAAAAAGGGGGAAAGATGCAACAACCTGACTGGAAACATTGGGATGAGCAGAGGGAGTTTAATGATTCACTCCATCATAGAAATCATTTCTATACATTTTACTCATATATTTACGGTACAAAGGAGCATGGTGCTTCTAAGAGCGTGCAAGGAGGGAAAGTGTGGTGAGTAAGAAAGAGGTGAAGAGCTAATAAAAACTCGTGGCACAGAAGTGTAATAAAAAACAATTTGAGATAGTTCTGATGAAGCTGGTTTCAAGATTCCAGCCCTGTGGGCAAAAGGCCACTCCTTGTTAAATTACTGCTTTTATTTACATTTATACAGTCCAAAGTAACATGTATAATGAGGTTGGGTGGAGGGTGGTCCAATTTGTAATTTGAAAGGCGTCGACGTTTCGACCCGACTAGGGGCTCAGGGGTGACTAGGGGCCTCAGCCTGAGGGTCTTCTTCAGGACGAAGGGGGAGGCGCAGCCTTAATACGGTGGGTGTGACAAGGTCACATACCCATGAGTCTTCGTGGGTGGCCTGGTCCTCTGAGTGGTGTCTTAGGCGGTGAAAGCTAACTGTTGAAAGTGGTCCTTATCCGGGTGAAGGGTAGCACAAGTATTGGTCGTCTTCTTGGTTTTTAACGTGGTGCCTGAATAGCCGCTGATGCGGTGGAAGATAATATATACATCTTAGTCAGCCGTTATTGTTATGCATATAATGGCGCTGCTCAACTTCAGTACGTCCGCTGTCAAAGGATCGCGCGGTGGGGAATCGGCAGGCGCGCGATCCTTTGACAGCGGACGTACTGAAGTTGAGCAGCGGCATTATATGCATAACAATAACGGCTGACTAAGATCTATATCCGATCTTCCACCGCATCAGTGGCTATTCAGGCACCACGTTAAAAACCAAGAAGACGACCGATACTTGTGCTACCCTTCACCCGGATAAGGACCACTTTCAACAGTTAGCTTTCACTGTTACCTCAGTGAGATATTGTACACAGCGTACAATTACTCAGTGGGGAAATGTAGCTAGATGTGCAAATGCATTTTTTATCTTTTCTCCTCACAGAAAAAGTTTTTTTTCCCATGTGGAGAAACACTTTTCTCTACACCCGCAGCAAGTTTTGATATGATCCATGACTACTAATTAAACCAACCGCAATATGCGTCGCCGTCATCCACTAATACAGTACCAGCCCATTTAAAACACTGTGAATGATAGTGTCCTAGTTATTATACTCTGAACGTGAAAAAAAGGAAAAATAGGTGAATTTAGTGTTTTTTAGGTTTTGTTTTGAAACCATACCTGCACATTAGCTGTTTTTTTCAGTGAATATCAGTGTTTTTTTAACGAAAATTATAGTCTTAGATCCAAAATTAAGTATAACTTTACTTTTGGGGGCGCTAGGTGGCGCACGAGCGGAATGGCTGCTGTTATCTGAGGCTCCCGCAGTTCGGCTGCTGATCCTTCACTTATCCTGGGCTAAATGACCCCTTCAACATATAAAAAGTGTTGAAATAGCTGGCTAAACATCCAGAGCTACCCTCGCGTTGCAGATCTGGGGAGAGGACCTTGCCGCTTGCTGTGTATTCTCCGCTCGACTGCTGGTGAGGTCCTGACTAACAAAGATGACGGAGCCTAACAGCGGCGTCGGAGACAACGCGAGCTCCGGGGATCCCATGAGGTGAACAGGCCGCATACCCACAGCGGACTGAAGGGCTGCTCGGACTTGCCTGATAGCGTGCAGAGTCAGGTGCGGGAAGCGAATACACACACCGACGGCCCTGCCATAGAAATTACTGCCCTACACTAGACCATAAGTAAGGAGGTGTTTTTCTTGTACTGGAGGTGGGCCGCAAAGACAAAATGGCGGCGGTTAATGTGACCGACTGCTAGAACTCTGTCGGCAGACCGAAATATCGCCCCACGGCAGAATTTCTGACGGCCCGGCGCACGCTTCAGGCAAACGCTGGATAGAGTCCCTAATAGCTGCCTGATACACCGCTCAATGAGATCGCCCATCCTCACTGCCGGCAGGGCGCTATATAGACTGCATCTGAGTCGTGTCCTTATATGCTCCTAACTCCTGGCTGCTGTCGAACGGTTTCTAGGTTGGACCCACAACTTTGGAGATAATCGCGCTGGCAGGGGAGCGGTGAGGGCGCTGGTGTCTATTTGTTCTGTGCTACTGAGCATTTTCCTCCGAGCCCAACTCAAAATGGCGGCTGCTTCAGTGATGACCTGAGAAGAGCGCGAGGTCTGCTCTCCGATCTTCCACCGCATCAGTGGCTATTCAGGCACCACGTTAAAAACCAAGAAGACGACCGATACTTGTGCTACCCTTCACCCGGATAAGGACCACTTTCAACAGTTAGCTTTCACTGTTACCTCAGTGAGATATTGTACACAGCGTACAATTACTCAGTGGGGAAATGTAGCTAGATGTGCAAATGCATTTTTTATCTTTTCTCCTCACAGAAAACGTTTTTTTTCCCATGTGGAGAAACACTTTTCTCTACACCCGCAGCAAGTTTTGATATGATCCATGACTACTAATTAAACCAACCGCAATATGCGTCGCCGTCATCCACTAATACAGTACCAGCCCATTTAAAACACTGTGAATGATAGTGTCCTAGTTATTATACTCTGAAAGTTAAAAAAAGGAAAAATAGGTGAATTTAGTGTTTTTTAGGTTTTGTTTTGAAACCATACCTGCACATTAGCTGTTTTTTTCAGTGAATATCAGTGTTTTTTTAACGAAAATTATAGTCTTAGATCCAAAATTAAGTATAACTTTACTTTTGGGGGCGCTAGGTGGCGCACGAGCGGAATGGCTGCTGTTATCTGAGGCTCCCGCAGTTCGGCTGCTGATCTTTCACTTATCCTGGGCTAAATGACCCCTTCAACATATAAAAAGTGTTGAAATAGCTGGCTAAACATCCAGAGCTACCCTCGCGTTGCAGATCTGGGGAGAGGACCTTGCCGCTTGCTGTGTATTCTCCGCTCGACTGCTGGTGAGGTCCTGACTAACAAAGACGACGGAGCCTAACAGCGGCGTCAGAGACAACGCGAGCTCCGGGGATCCCATGAGGTGAACAGGCCGCATACCCACAGCGGACTGAAGGGCTGCTCGGACTTGCCTGATAGCGTGCAGAGTCAGGTGCGGGAAGCGAATACACACACCGACGGCCCTGCCATAGAAATTACTGCCCTACACTAGACCATAAGTAAGGAGGCGTTTTTCTTGTACTGGAGGTGGGCCGCGAAGACAAAATGGCGGCGGTTAATGTGACCGACTGCTAGAACTCTGTCGGCAGACCGAGATATCGCCCCACGGCAGAATTTCTGATGGCCCGGCGCACGCTTCAGGCAAACGCTGGATAGAGTCCCTAATAGCTGCCTGATACACCGCTCAATGAGATCGCCCATCCTCACTGCCGGCAGGGCGCTATATAGACTGCATCTGAGTCGTGTCCTTATATGCTCCTAACTCCTGGCTGCTGTCGAACGGTTTCTAGGTTGGACCCACAACTTTGGAGATAATCGCGCTGGCAGGGGAGCGGTGAGGGCGCTGGTGTCTATTTGTTCTGTACTGTGCTACTGAGCATTTTCCTCTGAGCCCAACTCAAAATGGCGGCTGCTGCAGTGATGACCTGAGAAGAGCGCGAGGTCTGCTCTCCCAGAATCCTGAAGTGAATGCGGCGCACTTAATGCCACTAACTCGCCTTCTTTTACCTTGCATCGGCGAAACTCACTGCTAGCCTTACCGAAGAGACATAGCCTATACACTTTGCTGAGCCCAGCCACAACGCTTGAAGTGAGGGCACCCTCATTAATGTGCCACATAGACTCGTGCTGTTGACCTTGATCTTGTCCTCTCTACACATCTGATAGGGGTTTGAGGAAAATTGAATTTTGCCTTGTCGTGTGTGCCTACGTGTTCCCCATCCTATGTTATATGTGCATGATTAATATGCATATGTTCCCTATGACCGAATAAAGACGCACTTATAGTTGTGTCCAACGTTTAGTATGTCAGTTATCCAGTCCTCCTGAAAGCAACGAGTATTAGGCCTATGTTGCCAACGTTTTACATTGTGCACGTTAATTCATCGAATTGTCCCTGTTTTCCAGGCCTCATGAGGGCCCAGACACCAGATTCAAGCTCCAGTCTCCTGAACCTGCTCCGAGGAGCGATGCAGCCCCTCCCGCATCCCTGACCCTTCACTTACTTCCTGCCAAGCAGCGAGGTGCCCGGCCTGGCTCTGCCTGTCTGTCTGCCAAGAATATGTTATGCATACAGTTATCAGTGCAGCTCTCCGTCTTCACATTCCTAAGCTAACGAACCGCATAAACATCTTCAGCTATAGTCTAGTCTTTCTGTCTCCATGCAAGAGAATTACTGAATTAATATCCATAGAAGATTCATAGTACACGCAATACATGAAGAATATATGCATGCACCAGTCTTAGTGTCAAGTAGCCTTTCCCCTGATGACTTTTAGATTCTATCAACATGTTCTCCAAACACAAGATATCAGATATGCTATAGGTACATGTCGTCTTGACCTCCCAGACTTTAGTCTCCTCTTCTAGTGCAAGAGTCAGAGCCCCCAGTTCTCCCTAGTTACACGTCATGGCCCGTTTGCGCGCATTACTAGGTTAAAGGTTCCAGCTGCCCAGGTAGCCCCCTCCATGTATCCACCCATTTATGACACTTCTGTGACGTTCTCATCACATGTCTTCGTGCACGCCTTCTTTTCACGCCCATGTGTTCTTATCTTTCGTTTGTCACTTGTTCCGCCTACTGTATTCAATGTAATTATAATGTTTTACTATATATACCATGTACTGTTGATGAGACGTTGCAGCTGCCGTCCATTTCATGCCAGGCTATTCCGATCCTGTCCCTTCCCTTGTGCCTGATTAAAGCCTGTTCAACTCAGATACCCCGGATCCTGCCTCTTATTTATTGAGCTATCTGTTTTATTTAATATATAGAAAAATAGTACCGGTAATTATTTATTTATTTACCACATAATGGCGCCCGAACAGGGACGAGCCCTTTCCCCACGCGCCGGCGATGTAACGCAGGCCCCCTGACCCTTCTACAGCCGTGACGGAACCCTATGCGCATCTGCAGATATTTCTGCTTCAAGTCTCCCTCAGGCCCACGGAGGAGACGGAGACTGCGGTCCGGCATCCAGACGAGGCGGTGAGGAATGCGGTTCGTCCCGACCAGAGCCCAAGCCGAGAGAGCAAGGTCCGAGGTATCCGGAGGCCCACCTGTAACCGAAGCCCGAATCTCGAAGCGCATGAGTAGTAGTAACCAGACGTCGTAGCAGTCCAGTCCAGTTCGAGGCCTTCAGTTTCTGCTTCCCGGTGAGTACCGTTGCGGGGGAAGTATCTAGACAGGTTCATTAATTTGTCCCTGGTCCGATGGGTTTGGGTACACAGATCCAGTCCGAAGTATTCATCTAGGTGGATACGGTATGACGTGTCTCTTTATGAGACCGGTATGTTCTGTACTGTTTTAGCAGTGCATCCAGTATTTCTATTAAGTCTGTTCTCGAGAAATTCAAGTATTATGTTTTCAGTGTATCAGGTAGTATTCTGGTCAAACTGTTATTCATGTATTTTTATGTCGTGGTATGAGTGATTTGTTTGCCATTTCATTACTGTGTTTATCGTGTATTGTGTTTAAATTCAAGTACAAGTTCAAGATGCCGCTGTTTTCTAAGTTACGTCAGATCAAAACCAGAAAAGGGTTACTCGAAGAATCAGTTCCTGTCCCTCCTAGGGACAGTCCTGGTCACTTTATGTACCACAAGCATGGCTTAGATGCCATACTATATCTAGACTTATGGGTGGATTATACAAAGAATCTAGAAGAGAAATACAGATGGCCTGTATCAGGTACATGGGATGCCGAGTGCATCATGCGAGTAGAAGAAGCATTATGGAAAAAGAAAGCCAGACAATCCCAGAAGGATGCCATAGAATTATGGCGTAAAGAATCGCATAGGAGATCAGAGAAAGAATTCAGAAAAGCAGAATTAAGTAGAGAATCTTCAGGAAAAGCCCAAGAAAGGGAACTTCTAGAAGAAGGTGAACGAGTTAGAGCAGAACAGTCAGACAGACAGAGAAATGCCCTTATTAAAGGTATGTATCCTCTTCTTGCCGAGGGCTTGCCGAAGACAACCCCGGAAGCATCCTGTAATTTACCGCCACCCTTGGTCCCGACTAAGCTACGTCATAAACCGACTGCAGCTGAAATTTTTCTTTCGTCCTATTTGGACGATACAGTCCCAGAATATGCAAATCCTATTCCGCCTGCTCAACCTCAGCACCCTGTTAATAATGTAATTCCTGTTCCTCCAGTCACTGGTCCCGGGAACCCTGTCCATGTGCCAGTACCCCCGGACCAGTCCGCACCACGTGTTTTGCCAGTCACTTTACCAGCCCATCCAGTATTAATTGACGATTCTAGTTCAGGAGGAGCGGGGGGAGGTGCTCCTACCACCCCGCCTCAAGTAAAGCGACTGACGCTGAGAGACGCAGCGTTACAGCGCACGCCAAAGGTGACTACATACGCAGACCTCAAGCGACACCTTACTGATTGCGTATATGATTCAGTTCCAGGCGAAGATCACATGATAATATATTCCATACGTTTACGACGAGTTGCCAACTATTTGGCCACCTTGCCCGATATGAAGGAACATCTAGACAGAATATATCGTTTTATCCGTACAGGGGAGAATTCAGAAAGTATTCATGAAGCTATGGCACATAGAAAAGTCGAGAATCCAAGTATGACTTTACAGTTCTTGATTAACTGTTTAATAAGAGAACAAGATCAACCTGGTAAAGACAAAGATGAGATGAAGGCCTTGACAAAGTGGAGTGATAATATAGCCGAGGGAAAACACAAGACACAGAATAGTATAGAAAGTATGTACAGGAAAATTCGTAAAGAAATTCTAAGTATACACGAGAAAGAGAAAGCAATAAGAGCAACCGAGAAAGAGAATAACTCTTCAGGTGAAGAGGTAGATAACGAGAATCCCGACAGAATAGCGTATGTAGGTAGAACTAGACTTTCCGACAGACATTCACGCCTAGATTACAAGAAAGTTTTTCCTCATCCCGTACCAGAACAGTGTTCCCTGGAGCAAGTATTCCAGGCTACAGATAAAATTCTGAAACTACGAATAGGTTATAGTGAGCTTAGTACCATGCATGAACAAGAACTAGCCCGATCAGCAGTCCGATGGACTAGTGATTCTACCACGTTTCCAGACGAAACAGTGGCCCAAATGTTCCTGAAGCTGCCCCCAGCCAAGCAACGACTGGTGGGTATGTACATGATCCAGCACCTCATCACACTGTATGAGGATCAGCATTCTGATCCAGGTCCGTTATATGATGTACTGAACGAGTTACTCCTAAACAGATGGAAAGGTTTGGGTACCGATTTAATTAGTGTCATTCTAGAACAGCGCCACAAATACAGAACGTTCCTGAATCCGCATTTTGTTCCTGTTCCACCCCCAGTGAGAAAATCATTCTACATAGATAGACAGAATCCGTTACGAGAAGTACACCCAGTTAAGGGAGCGGGGGGTGATCTAGAACGAGTATTTGTTTACACCCCTATCACGAAAATAGAACTCTTGGAAATGAAAAAGTTAATACCCTGTCACGACAAAGATCCAGCAGGGTTCCACCGTGAATTAAAAGACATGCTCCGTATGGGAGAATACACGTATCCTGATATCATTAAAATGTTAAAGGTCCTGTTGCCTGCGGGCATATATGAAAAACTTAAGGAAAAAGAATGGGAGGTGGGAGAGAAAAAGATAGATTGGACCGCATTAGAGACTGAAGATAACACACGAGTTCCAGGTACTGGTCTTGGGGAAAAAGCTAAAGCATTGCCCGAGCTGTTAATACAAGTCTTGCCAAGATTACTAGCCACGAAAAAGGAAGACTGGGATGCTATCTCAGCCTGTAAACAGAAACAAGATGAAGACACTAGTGATTTTTATTCCAGATTTGAGAAATGTTTCATTATTAATAGCGGTCTGAAAACAAGTAGTGAGTCATATCCACATCTTTTTGTCACTAAACTAGTTGAAAATTCTTTACCACAAGTTAAAAATCGAGTATTAAAAGTCGAGAGTACCTGGCAAGCTAATACTCCTTCACAGATGCTTCAGATGCTCCAGTACCACCAGAACAGAATCAGGGAAGAGCAAGAACACGAAAGGAGACGTATGAAAGATACGAAAATGAAAGTATTAGTTGCACAGTCTGTTCCCCAAGACAGTCAGAAGAGGGGTACGAATCAAACCAGTCATCCTGCAGTTCCCGTTAAAGGGACATGCAATTACTGTAAACAGCCAGGTCATTATATAAACGAATGTGCAGTTCTGAAACACAACATAGCTACTGGTAAGACGAAAGAGAGACCGCGTCCTCCTAGACAAGAACAGGTTCCGCAGAACACGCTAGCACCGCAGAACGCACAACAGACAGTTACTGTACCGCAGCCTATAGCTGCCACACAACACGTTACAGAACAGATGTACCAGTATGCACAGTCAGATTATCCAGAATATCAGCAGTATTCATGAAACAGCCTAGAGAGGGAGGTTGGCTTGCCTCTCATCGAGATTCCTGTAGATCAAGAGGGTCCCTATGTACACAGTCAAGTATTAGGGAAAGACAGAAAGTTTCTGATTGATACAGGGGCAAGTAGGACTACCATCAGTCATGACGAGGTTCCAGGGGCTCCACTCTCAGGCTCTAGAAATGTTTCCCTTGGATTTTCAGGAAAGCCTATTGTTAATGAAATATCGAAACCAGTTTCCCTAGAAGTTGGTCCATTGTCCCGAACTACAGACTTGTTACTTACGAAATCCTGTCCTGAAAATTTATTGGGTATCAAGACACTGAAAGAATTAGGAGCAGTTATCTGCTGCTCCCCAGAAGGAGTGAGATTGTTCTTACGAGATTTTAAAGGTCATTATGTATTACGTGATTTTGACCCTAGATTATTGAATGTACCTCAGCATTTATGGGCGCAAGGTCCAACTGATGTAGGTTGTATGCACATTACACCCTATCGTGTCACTCTGAAACAAGGTGTTGTATTACCACGAATCCGACAGTATAAATTGCCACCCGAGGCTGTAGCAGCCTTATCCAAAATTATTGACGAGCTCATTGCTCAAGGAGTGGTTGTAGAAACTGACTCCAATGTATGTAATTCTCCTATCATTCCGATTCTTAAACGTACTAATCCAAATGCACCTCCAGTTTATCGATTAGTGATCGATCTCCGAGAACTTAATAAATGTATCATTCCCCAGTACCCAGTGGTCCCAGATATCTCTTCCCTATTGACAGCCATTGATTCCGAAGCTACGTTCTTTACTGTTATTGATCTCAAGAACGCATTTTTTAGTGTTCCCATTCATCCAGACAGCCAGTTTCTTTTCGGTTTCTGTTTAAATGGAAGAAGCTATAAATTCACACGAGCTCCTCAAGGTTTCACAGAAAGTCCTAGTATTTACAGTCAAGCACTGAAGAGACAACTAGACAATATTCACATGCCAACTGACACTGCCCTGATCCAGTATGTCGATGATCTATTGATCACAGCCCGTTCTGAACGTGACTGCGAACGTGCGTCACTGACAGTCCTGTATTTCCTGGCCGAGATGGGGCACAAGGTGTCCCCTTCGAAACTGCAATTCTGTGTCCAGCAAGTGGTCTACCTTGGACACTTACTGTCCAAGTGGGGTAGGCAGTTGACACCAGACCGTATCCAGTTAATAGCACATCTTCCACAGCCCAAGACACAGAAGGAGGTACGAGCTTTTATCGGCCTCACTTCTTACTGCGAACAATGGATCCCTCAGTACGCATACCTAGCCAAGCCACTGATACAGTTAACGACACAGGAGGCAGCCACATCGACTGTCCTCCCTTGGACCCAAGAACATACACTTGTTTTCAATGAATTAAAGAAAGCCTTATGCCAAGCTCCTGTTCTAGCAACACCGAACTACAGTAAGCCTTTTACGCTTTTTGTTACTGAACGCGAAGGTACTGCATTATCTGTTCTCACACAAGATCAAGCAGGACAATACAAGCCATGTGCTTATTTTTCTAGCACATTAGATCCAGTAGCCCAGGCCTTGCCTGCGTGCCTCAAGTCAGTTGCAGCCACAGCTCTAGCTATCAGACAAAGTGATTCCATAGTGTTAGGACACTCCCTGACAGTACAAGTTCCACACTCCGTGGAAGTTCTTTTAAACCGAACACAGACTCAGCACTTGACAATTGCACGTTTAACAGGTTATGAACTGACACTGTTCCAGCCGCATATAGAAATCCGACGCTGCAACATTTTAAATCCCGCTACACTGTTACCCTCGACTGTTCCAGATCCTGCCACACATGACTGTGTGGAAGTTATTAACACCATGACAAAGCCAAGACAAGACTTGACAGACATTGCATTACCTGATCCCGACCTGACACTCTATGTGGATGGTTCATGTATGAGAACAAGTACAGGAGAACTAGTAGCCGCGTATGCAGTGACTACTGAAACCGAAGTTATAGAAACACATCGTATTGACACCCTGTCTGCTCAAGCAGCAGAGCTCGTCGCTCTGACCCAAGCCTGCATACGAGCCAAGAACCTGAAAGTAAACATATACACAGATTCACGTTATGCATTCGGAGTCGTACGTGACTTCGGAGTACTCTGGCAAGAGAGAGGTTTCATGACTTCTCATGGAACCAAGATTCAGCATGGCCCCCTCATTCAAGCTCTGTTAGATGCAATACATTTACCGACAGCTATCGCTATCATGAAGTGCAAGGCACATTCGAAAGTCACTGACATCATTTCCCAGGGTAACGACCTGGCAGATCGAACAGCCAAGCTTACAGCTCAGACTCCAGACATTCCAGTTAACACGACACAGACAGACGTTCCAGTTCAGACTACTTGTATGACAGTTAAGGACCCTACACAAGACGTACTGGATATACAGTCACATGCTACCCCCGACGAAATCAAGAAATGGTCTGAACAAGGAGGGGTCCAGACAGATCAGGGATGGTTGACGAAGGGAAAAGCCACATGGTTTCTCCCCGACTCTATGGTTCAAGTCATTATTAACACCGCACATAGTCCAGCACATTTAGGAGAAAAAGCCATGTTAGACAGTATTCAGAACCTCTGGTTCAACAAGCATTTACGAGCAGCAGCCAAGCAGAAAGTACGTACCTGCATGATCTGTTGTCAGTTCAATCCAGGTAAAGGAGTCCCGGTGGAACAAGGTGGATTCCATCCTCCTGACCACCCTTTTGAAGTCCTCCAGATGGATTATATCCAGATGGAGCGATGTCGAGGTTTCAAGTATGTCCTCGTAGTTGTATGTGCTCTGTCCAGATGGACAGAAGCATATCCAGTCCCAGATTACACTGCCGCGACCACTGCCAGGCAGTTGGTTCGTGAGTATTTCCCCCGCTATGGATTGCCCAGGGTCGTGTATTCAGACAACGGCCAGCCATTCTCATCCGAACTCATGAAACAAGTATCCCTTCTGTTAGGGTACCAGTGGAAGTTCCACTGTGTACGACATCCCGAAGCAGCAGGTCTCGTCGAGAGACATAATCAGACTTTAAAAATCCGCATTGCCAAGGTTTGCGCAGAGAAAGGCGTAGATTGGATGGTAGCACTGCCAGTCGCCCTTTTTTACATGAGAATGGTTGCTCACTCCCGTTCAGGTCTGTCCTCTTTTGAGGTAGTTTTCGGTCGTCCCCCAAACATGTGGGGTACACCTAGGCCACGTAAAATAACTGATGTTGACAGTAATATGCTGACAGATTACCTGGCTTCCTTGATGTCTGCACTACTCTCTTGTCGTTCACAGGTTGCCGCCGCTTTTCCAGACAACACCCAGGTGAAACCGCACGAGGTCGTTCCTGGGGATCTTGTTTTGATCCGAAATTTTGATCGTTCAAGTCCGCTGGAGCCCCGCTGAAAGGAGCCAAAACTCATCTTGATGACCACAAAGACTGCGGTGAAGATAGAGGGCCGGAAAGGCTGGGTGCATTCCAGTCACGTGAAGCGATTTCATGGACTCCGTCCAAGGACCTTTTTCAAAGACTGCCCTGTTCTCAAGGACTGCCCAGACACTGAATCTAAACTTCCCCGGTCAGAGAAAACTCCGCAGCAGGAGTATAAAGAAAAATTAAGGTCTAGTAAGTCAGCCAGTTTAATTGTCTAAGTCCCTCTCGGGTGAAGCGGTTAGACAGGTTCCTGACATGTATGAGATAGACCCACATAGTGAGAGAGTTAGTCGAAACTCTAAGAAAATACGTTATCACAAAGCTCTCCGAAGCCGATGCATTATTACTCTGTCAATTTTATTTTTTCTGAGTTTTATGGTTACAGGCATAAGTTATGTTCTATATGTATGTTTTCCTCCTCTTGATTCACATGTACATTTTTCCTCTAATGATACAGTAGAGCACACTTTTAGTGAACTGCCTCCTCACGAATTATCCTATCGACTTGCCATGCGCAACAATTCTTTCATCCGTATGTTACACTATTCACACCAGACCAGCAATGCCACTAATTGTTGGGTGTGTGGTCGACTCCCCCCTTTTCAGACACCGAAGGGAGTTCTGCCACTTTTTCCCTATCCGTTTTCACACAATGGTTCGTGTGGAGCATGGTCCACGTTAACATCATCCTCAAACGATATGTCCCTTTTGAATAGAACATGTTTCCCAGACAAGGAGGGTCTTTCCCATAGAACAGGGTTAGATCTAGAAAATGAAGTATATGATCTAGGTAATTATTCCTCGAATTTCATGGTCTTAAATGTTCAGTCCGAGACTACTCCAGATTTGCCTGCTATTACAGTTCTACCAGTGAAAGGCGAATTATGTGTCAGAAAGAATGGTTCAGTACATCTAGGACACAGTGATTGTACTACTGTGGTCGAGTATAGTGACAGTGGGAAATCTATTTTCAAAGCCTCACGTCATTCATATTTTGTATGTGGTCAGACCGTATATGTGCGTCTGCCCCTAGATTGGGATGGAACATGTTACATTGCCTTCCTACTGCCACCAGTTTTTCTAGCCCCATCCGATTATCACAGAAACACACATCTAGTACACATTAGACATAGAAGGGAGATCGAGTCCCCAATTGTCGATCAAACTGAAACTGCCTTAGAACAGTATCAAGACTTCAATAAAGGTTTCTTTTTCTTCATAGGTCCTGTCCAGAATAGTAAGTTAATACGTAGGTTAACTAGAACCCTTGAAGCAGTAGTGAATGAGACTACTTCCGCTCTAGGTAACTTAACTGAAGAGCAATCTGCTATGAGATTTGTCGTGCTCCAAAATCGTCTCGTCCTTGACGTCATACTGGCCGATAGGGGCGGAGCTTGTAGAGTCATCGGATCTAGTTGCTGCATTTTCATTCCTAATAACGCACCGCCTGTTTATTCAGCTATAACCAGACTTCATAAAATTGCCCATCAGTTGCACCAGAATCCAGGCACCTGGACATGGTCCGGTTGGCTCTGGAGTATTATATCCGCTTGGGGATGGAAAGTATTGTCATTCCTGGGTATAGCAGTAATGATCGTATTCAGTTGCTGTCTCTGTTTACAATGTGGCCCTGCGATTTGCGGCTTGTGCGCTACCTCTTGTATTCCTAGTCCAAAGTCCCGTTCCCAGAAGATTCGAGACGAGCAAATGATGCTATATGAAATGATAGATGGTATCATGAATATTGATGTTTCCTGATGGAAACGTAGGGCACAAGGAGGGAATGAGGAAAATTGAATTTTGCCTTGTCGTGTGTGCCTACGTGTTCCCCATCCTATGTTATATGTGCATGATTAATATGCATATGTTCCCTATGACCGAATAAAGACGCACTTATAGTTGTGTCCAACGTTTAGTATGTCAGTTATCCAGTCCTCCTGAAAGCAACGAGTATTAGGCCTATGTTGCCAACGTTTTACATTGTGCACGTTAATTCATCGAATTGTCCCTGTTTTCCAGGCCTCATGAGGGCCCGGACACCAGATTCAAGCTCCAGTCTCCTGAACCTGCTCCGAGGAGCGATGCAGCCCCTCCCGCATCCCTGACCCTTCACTTACTTCCTGCCAAGCAGCGAGGTGCCCGGCCTGGCTCTGCCTGTCTGTCTGCCAAGAATATGTTATGCATACAGTTATCAGTGCAGCTCTCCGTCTTCACATTCCTAAGCTAACGAACCGCATAAACATCTTCAGCTATAGTCTAGTCTTTCTGTCTCCATGCAAGAGAATTACTGAATTAATATCCATAGAAGATTCATAGTACACGCAATACATGAAGAATATATGCATGCACCAGTCTTAGTGTCAAGTAGCCTTTCCCCTGATGACTTTTAGATTCTATCAACATGTTCTCCAAACACAAGATATCAGATATGCTATAGGTACATGTCGTCTTGACCTCCCAGACTTTAGTCTCCTCTTCTAGTGCAAGAGTCAGAGCCCCCAGTTCTCCCTAGTTACACGTCATGGCCCGTTTGCGCGCATTACTAGGTTAAAGGTTCCAGCTGCCCAGGTAGCCCCCTCCATGTATCCACCCATTTATGACACTTCTGTGACGTTCTCATCACATGTCTTCGTGCACGCCTTCTTTTCACGCCCATGTGTTCTTATCTTTCGTTTGTCACTTGTTCCGCCTACTGTATTCAATGTAATTATAATGTTTTACTATATATACCATGTACTGTTGATGAGACGTTGCAGCTGCCGTCCATTTCATGCCAGGCTATTCCGATCCTGTCCCTTCCCTTGTGCCTGATTAAAGCCTGTTCAACTCAGATACCCCGGATCCTGCCTCTTATTTATTGAGCTATCTGTTTTATTTAATATATAGAAAAATAGTACCGGTAATTATTTATTTATTTACCACAGGTTGATGCTCTGGTTGTCCTCCCTGTATGCCTGCGGCTGCTTCCCCTGAAAGTCGGGCGACACCTCTCTGAGGCCCTCCTGCACAGCCCTATACTACATATTACAGGGCCCCTTTGCAATCAGCACACCCTCTCTGGGCATCCACATCCATAAGCTTCGCTGCTTCAGGCGGGTGCAGTGGACGCAAATATACTGGATAGTGATAGGCACTACTCGCTCGTGGCACCATGGGAAGACCGGACGCCAGGCAGCCACGCATCAACTTCGACAATAAAAAAACGTCCAAGAAGCCGCCTGAAGGTGGAGAGGAACAGCCCGAGGAGATGTCAGACGCATCGATTCCATGCCCAGATTCCGAATTACGCACCATCCTTACAGAAATGCGGCAGGGCTTCGCAACTATAGCGGACAAGGTTGATACGCTAAAGACTCGTATGGACAGTATTGCGCCTAAGTTGGATACTCATGAGGGTCGACTCAAAGAGGCGGAACAATGCATTTCTGACTCTGAAGATGCCACCGAGCAGCTGAAAAAAGCTGTCACCCAAATGGACAAGCTGATGCGCATAATCGACGCCAAGAACGAGGACATCGAAGCGCGTAGCAGAAGAAATAATGTCCGCATCCTTGGTATTCCAGAGAGTACCAATACAGGACGCCTAGAACAATATGTCGAGAGACTGTTGACGGCGATAACCGATGAAGGTGCCCTCTCAGCTCAATTCATAGTTGAACCTGCGCATCGTTCACTAGGCCAGAGACCGAAGCCGGGGATGACACCGAGACCCATCATAGCACGCCTGCTCAACTACTGAGACCGCGACGTGGTCCTCCGAATGGCACGGGAGAAGAAGCAACTCAACTACAAAGGCGTCTCATTCACCATTTTCCCGGATTTTACTGCTCGAGTTCAGGAGGAGCGCTGTAAATTTACTACTGTTAAGCAGAAGCTACGCCAGGAGAATGTGGATTATGCTCTTCTGTATCCGGCACGTTTGCGCATCACATATCAGGGGACACAAACCTTCCACACCACTCCGCAGTCGGTTGATAAGTTCCTAAAATCATTGAAGAAACGTAAGAACGTCCAGACTGATGCTGACGAGATTGACGAGGAGTCATTGTCAGGAGTGGAGTGAGAACGGCCTGGTCTGATACCACGGATCTCTTCTCTCTTGGTGTTTCCATGGTCCCACTGCTGTGGTGTTGGTTGAGAGAATCCTGGAAGCTCCGAGACTGTAACGTATAATTGTCATGCTGTTTTTTTTATTTATGCCAGCTGTGCCTTTCCATACGAAGATTGTATGATGGAGGGGTTTCACGGGTGAGGCATTTACAATATGCCGGACACCCCTGTTGCCATTGGGAATCGTTACGACCTGTGGATTTCCTCTGTACCAGCAGGGTGACCGTGTGCCATCTAGATGGTTACCCCGATGGGAATACCCCTTTTGATTTTTTGTTATTTCCGTTTATGGGGGAGGGAGGGGAAGGATTGTTGCTGGCATGATTGGGATGCAGCAGTGGGAGGGGGGAGGAGTACTTCCAAGGGTTGTTCTTTTTTTACAGAGGGGGCGGGGGAATGTGTGTTTCATATACGGGTCTGATTACTCGTTGGAAAAGTAAACATGGTACTGCATACACAGCACACCACAGAAGTATAATAGATCTAGCGGAATGGCAGAGACAAGGAAAGACACTCAGTTGAGACTTATGTCTTGGAATATTAGGGGCCTTAATGATGCCCGTAAGGGCCGGAATGTTATCGCATATGTGGAACGCCATCAGGTTCATATTGCCATGCTGCAGGAGACGCACCTGGCTCCACAATCCCACACGCAGTTTGCCAGTAGGTGGGCGACTACTCGGTCTTTCTCTTCCTACTCCACTTATGCCAGGGGTACTGCTATCCTGATTAAGCGTTCAGTGCCATTTGTACTGCTGGGGGAGGTCCTTGATCCAGCTGGTCGTTATGTTATTATATGGGGACGTCTAGGGAAGGACACGGTCACCTTGGTAAACACCTATGCCCCCAATGTTGATACACCGTCATTTTTCACGACGCTATGGGGCAAAGTTGTAGATATAGGCTCCCTACACATCATGTGGGGGGGAGATTTCAATGTTGCACTGATACCCACACAATCAATCAATCAATCAATCAAGAAATTTGTATAGGACGCTACTCACCCGGAGGGTCTCAAGGCGCTTGGGGGAGGGGGGTCCGCTACTGCTCGAACAGCCAGGTCTTGAGTTGCTTCCTGAAGGAGAGGTGGTCTTGGGTCAGACGGAGGTGGATGGGGAGGGAATTCCAAGTCTTGGCTGCCAGGTAGGAGAAGGATCTTCCTCCCATGGTGGCTCTTCGAATGCATGGAACGGCGGCGAGGGCGTGGCTGGTCGATCGTAGCTGGCGGGTGGGAGTGTAGAAGGTCAGGCGGTTGTTGAGGTACCTGGGGCCCAGGTCGTGGAGGGCCTTGTGTGTGTGGGTGAGGAGTCGGAAGGTGATTCTCTTGCTGACGGGAAGCCAGTGCAGGTCTCTCAGGTGTCCGGAGATGTGGCTGTGTCGGGGGATGTCCAGGATGAGTCGTGCGGAGGCGTTCTGGATGCGTTGGATTCTTTTCTGCAGTTTTGCTGTGGTTCCGGTGTAGAGGGTGTTTCCGTAGTCCAGTCGGCTGGTGATGAGTGCCTGGGTAACCGTCTTCCTGGTTTCAGTGGGGATCCATCGAAAGATCTTTCAGGGCATGCGTAGGATGTTGAAACATGATGATGAGACGGCGTTGACTTGTCTGGTCATCGAGAGGGAGGAGTCCAGTATGAAGCCCAGGTTGCGTGCGTGGTCTGTTGGTTTGGGTGCGCTGCCCAGGGCAGGGGGCCACCAGGAGTCGTCCCAGGCAGAGGGTGATGATCCAAGGATGAGGACTTCCGTCTTGTCTGAGTTCAGTTTCAGGCGGCTGTTCATCATCCACTCGGCTACGTCTTTCATCCCTTCGTGTAGGTTGGTTCTGGCGGTGGTTGGGTCGTTGGTGAGGGAGAGGATCAAGATAGGGCAGATGGGTTTGCACGTTACAAGACTAGGACCAGGGAAGCCTTGAAGGGCATAATGGAGGAAGGGGACCTGACAGACGGATGGTGCTATCTATATCCCCTCCGGCAGGAAGGTACTCACTTTACATCAGCTACAGGCACATGGGCTTGACTGGATTATTTTTTGTTTTCCAGAGGACTCCTTGCGGGCTGGAATGGGCAGCTCACTTGCCCAGAACTTATTCTGACCACAGCCCGGTCCTGATTCATTTGCATATGCCGGGGTGGGATAGCCCCAGACCACAGTGGAGGTTGCAACCCACGGCCTTGTTGGATGAGGTATTCAAGACGGAGCTAGGGGAGGAAATTGCTGACTTTTCCCCTCGAAATAAGGGTTCGGTCATCAATGTCGAAGTCATCTGGGAAGCCTTCAAGGTGAAAATCCGCGGATACTGTATATCGAGAAGCTTTGGGGTCCTGCGGGATATACAACGTACGATACGTACCCTTGACCGCGAAATGAAAGAGCTGAAGAATTAGATGGTGGGGGGTGCAGTGCCACAGGCGCAGGCCAACTTCCGGACTAAACTAACGCAATACGAGGAAGTGGCTGCGAGAGAAGCCAAGTTCAGGGGTAGGCACTGGTCGGCAAGGAAATATTGTGAGGGTAACAGACCTGGACGAGCACTAGCAGTCCTAACTCGCAACCCGCACTTTACTAACACTATTCTGGAAATCAGTACCTCGGATGGGCAGGTGTTTAGGGACACCGAGGGAATACTAAATGTTTTTAGATCGCACTATACTGCATTATATACCACCAGCAACTCAGGGGATGTGCAATATGACACCTTCCTTGGTGATGTTGACCTATGCTGGCTCAGCGATGTCCATAGGACTTTTCTGAGCGCACCGTTTGAATTGGACGAAACTGGAGAAGCTATAATGTCCCAGAAGAATGGCAAAGCCCCAGGGTTGGATGGACTCCCAGCGGAGTTTTACAAGACGTATATTGACATCATGGCCCCTGTCCTTCATGAAGTATTTGAGGAAGCCCTGGAAGAGGGAGTCCTGCCACGTTCGATGCGAGAAGTTATGATCACTTCCCTTTTGAAACCCGGTAAAAATACCAAATCTTGTGATGCTTACCGCCCGCTCTCCCTGATAAACTGCGATGTAAAGATCCTTGCCAAGGTCCTTGCCACTCGCCTGTCCCTATTGATGACCAAAATCATATTGCCAGATCAATCTGGATTTGTCCCTGGGCGATCCACCACTCATAACTTGCGGACCCTGTTCTCACTGATTCGGACAGTGGCCCCTGTTTTCCCTGTAGCGGAGATTTTCCTAGACGCCTCCAAGACGTTCTATTCGGTTGAATGGAATTACCTTTTTGCTGTGTTGCAACGCATGGGATTCCCTAGGCTGTTCATCTCCTGGGTTCAAATGCTATACACACAGCCGACTGCAAAAATACTTATAAATGGCCATTTGTCCCCCTCGATTGATATCACACGCGGTACCAGACAGGGATGTCCACTTTCCCCCCTTCTGTTTGCCATCGCCATAGAGCCGCTGGCATGTCGTCTCCGGCAGCTCCACCCAGGTGGTGCCTTTCGCTGCTTCCAGCATCAGAGTGCTGTGTCATTGTACGCGGATGACATGACGCTATTTGTTACTGACCCTCTTCACAACTTAAATCCATTGTTGCGTAAGTTCGTTGTCTTTGGCAGACTGTCAGGGGGACAGATAAATTGGAATAAATCACAGTTCTACCCTCTCACTGAAGCAGTGTCGGAATTCCCCTTAGATTTTCCATTAGAATGCTGCCACTCAGATCTCCGATACTTGGGCATACAGGTTTCCAGAGATAGAGAGGAGACACTTCGGCTTAATTATGGTATTGCTATCACCAAATTGACCGCCACGGTTGATAGATGGTTCTCCCTCCCCTTATCAATGGCGGGTAGAGCCTCCCTCATCAAAATGGTGGTGCTACCCCGTTTTTTATATCTTTTTTTAAATATATTCCCTATTATTCTGGTGCCTTTTTTTCAAAACGGTACGAACTGAATTGATCCGACTGTTCTGGGTGGGTAAACAACTGAGGCTCCGGTGGTCGGTATTGACACAACCATATGACAAAGGGGGTTTCGACCTTCCTGATTTCAAAGCCTACTATATGAGTGCTCAGGGGCACTATGCCTACTATTGGATGAAACCCAAGCCCTTCATGCCTCAGCTGGCAGCGGAAGACTGGGTGGCGAATCCTCTCCCCTTGAGCGGCCTTATACAGGCCCCTGTCACGGCCATAGAGACACCATTCACGACAGTCACATGCACGATAGATGCATGGCGGCGTATAGCTAAAATACTGTGCTGTCCCTTACACTATTCGGCAGGGATGCCCTTAACCTATCATCCTAAACTAGCGCTGCTTCAGGAGAAAGGTTTTGAATTATTGTGCCAACGCCTTAAAGTGACAACATGGGGTGACCTTTTTGCTGACGGCCAATTCAATACACTAGATCTGTTTTTCAAGAATCACCGACCTACTCCCCTTGACACTTTTTATTACATACGACTGCGGCAGGGGATGAAGGAGATTCTGCCAGAATACCCGCAGGAACCTGCTAACTTAGCTCCGCTGTACTTTATGCTGGGATCGCAGGATGGCTCACACCTAGTATCGGGCATATATGGACAGATTAGGACACAGCGGCAGGGAATTGATGGGTCTGCTCGGTTACACTGGGGGGATGACCTGGAGCTTGAGATCACCGATGAGCAGTGGTTTTATTGTTACGGCCAGAATATCCCTCTAGCTTTAGATTCAAGATTATCCATTATAGATTTCTACAGAGATTATACTATACACCACTGAAAAAATTCAAATTTCGCCTATCTGACACCGATAGATGTGAGCGCTGTCATGCGGAAGGAGCTGGTTTTTTACATTTGTCCTGGGACTGCCCTGGTGTTAGGGATTACTGGCAGCAAGTACATGAGGCCCTGGAGGCCATGGTGGGAGAAACCTTGAATGCTGACCCCCTATTGATGTTGATTGCATATACATTGCCTATACCTAAGTCTTTTAGAAAATTTCTTGATATCGCCCTCTTCCTGGCAAAGAGAAGGGTGGCATGTCGGTGGGGACGGGGAAGAGCCCCGAAATTCAAGGACTGGATTAATGATGTTATATACTGTCAGGAACAGAATGCAATTTTTGCTGAAACACAGCCACTATCCTGCAGACCGAAAGACATTTGGGGACCTCTGATCACCTACCTTGCCTCTCGGGGTGA
Source organism: Lissotriton helveticus (assembly GCF_964261635.1). Taxonomy (NCBI): domain Eukaryota; kingdom Metazoa; phylum Chordata; class Amphibia; order Caudata; family Salamandridae; genus Lissotriton; species Lissotriton helveticus. The sequence continues at coordinate 581,813,801 of NC_136068.1, forward strand.
GAAAGACGGGGACTCTACATGTGATGAGACACGTAGTAATGGCAGTGGTGATCTGGTAGCTTAAATGCGCTAATAGAGCAGAGTGCCTGTTATTCGTAATTCTACTGCAGATCTGTTTCTGAATTGTGTACATATATGGTTTACTCCCAGCTTTTGCTATCTTTGAGTTAATATGCCATGCTACCCTAGTGAAAAAATGCCGAGTTCTGTCTTACTGCCCTGGCCTTCGATATGCTTAACTATGATCGCACTGATATATGTAAATGCCTTTCTGTCCTAATACTAATGTAAATGTAAATGTAAATGTAAATGTAGTATACTTGTAAAGCGCACAGCTGCCCCAGCAACGGGGCGTCCCGGCGCTGTATAACTCTGGGGAACCCGTCCTGGCTTTCCCTGTGGGATGGTCCCTTGCTGGGAGTCCCCAAGGTGGAGCCAGGCATCCCCGGAATTGGTGGGGCCGTTGTGGAGATTAGGCAAGCTAATGCCCAGAGTTGCCGAGTGGAACCCCTGATTAGAGTAAGCACCGAAGCGAGAATTATCAAGTCCGCTGACCAAGGTCCACGACCCTGCCGTGTCGGGAATTGAACCCTGGTCCCGGGCTGACTTCTGCTCTCAGGCCTGCTGCCTCTAACCAGTGAGCCACACCACTCCACTGCATGATGATCGTTTGACTTCTAATTGCTGTGTCACCTTATCATCTGTTTCTTTATTACCTTGTATGGAACACAAATCGATATACCCTGTCGTGTCGTGATGCAGTCTAGTGGTTGGGGGGCGGAGCTGGAAAGCAGGAACAGGAGGGACAAGGACCGAGAGGTCAGTTATGAGTAGGACACAGAAGAATAAAGATGTGTCGAATACTACTCCTGGCTCCTGTCCTATTTGGGGGGGCATGACACTGGCGACGAGGGTGGGATTATTGCAAAACCCACATTGCCCGAACCCCTGCCGTGTGTGAACGGCCCGAGACGAGAGAGCCTGCAGCCTGTGTCAGCGCCGCGCGTCCGAAGCGCGAAAACAAAACGCGCTACGCGTTGTGCCTGAATGCTGCCCCGTGACATTACAAGTGGGTAAAGTGAAGCTACCCGTACGCTCGGAAGGCCGTCCAGAGCGTCAGCATTTCAAAACGAAGCGGCCGGAAGAAAAGAAACGGCGCGAAAGGCCGTTCAGAGGCTGAAAAGATCGAAATTACTAACCCCAATAACAGCGGCTAGCTGAGTAAGCTCGCAAGACCGGCGACCAAAGGAAAGTTGCCTGCACTGGTGGAGGGCCACCCGGAGCGTCCCCAACTCGTGAGAAACGGCCGGAAACAAAGAAAAACGGCGCGAAAGCGGCACAGAAGCCAGAGGGCGCCCGGTGACACACTGCCACGATCGGCGGTGCAAGGGTGAGTCCCACAGGCCTGGAAGCCTGATTCAAAGGACTTTGCAAGCGAGTTTGGCGATTATGAAGACAGACAAAGTGCAAGTATAGATTTACATGCAGCCACGTGTCCCGAGCGGCGGCCATCTTAATGTCAGGTGCTGCCCATAGACGCCCATTGAATCTTATGTGTCGGCCATCTTAAAGTCAGGCAGCTGTGGAAACTGCAAAACACAAGTAAATGCAAGAGGTTCAACAGAGAAACAAGCACCGGCAAGTGCAAGAAGGAATAATAAGCAAGTGCAAGGGACAGAACAAGACTGACACACATACAACAAGCATTGGTAAATGCGCGACAAACAGGCAATAAAATAAGCCTGCGTAAATACAGAATATAGAATAAGAAAAGCACAAGCAAGGACAACAGTAGAGTAAACAAGCACGAGCGACTGCAAGAGAGCAAAATGTAATCAAACAAGCACAAGCAGCTACGAAACAAACACTGGTAAAGACAAGAAGTGAAACACATCAAACACTGGCAAATGCAAGCACAGAAGAAATATCGGACACGAGCACAAGCAGTTACAAGAAGACAGCAAGAAGCACAACGAACACTGACAAAGAAAGAAATGCTGCAAACAAGCACAAGCAACAGCAAGAAACAAAAAGCGGCAAAGACGAGAGGAAACCACAAAAGAGCACAAACAATAAGCATAAGCATATACGAACAAAGAAACATACCGCCAACGGGTGAGTGACGACCAAGCTGATCTCAATAAACCAAGCCCGTCCAACTGAAGCTTGCGCATTCCTCCATCATGCCAATGAGGAAAGACACGCATAAACCCAACCCCTGCATCGGAGTACCTCCTCCAGTGGCACAGACCAGCGACCACTGTTTAGGTCCCGAGTGATCAAGGTGGCTGGAGTCGTTGGACGAATTCCTCGCAACGACTGGCGAGCGAAGGGATAGCAAACGTCGACTACTATTGCTTCAGCTGGTAGGTCACGAAGGCCGACGCCTAATCAAAACATTTTCAGCAAAAGACACAGAGACATATAGGGAACTCAGAGAGACACTGCTCGCTTATTTCTACACAAAGGAAGACGTGGATCATGAACGCATTGCTTTCAACGCAGCACGGCAGGAACCATTAGAATCCTTACCAAGCTTCATTACCCGGCTGCAACGTCTAGTGAAATGTTGCCACTTCGACACTTTCACAAATGAAGATGCAATCCGACTGCGGGTGATTGAAGGCTGTTCAAAACCCGACACCAAGCGCAAGATCATTCAAGGGCGGTTCTCACTAAAAGAGATCATCAGGAGAGCCGAAGTTGGAGAGCGGGTCACAGCGAGGAAAGCATCCAAAGAATTTCACCAGGACGCAGGAAACAAAAAGAGAAGAAAGGAGACATCCCCCACGTCCGCGAGGCAAGCCCAGGAGACAAACAAAACCCGAGAGAGGGAGGGCGAAGGCGGACTAGAAGCAAGATATCAGGAGAGATGAAGTGACAGCGGACCAGAGACAAGATGCCATGAGATACAAAGTGACAGGGAACTCCCTGAGTCAACGATACAAAGGGCAAAGGAAAGGAAAAAGATATCCCCCATGTCCGTGATGAAAGCCCAGGAGACAATCAAAACACGAGAGAGGGAGAGAGAAGGCGGACTAGAGAAAGGACAACGTGAGAGACAAAGTGACAGGGAACCCCCTAAGTCACCAACACAAAGGACAATGGATAAGGGTGTACGAAAGACTGGGACAACCAGGAATTGTGGCAGCCTGATTGACATAACGTCGAGAAGTCACTCAACACACTACTCTGGAGAAATATCAAGCAGTGACACAGACCACACAGAGGAGGCCGAAGACAGTCTACTCAACGGTTATGACGAAAACACCAAACACCGGCGAGGGGACAAGTCACGTTATCTCCGGAAACTAACATACTATTCTGAAGAAACATCAAGCAGAGACACAGACCACACAGAGGAGACCGACGACAGTCGACTCAACGGTTATGAGGAAAGGACCAAACACAGGCGAGGGGACAAGCCACGCCATCTCCAGAAACCGATATACACACACACTCGAACAACTCAAGACACAGCAATAACACAAAAGACACTTCAAAAGATGCCCCCAGAGGAGTGTCTCCTCGATAGCATCGACTCCAAGAGTGTGTCATCGCTTCAAGAGATGCACCCAGAGGAGTATCTCCTCGACAGCGTCGACTCTAGGAGTGTGTCACCGACCGATTCAGAAAGCATGTCCGGACAATCACTTAAATCAACAGAATCCTGGTGTCTCCTCGACAGCATCGACTCTAGGAGTGCGTCATCGACCGATTCAGAAAGCATGTCCGGACAATCACTTAAATCAACAGAATCCTGGTACCGACAACGGTCACGGTGTCCACCACTTGAAAACACAGAGGAAGCAAAGACCGTCGTCCCTGTCCGAAACAACACACCTCAGGCCAACAACCTGCAATGCCTGAACTCTCCACAAGACAACATGCCATGCCAGCCCCAGGAACATCATGACGTGAAGAATAGACCGTCACCGCTGAAGGGGTCAGCAAGGCTTACACAAAAGGGACACAAAAGAAGCACAGATGCCGGTGACTGTACCCACTGGGCGGGAAGGGACCATCCAGTCACCCTACCCAGAGGAGCCAACCCGTTGGGAAAGAGAGGTCACTATCATCAGTCAGAAGAGAAACGTGCACCTGGGTTATCTGGTATGCCTGTCCACGGACAGGAGGACAGGGAGGCCCCTGACCGAATAAGACAACGAGGAATAGAAGTGCATGCAGGCGCTCGGAAGAAAACTAAAACAACGGACACACGTGTAAGAGATCAATTGCCACTCAAACAAGAACTACAAAAGAAAACGGACAGCCGACATCTAGCGGAGCCATCAACAGCCACATCACAAGAAGCGACACTCCTGTCAAGACAGCCGGAAAGACACAATGAAGTATCTCCAACAGACTGCACCCTGCTGACACCTGAGAAACAGACCGAGTTTGAGTTTGTAATGGAGATGGGTTTCATGACTCAAACAGGCGGGCCGCAACCCTGTGCAGCTGATAAAGGAACGATAGACGCTTTGAGAATCAACTTTGTTTGTTAAAAAGGGGGGAGATGTCGTGTCGTGATGCAGTCTAGTGGTTGGGGGGCGGAGCTGGAAAGCAGGAACAGGAACAGGAGGGACAAGGACCGAGAGGTCAGTTATGAGTAGGACACAGAAGAATAAAGATGTGTCGAATACTACTCCTGGCTCCTGTCCTATTTGGGGGGGCATGACATACCCCTGAATGATTGTCCTCATTTTGAAAATGATAAAAATAAAGGTTTTATAAAAAAATAAAAAATAAAGTATAACTTTACTTTAACCTTTTTTCAGTGAATGTCAGGTTTTTTTTTCGACTACATACCACATACAACTGTTCCCTGCCCCTAAAGTCCTAATTACAGCTATTGCCCACGTACATTCCCTTTGGTCATGCACAATAGTGATTAGCCAAGCTATAATGCATCGATTTATTGTAATGGGGTTTTTTCTCCAGAATCAGGACTCCGGCGCTGGATTCACAAATCCTTAGACCACAGAGTCAGGGAGGGTCTAATATTCTTAGTTGTGAATCCATTGATGAAAAACATTTTTATTAATATTAATTGTACTGCTGCATGGGTCTCTTTGGTTTTAGGGGACAAGGTAAGTGCACCCTGCCGTCTTATGCCCGTTTTGTTTTTATTTTTCCGAAAACAGTACTTAGTGCACCGTATTGAATAATGGGGGCAACAAGAGAAATTTTTATGTGACAGCCTGCCAATCACCACACTGTGGATTCAAAAATCTCCACCAGATTCCTCAATAAATGGGAGAAAAAGCTTCTTAGTTTAATGGTGTCCCTTTTATGGTCAAGCCTAGCATACACTGTTCGCTCTGCAAGGCATGCTGTATTAGGGTATGCACTGAAGCCCCGCCCACACTCTGCCCATATTTATCATTGGCTTATGTAATTTACCTTCTAAAATGCTGGCTTCTAATAGGTAAATAGGCTTGTTAGTCCCTATTTAGTACCGTCTTGTCTTACCTTCCATAAAGACTGGACCTTTTACTTGACCTGTTGCACGGTCTTCCTTATAACTGGGTGAGCATATGGTTTATTCCGGACCAATGGGGCAATGGTGGCTGCTTTCTGTTCTAGTTGCTGTGCGCCCACACATGACAGTGGCAGATGCTTTCGTATTGAGCTCTATGCCGCTCCAACTTTTAAAAGTGCCAGCCCCCTACCTCCGCTTTCTTTTACCTTTATTTATTATTTGTATTTTTTTTTAACTTGTTTGCTGAGCATGGCACCCGCTTCTGGGACACTGCGCTGTTTCTCTCCTTTTTTTTAAATGTATCTTTACTTGTGAACGTGGCGCCCCCTTCAGGCACACCGCGCTCTGTTTATTATTATTTTTTTTAACTCTAATGGTGAAAGCAACGCCCTCTTAACGGACACTGCACTCTGCAATGCAATAGGTCTCGCTTTTAGTGAAGATTTACCTATTGGTATTATAAATGACAATGCCTTTTAATATAAAATCAAAAAATGGGGGGTGTGGGGAGCACTCCTATACTTTGCATACTCAAAACGTTCCATCTGACGTATACTGAATTCCTCATTTGCGTGCTGGTAGGATTAGTGCCAAAACCCTGTGGCACCTGTGAATAAGTCCATGAAAGGGGCAATAAGTTGCCCCATCCGACCGCACTGTTGCATGGCGCCTCTCTGGCAAACACTTTCTTCACTTTGATTATTTTGTTCCAATATTTTACTTCTTCAACCATTTTTAATCTGTTTATCTGAAATTATCATCCTTTTACTTCCATCCACAGACGGGATATTCATGCCATTTTCAAGTTTCTAGTGAGAATGCTGTGCCCATCCGGACCTCTAGCACAAACACGACAGATGCAGGGGTTCTTCCAAAACAGCGTCTATTAAAAACCAATGCATTTCGAGCATCTAGTGCTCTTCGTCAGGGTACGCTGTAAACAATACAGAAACACATATATATTAACTTCATTACTATGCTACATGTATAACAAAGTCATGCTTTATCACTGCTTGATGCTGGATACCTAATTAAAAAGCTGAACTCACTATCATTGCATTCTAAGACTGACGTTTTTCAAGGCAGTCTTTAAAACCATTCCAAACTGCTCACTTTTTTTAACGTGTAAACACATAAGCAACGGCCCTTTTAACTAAATGTGACCTCCACCTTGCCATATATCATTTGTTATCTTGGTGCTCTCTAAGTTACCACCCTGTGTCCGTTCGGACGAGTGAATACACAGGGTGGTAACTTAGAGAGCAGCAAGATAACAAATTATATATGGCAAGGTGGAGGTCACATTTAGTTAAAAGGGCCGTTGCTTATGTGTTTACACGTTAAAAAAAGTGAGCAGTTTGGAATGGTTTTAAAGACTGCCTTGAAAACCGTCAGTCTTAGAATGCAATGATAGTGAGTTCAGCTTTTTAATTAGGTATCCAGCATCAAGCAGTGATAAAGCATGACTTTGTTATACATGTAGCATAGTAATGAAGTTAATATATATGTGTTTCTGTATTGTTTACAGCGTACCCTGACGAAGAGCACTAGATGCTCGAAATGCATTGGTTTTTAATAGACGCTGTTTTGGAAGAACCTCTGCATCTGTCGTGTTTGTGCTAGAGGTCCGGATGGGCACAGCATTCTCACTAGAAACTTGAAAATGGCATGAATATCCCGTCTGTGGATGGAAGTAAAAGGATGATAATTTCAGATAAACAGATTAAAAATGGTTGAAGAAGTAAAATATTGGAACAAAATAATCAAAGTGAAGAAAGTGTTTGCCAGAGAGGCGCCATGCAACAGTGCGGTCGGATGGGGCAACTTATTGCCCCTTTCATGGTTTTAATATAAAAGGCATTGGCAATAGCTCAAAATCTCGCAATTGCGAGATCTATTGCATTGTAAATGCTTATTTTCTCTACAGTGAAACGTTCCTTTGCAGCACGGTTTGTGTACATATGTTAAATATGTATTTTGTTCTTTATTGGGTGTCATACAGATGACTAAATTCAGTTTGTGATCATTTGTCTGTAAACACTGTGGGGCATATGTATCAAATACTGTATTTGCGATTCTCAAATAGCGATTTTTTGAGAATCGCTATTTGAGAATCGCAAAACGAGATGTAATAACAAATTTGCAAATATTTTGCGATTCCTTGGTATTCCTTAATTGCGAGTAGCAATTAAGGAATGGCTTCCCAATCATTCCTATGGGCCTAGAGGCCCATAGGAGTGAATGGGAAGACATTCACAATTTGCGAGTACCCATTAGGTACTCGCAAATTGCTAATGCAATTTCAAGGGTGCAAGGGACACCCTGATGCACCCCTGAAATGAGCATGTGTGCACATGTGGCGCACATACATGCCCATGGCACTTTGAAACAAGCATTGACATAGCCAATAGGTCTCGCCTTGGGGACCTTATAAGTGTTTCGCCATGCAACGGTTGATGTTGTTGCACCAAGGATATTGTGCTGCATAACTAAATACTTATAAGGTCCCAAAAGCTAGACCTATTGGCTATGCCAATGCTTGTTTTTCTTTTGATACCTAGAAGGGAAAGCAAAGATGCCGCACTAACGGTCCTTCTGCAGTAGAGTCTTGATCCGATTAGGTATTTTGTACAGCAGGCAGACTGTTGTACTAACTCATCATGTTTAAAAGGATGTTGGTATCTAGGCCATGCAACTAATGTACAACACTTTATTTTTGTTATTTTATAAAGCATGAACTTCACACGAGGGCAATAGAGCATCTGGTGCCCCTGCCTCCTGCCCTGCACCCCCACTCTTTTTGCTCAAAACAAAGTGCTATGATGCGGGTAATGCGACTGCATCATGGCACATTGTTTCACAGCCACACTCTCCACCAGTTCACTACCCCTAACCCCCTTCTCATTCACCACCCCAACCCGATTGACAACGTCAACAGATCGTCCATAGGTGAAACATATTGGCTTTGCCAGTGCTTGTTATGTTCATTCTTGCTGCCAGTTAAATCATGCTATGCCCCACGGTTGCTCCAATGTTGAAATCTTACATTTTTCTCAGTGGTAGGTCCGGGCAAAGGTAAAGGTAAAAAATTCTTTATTGTGTAGTTAATAAAAACCATTACAATATAAGATGCACCATTGATTTAAGATGGATCAAAGAAAGCACATTCTTATAGAATAATAAAACAAACATTAATTTAAAAGGTAAACATAATAGTGGTACTGGTATAAAAAATTGTGAGTGCTAATTCAAATTCTATAAACTACAGGTTAAAAAGTTCAGGAAGATCAAATTTGTAGTAGGTCTTGACACAATTTCTGTTTTTTTTCAAAGTTGATAACATATTTAATTGTTCGACAGATAAATTGAGGGTCCGCTGAGTCCAACACTTGGACTATGGCTGAGCGGCATGTGCAGATTTCTAGTTTGTTGAATTTTGCCTTGAGCAGGTGCCGACGTTCACTGTCTAGTTGCGGGCAAATGCAGATCAGATGAATGAGATCTTGTACCGCAGCGCCACATAAGTTACACTCCTTTGAGCCTGGTAACCTCCAGCCCGGTTGGTCAGCATTTGTAGGCAAATTACCCATTCGTAAGGTTAGGTATTTGGATTTCAGATGTGAGGAAAAGGCTAGCCCTAGATAGGGTGCCGGGGCCAGCTTCTTATATGATTGGATTATCATCCAGGAGTGTGAGCGTTGTCTCAGGATTGTTTTATCATCAATCAACGAGTGCCAATTGGCTGCCTTTTTTGCAGCCTGTTTGAATGAAGACACTGGTAACTGCTTTTGCCACAAAGACGCCAGCGCTGTGATTTCTAGGGAGGATTTTAAATACTTTGCGTGCTGGGAGTTTGGGTTGCTTTGCATGGCTTCCCAGATAGCAAGGTTAATTTGTATCTCACGGTTTAGCCACACATTGTACCAGAAGCTAACTGTGTCGTATTTTTTTTGCAGGTCCGGGCAAAATTTCCTTTGCGCCAGAATAATCTTGCATCATTTTAGTACTTATTTATTGCGTGTGTTTCAGGAACTTCCTGAAATTATGCTGTTATGCCACATTGAGTAATTACTTCCAAAATGGACACGAGGAATCGTTTCACCATAAAATATAGCACCAAAAGCCTGTTTTGCATTTCAAACAATAATGCTTAATTTCACATTATTTACCTAAAAGTGTGCGCAAACACGCAAATGGTGCACATTTTACACACCCCTATTTCAGTGGCATGTCCACGTTCTCGATGCTATGGACAAGCATATAGTCCGACATAAATATTATGCTAAGTATCATTTACAAAAATCATCCTCCCCTTAATGGAGATAATAATAGAAAATCTTTTATGAAAGTAGAAAGACGCACAATTTACCCCTGGCCAATTTAGTAGCGTCTAAAAATGCATCCGAAAAGTACTGCTTTTAAAATAATCATGATGGCCTTTTTCGGAATAATTCCAAAGGATATTTTCAAGAACTAAATTCTCTACAACCTGCGCCAAATATGAAACAGCCTGGACTTTGTAACCTTATGAAACAAACTGTCTTGGATTTTTTTTTCCAAGTAGTGACAAGCTCTTAAGACCTTGATATGTATTATTCTTACCACTGGCTGTATTCCTACCGGAGAGAAATTGAAATATTTACACCCTCGAGTAAATACTCCAGCAGTTTCCTCAGGGGCCTTAACGTAAAGCCTTTGTGACATGATTGTGAGCAGAAGGTATACGTAGAGTGCATGCCCCGGGGTTAGCGATCTGTGAACTGCCCGCACTGGCACCAGCTCTTCCTCTCCCTGGAGATAGCTGGCACAATAAATAGTTCCGCATGTAATTGTTTCGGGAGGAGTGCTCGTAAATTCTTCGGCTTTTACAGCTGATGTAAAACAATGTAGATAAGATTGCAGCAACAGGAAGACACTGCACTGCGTGCCTCACTCATATTATTTTAGTTTATGTTATTACCAGGAGGATTTTTTTTCTGAATGCAGAGCAACAGGCAGAGATAACTATCTCCTGTGACCCGAAGAACAAGGGCTGTGGAATGCCGTGATCAATTAAACAACTGTCCCCTTCGCGCCTTGTCACTCAGACGAGTCTTACAACTGCGGTTCTTTGTCTCTTGGGCAAGGCGGGCTATTACCTTAGCGTCTTTGGACAGCAGACAGACAGGTCTCTGTGAATGCTCACGAACAATCACGTAAGGTTATCTGGTGAAGCATGCTGCTGGTAGCTTCACGCGCCCACAACGTAGGCAGGAAGTGCTATTAGCACAACACTGTTTTTAGGTCGAGGACCGTAGGCTGCGCTTGCGCAGTTCGGTCCGAAGATTTTATGTTTTTAGGTTAGGGGGCTTGAACCCGCCCCTCTTCTCCATTGGCTGGCTTCCTAAACAGAGGCCAGCCATTGGAGGAGAGGGGCATCACTCAGTTCAAGCCCGTCTCTTTCGGATTCGGGGGCGTGTTTTTTGCGTTTTTTCTATCTGTGACGTCATCCGTCACTCAGAACGCAAAAAACACGCCTCCGAATCCGAAAATGGCGGCGCTTTTCTTATGCCGTTTCGCGCCGCCCGCCGCCCCAAGAAGTCGCCGAGTCCTCGCCCCGCATCAAAAATATTAGCACGGCCTTGCAGTTATTTTTCATGAACAGCTCTGCTGCTGCATTACTTCAACAGAGCTCGCGATGGCAGGGGAGTTAGGCGGAGGCAGCCCGGCCCAGACAGGAGACACGCACAGGGTCACAGGTACGAAGCGGGAGCCGGAGCATACGAGCAGCAGCCCCACCACACCCCGTCCTGCAGCGCGCACAGCCTGCACTCCCCATGGCCACTAGCGCCGTGCTGAGCATGTCCTCCCAGCTGGGCCCGCAGCGTCTCTACCCAGGAATGCACCAGGAGGAGCCTCCCGTCTTCGCCCAGCTCAAACCAGTGCAGCCGGGGGCCCGCGGGGGCGGCCCGGGTCTCTATGGAGAAGACTCTTTGAAGACCCCCTCCGGAGGCGACCGGCTGCTGCCGGAGGACATGGTGCAGGTAGGTGGCACGCAGCTTTAGCGTGGAGGCTCGGGCAGGGCTGATTAATTTCTTTAGTTGAGTCTTAAAAGTTTCGGCGGATGGCAAGTCCGCGAGCGGAGATGGCCAAGTTGTGGAGGGGCAAACTAGAAAAGAACTTAATTACGTTAGTAAAGGACCTTTGTGTGAAAAATCCGTGTTGTAAATGCCATCAATCATCCCACTCGCCCATTTAGATTAGAATAGTGAATCCAGGATAATTCCTTGCCCACCCGCCTGGCACGACCTCTCCTCCCCCTCCAACAGTGCCACTCCCGCTCACAGTTAGGATACTTGTGTTCCAGGTGTGTGCAGTGTCCAGCCCTCCCCAGATGCAGAGCTTGCACAGAGGTGACCAACTCTTCCCACCCCAACTACACATAGCTCTGAACAGTAGCAAACAGGTACTCGGAGACAGAATACCTGCACTTTTAAATTGCATTCCCAAACATTGGCTGTTAAAGGCTGGTTCAGATTGAACTGCAAATCCAGGCTAATTTTGGCGAGCGAGGCAACGCGCCCAGCCTCAGGGCACCTTTGATGGGTCGACTTCCCATGGGAGGGTCATTTACGGTCTGTGATAATGTAGCGCTTAAATATTTCACGCGTAGCGCTTATATATTTCACGCTAACTTGTATCTGTGGGCTCTGACTTCTGTCCGCGCCTTCTGGCAGGGGAGAGTTGATCGTATCTATATACACTGTGTACATTCGTGTGAAAAATCTGTGCTGTAAATGCCATCAATCATCCCACTCGCCCCTTTAGATTAAAATGGTGAATCCAGGATACTTCCTTGCCCACCCGCCTGGTATGGCCTCTCCTCCCCCTCCAGCAGTGCCACTCCAGCTCACAGTGGGGATACTGGTGTTCCAGGTGTGTGCAGTGCCCAGCCCTCCCCAGATGCAGAACTTGCACAGAGGTGACCAACTCTGCCCATCCCAACTACACATAGCTCTGAACTGTAGCAAACAGGTACTTGGAGACAGAATACCTGCACTTTTAAATTACATCCCCAAACATTGGCTGTTAAAGGCTGGTTCAGAATGAACTGCAAATCCAGGCTAATTTTGGCGAGCGAGGCAACGCGTCCAGCCTCGGAGCACCTTTGATGGGTCGACTTCCCATGGGAGGGTCATTTACGGTCTGTGATAATGTAGCGCTTATATATTTAACGTGTAGCGCTTTTATATTTCACGCTGACTTGTTTCTGTGGGCTCTGACTTCTGTCCACGCCTTCTGGCAGGGGAGAGTTGATCTTATCTATATACACTGTGTACATGCCGCAGCCACTACTCGGATAACCAACCCCGCCCATAACAAACTCACAGCTCCTAGCTGCACAAGCCCCCTTCCCGGACCAGTCAAAACCAAGCTAGCATAAAGCGCCTATGTATTTAATTATTTTTCCGTGCCGTTGCTGTATTGTTGTGGAAACACCACTGAGCTGCGTTGCTTTAAGGTAGTTGTACTTGCCCTGTCATTTGGGTGTGGTGATACATTGGCGATATTCAGCAGTGTTGTTTATTTCACGGTGATGTTTCGTTGGGAATTGGCTGGGAGTTATGTTGATTTAGTGGTGCTCTATCTATGCTGCTGCTTTGCTGGTGCCTTATGTAGTGGTATGTGGATGTCTGTGATATATAGCCGTAGTACTGCAGGATTTGTTAATGCTGACTTGGCAGTACTGTTGAATTCATGTGATATTTTGTAGGCTGAGCCTTTTTGCGATACTCCCGCTGCCTTGGTGATGTTGTGTCTGTGCTGCTGCTGTATTGCGTCCGGGCAGTGTTGAAAGCTGCAGCTGGTCTGCACAACGTGCCCGACAGAATTACCGAGCAACTGGCCGCCGCGGCTCTCACCCACGCACAGCAGTCATGCAGCCCAGAAAAGGCCTACCCGGGACTTTCAGCGAGGCCCAGAGAGACACAGGCACAAGCAACAGCTAGAGGAGCTAAAACCAGCAAACACCCAACCACAGCCTGAACTTTCCACTTAATGCTTTTATATCAACTGGTGCTCATTTAATCCTTATTAGGTCGAGGACTCCGTCGCACTGCGTAAGCAGTGGGCGGAGCTCCGAGATTTTATGTTTCTTAGTGTAGGGGGCTTGAACCCGCCCCTCTTCTCCGTTGGCTGGCCTCGTAAATGCTGGCCAGCAATTGGAGGAGAGGGGCGTCACTCCCTTTAAGCCCCGTCTTTTTCGGATTCGGGGGCGTGTTTTTTAGGTTCTTTCTATCTGTGACGTCATCCGTCACTCAAACCGAAAAAACACACCCCCAGTCTGAAAAGGACGGGGCTTAGCTTAAGACCCTTCCCCTCCGACGTCGCAGGGAGAAGATTTGGTTACCAGATCATCAAAGTGCGTCACACTCCGGCTTCCAGTCCTGCGCTTTAATTTAACAAATTGGTGCATTCTGGGAAGTGCAGTTTAGTTTGCAATAAATGCGTCAGTAAAACTAACATATAATGATTTGTGAAATAAAAAACTTACATATCACATGAGTATATCGCTCATGCCCACAGTCAGCTCTACTGTAAACCATCAAAATAAATCCCACGCTGTCCCAAAGGTCAATACCGGCACATACACTTCGCCTTGCTGTCATGCACATAGACCCTGACACCTACGCTCTTACCTCTTAGTTTCTCTGTTGTAACTCCTCCTTGGGCTGTGAGAGCAAGGCCCCGCACAGTTTCCCCCAGGCGCTGCAGGGCACGGGTCCACAGGCCCCGGGATACAGTGACCGACAGCCAACGTGAGGAACACCGAGCCGCCATGTATGCCGGGCACAGGAAGGCACTGCGCTGAATCGGGGGCGTGGCAACGAGGTCGCACTGCACAGGTGCGAGTCTGTTTACTTCAGCCGCAGCTTCAATTGAGGCCTTAGGCCAGCACAGTAGTGTAGATAGAAGTAGGGTACGTCAGATAACTATTCCGACTCTGACTTTGGGAAGCCTGTAACTTACACCTAAAATTCAGCAAGAGTCATATTTATTATAGTACTTACCCCATTTCTAAAATATTTTGGAAACAATTAAAAGAACTCTAAGTACTGTAAACTAGGGTAGAAATGTTCTAACGAGGGTGCAGCTGAAGGAAAAAGCTAAGCATATCGAGAAGCTCTGGAAGAATAGAGTGTGGAAGCCATTGTAGAATGGGATCAACCATACGTACAGCGTTAACAACTACCAATGCGCCTCTTTGAAAGCGGACTGAACAAATGTCCGAGATATGATGAAGACCGAGGCCTGTGTGTGTGGCTCTGTGTGTGGCTCTGTGTATGTGGCTCTGTGTGTGTGTGTGTGTGTGTGTGTGTGTGTGTCGGGCTATGTGTGTGTGTGTGGCTGTGTGTGTGTGGAGGGCTGTGTGTGTGGGGGGTCTGTGTGTGTGTGTGTGTGCGGAGGGGCTCTCTGTGTGTGTGGGGGCTGTGTGTGGGGGGGGGGGGCTCTGTGTGTGTGGGGGGGGCTCTGTGTGTGTGTGTGTGGCTCTGTGTGTGTGTGGGGGGCTCTGTGTGTGTGGGGGGGGCTCTGTGTGTGTGTGTGGGGGCTCTCTGTGTGTGTGCATGTGGGGCTCTGTGTGTGTGCGTGTGGGGCTCTCTGTGTGTGTGGGGCTCTGTGTGTGTGGGGGGCTCTCTGTGTGTGTGGGGCTCTGTGTGTGTGTGGGGCTCTGTGTGTGTGTGTGGGGGCTCTGTGTGTGTGGGGGGGGGCTCTGTGTGTGTGTGTGGCTCTGTGTGTGTGGGGGGCTCTGTGTGTGTGGGGGGGCTCTGTGTGTGTGTGTGTGGGGCTCTGTGTGTGTGGGGCGCTCTGTGTGTGGGGGGGGCTCTGTGTGTGTGTGGGGGGCTCTCTGTGTGTGTGCATGTGGGGCTCTGTGTGTGTGCGTGTGGGGCTCTCTGTGTGTGTGGGGCTCTGTGTGTGTGTGGGGCTCTATGTGTGTGTGTGTGGGGGGCTCTCTGTGTATGTGTGTGGGGGGCTCTGTGTGTGTGGGGGGCTCTCTGTGTGTGGGGATCTCTGTGTGTGTGTGGGTGCAAATGCAATAGGTCTCGCATATGCAAGCAATTAATCTAATGGCAATATAAATGACAATACCATTTATTTATGATTAAAAAAAAAAAGAAATGTCATGAGCAATGCCAATAGCTCTACCTTTAATAATGCCGAGACCATTGCATTGTAAATGCTTGTTTTTTACCTATATAGCGTGAACTTGTTCCAAAGGCATAAAAGTGATTAACATCAGCTGCAGGTTACATTACACAAGATCTGTGTTTATCACTGGAAGGTTAAGTGATTTGCCCCAGAATCTCAGGATGTTGAGTCAAAGCCGGGGCTCGAACCGGGTTCCCTAATGCTAAAGTCGGCAACACAGATGTTATGAGCAGCCGGTTATCGTTATGAGCAGCCGGTTATCGCAACAGCAAACGTTTCCATTCCATTCTGAAGGAAGAGAGGTAGCAGATGTTAAAAGAGCCCTAATGAAAGCAAGGAAAATGGGCTCCAAACCTTCTGGTTGGATTCTAAAAGGCAGCCCTTAAATGGAGTGGGGAGGGCCCCTTATAAATCTGCTACCTGGTGCCACTGCACCTACTGCATTGTTGCTAACAACGCTGCTGCAAGTGGTACAACAAAAAGACCTTGGAAGTTGGTGGTTCAAAAAGCCACACAGTGATTTCAACAATAATGAGAAAGATCTAATTGGGAAAATAAATTCATATGGCCTTATGCTTGAGTTAGAGCACACATTGGCATGCTTGTGAGGTACCACTTGATAAAGGAAGAATTTGGACAGCAGGGTCTGCAGTACTAGAAACCAGCACAAGCGCGCTCCTCTTGCGGCAGTAGGGGGATTGGGCCTGCACGATTCCCTTGCGGGAGCGTGCAGCAAGGCCCGATGATTGCGTCCATATGGCGCCACCATATGGCACTGCGCATTCCTGCAAGGGAATCGACAGACGTGCATGCATTGCCATTGCAAGCAATGCGGCTGCCCGAGGCCACCGCAGGAGGCCACTCAAGAGGGCGACTCTCTAGTGTCATCGGGCATTCCACACACCCCTTTCTTCCCAAAGGGGCAGAGACTCTCGGAGAGTCCCCACCTGGGTGCGGGCAGTGCTGTGTCATGTCCGGTGCGCGAGGCAGGGTGAGGGGTATATATGTCCCCCTCACCACGCTGACGACCTCTTTGTCGTCACACCGGACATGTGCGGCCGCTGCCTCGCGGGACACGCCGTCGTCCCGCTGTCTTTTCTCGCGTTGAGCTTTACACCGTCCGAGGGAACAGCAAGTGGGGTTGAGTCGTCGGTCGTCCCCCCCCCCCGAGGCACCTTCGGGTAGGCACTGCCCGGAATTTGCTGGACTTATAATGCATGAGGGGGGGAGATTTAGTAGCCCCCCCGTACTTGGTCAGGCTCCCTGGTTTGGCGGCGCGGTATAGATTACGGGAGTTAGCGAGCGGTCGATAAATTCAGCGTCCGTATGGTGTGCGTACTTTTATCACTGAGGGTGCAGTTTCGAGCCCCTGTTCTACGGGTGCAGTCAAGCGTCAGGGCATTGGGGCATACTGCCGGGTGTGGAAGCGCTCGTCTGCCTAGGTAATTGGAGGCAGATTGCCTTGAGGAATGTGAGCGAGCCCCACGCCCTCCGCTGGAGCGCCGAGAACTGGGCCATAAAGTTATCGTCCACGGAAGACCATTTACTAGCATTGACCTATGTGTCATGCATACTCTGAGGCCCCCCCGCCTCTATCTCAAAAAAGGTTGCAAGCTGGGGGTGGGGG